>NC_141296.1:10895000-11462500 GCF_037954325.1 Fistularia commersonii
TGCAGAAATCTATTTTAGAGGAAAAAATACTTGATTTTAAGAAAGATAAATAAATAGAAATAACCTGCCTCTAGTTGACAAATTTATGGGTGTATGTCTGTGGGATGGAGGAGGACAAATAATGCCAATGAAAGGAAACATGGGAATCAGCTTATTTATTTAAATTAAAGTGAGTTAGAATAATGTTAAAACACCAAAACAATCTGTTTCAAGATCATTGTAGGATGTCTGAGTATGAATTTTAAGTCTTGTGAAGATGCCATATAAGTCATATTTAAAAACTTTGGTAAGAAATTGTATCACAATGACATGTTTGCTTGCATTTCAACTCTAAGAAGAAAATCTTGTCGCAGCATCTGGCCCTTATTTTTTTCTTTTTAAAGTTGTTTCACCTCTTATCTACAGAAGTCCAGTTAAAATGTGAAATGCCAGCGATAGAATAAATATACAAAACCAAACACCTATTCAGACCTTCAAATGTTGGGACACTTGCCCTGGAAAATGTCAATGAAATATTACCTTTTTTTTGAGGACCTGAAAAAGTCAAGTTGAGTTTTTTTTTCTCCATATTTTTTCCATATTTGTCACTATTCCAATTGCTAACATAACAATGCCTTTCTTCTGTTTATCAACACCGTTTTGAAAATGCTAAATTCGCTTGTGTTAGCTGTCCCACCAATGAATAAGTTGTTCAAGTTGGACAACAACGCTTATCAAGTGGATGCAGGTGGTCCTGTATCTTGTTCGTGAGGGATGAGTGCAAAGCTTTTAGAGATGAGTTTCTCCAAAAGCCTTGCAAGGGAGTCAGTCTACTCTCCCAACAAGAAGTATACCTCAGCTTTGAGTTAATTACTTTTCTTTTCCCTTTCATTCTAGACTATGTGGATTAAAGTTATATAACACAAACCCTGACATCTGGCATTGGAGACTAAATGGTCTGAATTAGAGACAATTTGCACCATCTTTATATCCTTCTATTTGTATAGTTTTTATTTGTATAAGTCTTTATCCTTAATTCTTAATCTTTTCTCCCCCTGTAGAACATTTGTTTTACAAAAATCACTTTGGATTGTCTTGTGTTATTCACTTTTCTTTCAAAATGAAATGATCAATGTTCAATACCCCAGCTAAACATTAAGCATATTGCTAAATGCCAGAAGCTTCATAATGCTCAGCTTATACGGTTGGCCACTCTGTGTCAGTCTCTCCGAAGATTACCCAAAATGATTTGGGTGGGGCATAAAGAATGACAGGCGTCTCTGCATAGTTTGGTTATTCCTGAATATATAGAAAAAATATGATACAAATGATAACAGTACATTAATTTCAAATTGCCTATTAGGTGTACCGCTCAAATTTCACTGTGTGGTTGGAAATGACAATAAAGCTTTATTCTAGGAGGAGGACAGTTTCACTCATTTAACATTCTGTACTGTTTCTTTGTGAGCACAGATGTTATTATGAATTATTTAATTCTGAGTTGATTTATTCTGATTAAGAGAACACAGGTCTTTCGGCCTTATTTGGTGATAAGATGACTTCAGAAATCTGTTCCAGGGCATTTGTGCATGTCTCTGTCCTGTTTCTTTAACACCGATTTTCAGTTTCTGTTCCATCAACAACTTCATTCTAGTCCAAATTTTACCTTTTTTGCTGCACCTTTCAATGGTCTTAGAGTGAAGCCTTAAAATAATAGCATCCAATAATAAAAAAAAAAAACAATCACACACACCAACACACACACACAGGTATAGCATAAAATTGACTCTCATCTAAAATGCATGTTACTCACATATCATAACTTCGGTAAAAATAATGACTATTTGGTATTTCCTTACAATTTCAGTGCAATACTTTGAATATGCTGTCTATCTTTACAAACTCATGTATCGCTATGACTGAAGCAAGTACATTTCTCTTCTTATTAATGCAACTAGAAATAATGTGTTCCAAATTTGCTTGATGTATATTGTATTAATGTGCATTACACAAATTCTTTTTGTTTCGCTTTGATTTGGTAACATTTCATTTCTACTGAATCACACAAAAGTCATTTTCAAAAGGACTGATTTTCTGCTTAGTCATTTAAACAAAGGTCATAACTTGAGTCATCAAGTTCTCAAGGTGCATCTTTAAGCAATTACCAAGCCCTGAGGGGGAAGAAGGCTCACCAAGGCTTTTCTTTTAAACTTCCAGCAACAGAGCCTCACCTAACACACAAAATGATTCATGGTCTTCTGACCTGGGTCACAGCACTTTGCTGCACCTGCTACAAAAGACTTTTCCCAAAATTACTAGACATCTGAGGCCTATGATAAGGGTTTGGCCATAGCTAATGTAAACCACTACTGGTAGAATTAACATTTTTGTTTTTTGGGAGCAACTTTAATTCAATTCCTATAAAAAGCAAAATGTTAGTAAAGGTGCTTTCTAACTTTTAGTGCCACATTTTATTCTCTAGTCACATTTTGCATCAGCATTTAGAAAAAAAAAAAGGATTTGGTTTCACCCTTTGAGTATCATGGTATTTATTCTTGCTGTGTACTATTTTTGTTCGTCCTTATAGATAATGTCATTTCCATTCAACTGCTATGCTGTAGTAACCCTCTGCTAACCTGCTTGTCATGATATTAGTGATGAGTAATAGTTATATGAACTGAAAATAGATAAATGAATAAAAGTACACAACCTACACATAATCTGCACCAAAAATCATAAATGCAGTACGGAAATAACAGTGTGCAAGCCATTCTTAATATCCATAAAGGGCATCTGGTGTGATGGTGACTTTGTCAGGTTTGCTGATATTGGAATTGATGTTGAGTGATCCCATCACTCATCTGTTATCTAGTTTGTTAACTGTATTTAGGCGGTCAGAACTATGGGATTGAATTAGGATTCTTTGGACATAACAGTAAAGTTTAATTTTTGCAAAATAAAAAAAACATATATTTGCTATGCCTCAAACCTGTGCAGGAGACAAAAGGATATGTGCATACAAGATAAAAACTTGTATAAGATATTATAGTAATTCAATCGATGAAAGATGATTGCACATAACTCAATGAATGTATGGCTATTTTCCATGCCTTGACATATTTCATTTGTAATTTATTAATTTGCTAATCTATCTGGTAAACTGATCTGATTAAATAATATAAATAGTGAGATGTAATAAAACAGTGTCCCTAAATTACATGTAATTATTCTGACAGTTTATGTAACACCATTTAATCACTTCCCGGATAGCTGAAGAGTTTCTTACCACAGTGACGGAGAGCGCAGCTACACTGATGCAGCAGAGACGGAGTAAACCAAGCTAAAAAAAAAATATCGAAAAGAATCCTATTCTCCATCCTTTCTCAGATCATAGATGCCTTTCAAGTCCCCAAGTTTTAAGATGCAGAATATGTTGTTTTTTATAACAAATAGGAGCAGGAGATAGACGAAGACACTGCATTAGGTCTGTTTGTCTGTTAATGTAATCGGAGCTGCTTAGCTAGTTACCTAGTCTGGTTAATTAACCCCAAGAGGTTAAGAGAGAGCCGAGGCTGTGCTCCGGATGGGCCTACTGGGCTCAATCAAGACCACCAAGTGAACACTGTATATGGCATAAAAGTGTTGTAGTAAACACATTCTCTTCCATCTGCCCAAACCCCAGGGAGCTCTTAATCAAAACACTGCACACAATATGGTATATCTGCACAAAATGAAGAGGATTGGAACAGAGAGGAAATGTTTGAATGAGCTGGACATTAGTCTAATTTGAATTCCTTTGAACCATTTTACCACTTTTGCTCTCCATGGAGCCCGTAATGGGGGAAATAGCAATGTATTGCAGTTATGTATGATTTGCATCTGATCTGTTCATGTGACATTTTTATTATTATGACATCATTATTGCTATTAATATCATCGTCATTATGATCATGAGTCCATCTGATCAAGCGATGATTCGCATGCACACACACACACACACACACACACACACACACACACACACACACACACACTCCGTGTCCTCTGTGCTATTTTCTGACTGCTGTAAAACAATATTATCCACTATCATCCACACAGTTTTGCACTAGTCCCTAAAAAATATTTAATTTAGCCACATGATTGTAAAGCCCTATTTTATGAAGCTGGATAATTCAGTTAGTAATAACATAAACAAAATGATACAACATATTTCTAACGCTTTACCTCTATGACATTTCCCACCAATAGTTGTTTTTTTTTTTGTTAGAAATAATAAAAAGGTATAGATTTAGCCAACGCAGAACTGATTCAAATTGTCTCAGTTTTGAAATTATTTATTTATTCTAGATTGTTTATACTCAAAATACCCTTCAGGCAGGAGGTTGCTGACAACTAATGAAAACATTTCCCGCTATTTGAGGAACAGGTAAGGCCGGCGTGAGAGAGGTTGACTAGACACAGATGCAATCCGCTATGATTTCACACCTGATTGCTTTCACCTCCTCACATTAAATCACAGATTGTCAAAACACCCCTTTTTGAGTTGGTTGCACTTAATTTGTTTGCTTTTACCTTTTTTCTTACATGTCAAGACAGAAAAAATATCAATTCATTTTGCCAAGAAAAATAACAAAAAAAAAAGAAACATACAGTGTTGTTAAACTTTTGATCGTCACCACTTTTCATCTGAAAAAGCAAATGTCATTTGTTTTTAAGCTTTTCATGTATGTTAATTTCCGCATATAAAGAGAATATTTCACATCTGAATTAAAATAACCAATAATTTGCAAATGTGGCTGTTGATGCAAGTGTTGCTGATTCTCTATAAACTTTGATGTCTAAGCTCATCTAAATTTCAACATCCACATTAGAAAAAAGGTTCCAGGGTTCAAAATTGATGTAGAACTAATGTGAACATTTCTCCTCCCCCCAGCGTAAAATAGATGGAAACATTCTTTTTCAAAGAAGACAACAATAGTTTAAATCATATTTGATGGAATCAAACGTTCATCATTCTTTGTGTATCACCTCAAGGTTTTGATCCCAAATGACAAAGGATACACATAAAAAAAAAGGAAATCCTTTTGATATGAGGTCCCTGAGTGATGAGTCAAAGAATGATGAAGAGCATGAAATGTAGAGTTGCATGTTACTAACGCTCGTCGGGGGTTGTGGTGGGTGGAGGGGATAATATAATTCCCATTCATCAAAGCAAAAATAACTTTCTTGTGATTGACTCAAATGCGCTGGCTGCTGCATTTTTTGGAGATGATTTATAGGATCCATTTTGAACGAAGTAATAAATAATCAGAGACAAACAAACAAAACACCCAAACACCCAGAGCACCAGATCGCACCACTAACATTTTCGTCTACTCTGTCTCTGAGTGGTCATTCAACGGTTGTTTGAATGCAAATGCTCTTTTCTTTATTCTACAGCTATATATGGCACGTTAATTTTTATTTATAGAATATTAGTTCTACATAGAAGTTATACTGTTGTTTTGACCAGTTTTATGAAAACTGAATGTACAGGGTTTGACCCCCTGCACCCCCCACATACACACTAATACATTCACATACACAGTAATTTACAAATGTACACCAACGCATTAATTCATTCTGAATTTAGAAATTAAAATTAAAATTAATACCAAAACTAGCGATCATTTTTCTCTCTTGCATTAAAATGATAGGGTGTGTTTTCATCTGTCAAATTCCAAAATGTGGTCATGACAAATAAGTGCATAATATTTGTTTGAATATTACCATTTGAATAGTTTAAAAAAAAAAAAATAGATAGTTCTCACAACAAATGTTTTAAGAATCGATCAGCTATTCAATTATTCTGCAGTCAAGAGTGCGGTGATGGTGGAGCCGATTGCAGCTGTCATTGGGTGAGAGGTGGGTTACACCCTCGACTGGTTACCAGTCGATTGCAAAGTCACAACCATTCACAGATACAAATTAGATATTTAGAGTAGAAGGGCACAATGACCCAGAATCTACGTTAGAATGAAATCATACAAAAAGTTGCACAAATACATGCACACACATACGCACACAAACACACATAGCAGATTTTATGACCGGTTGAGCATTAGATCAGTGGTCCCCAAAATTTTTAGTGCCACAGATCACTTTTGCACCAACACCTCCCGTGTGAGTGATGCTTCCAGGTACCTTCATGCCAGAGGTGTTGATGTATGCATTCTTCATGAGGAGCTCGGTCATGGGTAGGGCAACAACGCTAAAGAACACCTCGCTCTCAGCTCTCATCTCAGGAATGAGATGTTTCTAACTGCTCAGTGGTGTGTGAATTCTCCTCTGGAATCTGTACGCCCTCTGCATGCCTCTTATATATATATATACACACACACATATATAAATATATAAAATTCAGGATAATTAACCCTGGTCAAGCCAATACTCATTAATCAATACTCATCAATAAAACTACATCAATACTCATTTCCAGATAGGTTCGACCAGCTGTAGTATTGTGTGACTCACATTAGAAGTCCCTGGATCAAATGTGTAAAGCTGATGAAGCAGTTGGAACACACTACCAGGTAAAGGAAACAGCTCTTCTCCAATGGTGTGTGACTTCCTGCATCTGCCCAATGTATTATACATGTTGTGGATGATCCAGAAAGATACGGCCGATTGCCTGACTGCATTATCTACATGAAATGATAGAGACTCATGCATTAAAAAAACAAAACAAAACTGAAATTCAGAATTTTATGTGCTGCAATATCTTGTCCTATTTCTCTTTGATCCAGGCAACACCTTAGAATTTGCTGAAATGTAAACACAGCTCCCTCTTACATCAGTTGAGCTTTTAGTGACCTGTCCAATTGACTAGTTTGGCCTTTTAGTGTTTTTCAAGTGTTTCCTTTTTCTTTTGTACAGCACTTTTCCTCCAAGCCTCACTCTTGTAGCCCAGTTCACCCTGCCCAAAAGGACCTCACCTATTTTGGATTTACACTACCGTCCTTGATATCGAAGTATGTAGGCCCTGTTTTCTATTGGCCTCCCGATTTTTATTTTTGACCTATGTGTTTTTAACTTTTAGTATTTTTTCTTTTTTTATCTATAAGTATTTAGCATTTATTTAGAATGATAACCCGAGGGAAAATGCATGCCCAAATAACACAATTAACCTTTCTCTGCTTTTGGACATTCAATGTCTATTCTGTTCATTACTGATGAATATATTCATTACAATGCTAACTGGTGCAGTTTTTATCCCCATCACCACCCAAACCCTTAAGACAAGTATAGATGTAAACACAGAATAAACATTATATATATATATATATATATATATATATATATATATATATATATAAAAGAAACCTACATTTTTTTTTTTTTTTTTGGGGAACTTCACCTTCTTTGTTGTACATGAGAAGCCTATAATTTTCAAGAAAGCATTGGCCCCTCAACTTTGCACTACTGATGTTATTCTCAGTTCCCCTTAACAGCTTTGGAATCATAACTTACTGTTATGCGGACCAAGATAAAATGAGGCTCAATTTGCTGGCTATGGCTGCCTTGTAAAATGTGATTCCACTGGCTATGGCAGAGTATTGTGCCATATACATTCCTAGAGATAAGATTAGGTCTCCACTGAAATATGTATTAATTTAACCACAACCTTTCACAATATGTCACAGAGACACAAGGGAAACTGAAAAACCTTGAAGGAGCTCTTATTGCCCAAGTCATATGTTACCCTAAGAAGCTTTTCCTTTTGCATTGCAGTACTGAATATAAAACAATGCAGTGTTTTGGGAAACTGCATTGAAAAAGAAAAAAAACAAAAAACAAAAACGAAGACTAAAATAGAGAGAAAGTGAACTAAAGCAAACCACAGAATAATGGAACTGTTTTTACTTTCTGCATGAACTGTAATTATCATTAACTTAAAGTAAATCATAGATAATGCTCCAAACCAGTCTAGAAAACTATTGATTAGAATAGGATTAGTAACTTACTTTGCCATATAACAGCAAAGGCCTAAGCTTAAAAAAAAACATGTTGAAGTGCAAAACTGTTCAGTTAAAAGCCATACCTACGTAAAAGTGAATTGAAACTTAATGTGGAAAAGAGAGCATATACTGTGACATAGTTGTATTTGCTTTGGGAAATATTGTTTCTTTTTGTCTTATTAGTTTTTTGTTTAGATAACCGGTTTACAATTGTTGTATACCTAAATCAAATGGTACCTGATGTATTCAGTATACACAAATGTTTTGAATCTTTAATACTTTGATCATATTATGCCTCCTCTTCTCAAGTGATATATGTATTGTGTGTATATTTTTGGGTGTGTGTGTGGCTTTCTGTTGATCCGCTGATCTGATTACATATAATAATGTTCTGTTTCACTTGCATACTAATGTGTATAAATGAATAAATCAACAAATGCACAAACAAACAAATACATAAATCTTTGTATTCAACAATATATACAATGCATATTTTTGTGACTACTGGCTGGAGGACTATATAACAAGTCTCATTAAATGATATTTCCTATTGCATGCCCATGTCAAAATAGAGGTTCTGCTAATACCTTTATCTTAGGTGAAAGACATTTTTTCTTCTTTTTTTTATGTATGTTATTTTAAGTAATGTAACAGTGAGCCAGCAGGTATGTTCTCAAGGAGATATTTCAAATAGAATGGTAAAAAAACAAACAAATAAACAGATAAATAAAAACATATTACGATACCCTTTTGATAAAGGATATTGTGCATTTGATAAAAAATAGATGATAATCAGTCTGACCATTACCTGACTAAAAGCATTAATCAAAGTAATATTTATTTTCCAAATAGTATTGCATTTTCCCTTTGATTGGTAAGGTTGAAATAACCTGATTGTAGAGGCGCAATAAAACAAAGTATCACCGGCGAAGATAATAACATACTATATTTAAAGAACAAAAGGCGAAGGTGCAGTTAGTGGTCGGCGGCATTTATGAGATTAGTAGACGTTGAAATGATCATCTCTGCCTGCTGCTAGGGAGCTGCTCTCTGCCTTAAAGATCTTTCCTCTTCAATTTAACGGCATGTTGCTCCTGTTCTCCAAAACTGCTTGCCTGTGTCATTCTGAGGTAGTGGATCACTTCTGCTTTCTCATTGGACATTCTCAAGACGGTCTACAGTCCTAACTAAAATGGGTGACCATTACCTCCCACCCAACTCCGCCGCTTCACTTAGCTCAGATTTAATTAACACGAAGCGCCTTTCTTCTGTGGTGATGGCTGCAGAGGGCTGCCTGTTGGGGGTTTCTTATTAAGAAATGGACAAGAATGCAAACTAGTCTGATAAAACTGAGAAAGTACAGCTTGTGAAATTCAGTGAAAATCTAAAGTATAGGGTATTGATGTGCAAAAAGGCCTCCTTCATTACACTGCACTCCACTGGGATCCCTCGGTAATCATGTCCACCCAGTAGTTTGCGCAATTTCTCACAGCTATGTTTTAGTTTGCATGCTTAATAAATAAAGTTATCCGTTTTGGTGGGTCTTACCTTATCAGGATTGGCAAAAAGGGGAAAGAGGAGGCTTAGAATACACTTATCTCATATTAATTAAAATGCTGATTCTCAAAAAATCTGTGACTCCAACTGTGACTGGAACACACACACCCACAAACAAACACACACAGACACAGGTAACACATATGATGAGTTCTCTATGGTTTCATGTAATTAATTTGGAAAGGATAGCGGGTGGCATTTCTCCATACAATTATTTCATATCTGTTCCCCGCAGCTCTCGATACCAAGCCATCCATGAGGACTCCTCCACAACTGCACATGACAAATCTGCAAGCCCTGTAAAATGCTTATACAAGCACAAACATATCTGGACTATTTATCTTGCTGTAAAATGTATCTTGTGTGTGAAAGCATATCCATTTTTTCCGATATTAGATATGACTGTAACAGACAAAAGTAGCACATATGATTGATGGGCAAACGTGGAAACAAAAAGTAATTTCAGTGTAAAAAATATTTTATATTTGATAAAACATTGGCTTCCCTCGAGCTATCCACAATGTGGAGAACTATGAAGAGGAAAGTTTTATGTGCCTTGAAACTACCGTGTTCTGACAATCATCACTAACTCTGCTTTGGTGTCCTTCTGTTTTCACCGCACATATAATTGGGTTTCCTTTTCAGTGCTCTCAGTTATTCCCACATTGATGATTTATTTGAGCCTGGAAAAGCATTTGTCCCTGAGAGGGATTTAAGAAACCTATATTTCAACAGTGTCAGTACACAGAGCATTTTAATATTCAAACTATTATTTTTTTCTCTTACTAAAAATGTTCAATGTGTAAGGTTTTTGACTTTCACTGTCTCTTAATACTCCATGTCCAGGGAAGTCTCTTGATTAATAATCAATAATGAATGGTTGGTGTGTTTTTGTTAGGTTTTGGAAGTTTAAATGATTTAACAGAGTTTTTGTTTACCGGCAGTTGTCTGATTTGTCTCAACAATAGCCGCATCTCTCAAAACATCCCCTCTACACAAGTCTTGAAATTATTAGTTTCTTAACAATGACTACGCTAAGATGGTTTGATCATATTTGTGAAAATTATTTTACGTCTACTTTGGCATGGACACTTATCAATTAAATACTGTTTTATTCAGTGAAATTACTTAAACACTATGGCACAGAGCAATAACCAATATAGCGTGTTCGAGATTCCCAAAGAACCATCAGAGGTTTGTTTGTTATTTCCAATGGACACTTTGATGTAGTTTTGACACTCCAAAACAGCAGGAGCCCTAATATAGACACTTTCTCATTTACTGTTTCTGTTTCATGGCAGAGTATAGAGTCAGCAGCTCGAAACCTTAGTGAGCACATTTATCCTCTGGGATGTGTCCCTTTAGAATCATTTATTCACAGTCAGTGCTAAATCGCTGACGAGTCAAAGGTCAGTATTTGGCCATTCATATCACCATAACCCTGGGGCTTTTTTATCACTGTGCAATCTCAATCTGGACGAGAGACCATAAAGGTTGTGGCAGACATTGTTTCTGGTAACAAGTCTGTCAAATGATACTGTTGACTGATTAGCGTTTTCTAGTTGAATCAAATTTTGATTCAGGATTATGCAATAACAAAATAATAATAATGATAATGATAATAACAACAACAATAATACAACTACTAACAACAACAACAACAACAACAACAATAATAATAATTGTTATTGTTATTATTATTATTATTGTTATTATTATTATTATTATCATTATTATTATTATTATAAATTTGCAATTTGGCTGCTCCCTTCAGGGGTCACCACAGTGATTCATCTTCCTCCATCTAATCCTATTCTCTAAATCCCTATCTCTCAGACAAGCTAACTCCTTGTCCTCTTTCATGCCATCCATATATCTCCTCTTTTATCTTTCTCTCGACCTCCTGCCTGGCAGATCCAACCTCAGTATCCTTCTACCATTATATTAACTATCCCTCCACTGTACAAGTCCAGACCATCTCAGTCTTGGCCTCTGCCATTATCTCCTAAGCATCTAACATGTGCTCTCCCTCTGATGGGCTCATTCCTCATCTTATCCATCCCTTTCCACTGTCATACTACTAACAATGTGATGATTACAAAGGAGAATATAAAATCGCTGTTATGATTGTAACTTAATAGAAAACAATAGAGATTATACAACTAAATATAAATGACATGGATGCAAAAGATAAAGAAAAAATGTTTGCTTCAGAAGATGCTTATGAGGAAAAAAAGGAAATAAAAATAAAAGAGGAAGATTTAGAGTGCAGCAACTTGCGTGTGAGTTGTTGATGCAAACGTATTCTTTTGCAAGAACAGAAATGGCATGCAATCATATTTGTTCTATGGGTCGAGCACAGCAGTACACTGCATAACCCTGTCTTCACCCGTATTGTTTGCAAATTGTCAGAATGTTTGCTTTCTCTAAACAGGAAAAAAAATATAATAGCATGAGCTAGAAGGTGCATATATAAAGCACCCCGAAGAAAATCTGCACACAACTTTCCAAACAAATTTGCTGGCTATCTATCAACTCTTAGTATAATAAGTTTGGCATCCTTGTGATATAGCTATAATTCATTCATTCATCCAAACATCCATTCAGACATTCTGATTTTTTTTTTCTCCTATGATAAAAATGTGTTTATTTTCAAAAGTATACCCTTCCTTACCATAACTAGGGTGGCTTAGAATACTTTCTGCCTATCCACTGATAATGTTGCATTGGCCGATAAACGTGATTTCCATGTGTGACAGTTCTTTTGGATGGAGGGCTGAACTTGGAAATTTTGTGGTAAAATCTGTTCTCCGACGAACAGAAAGACAGTGGAGCGAGTGCAGCACTGGGGTAATATGTTCAAGTATACTTACTCCAGTCTGAACATGCACTGCTGCATTTCAAACACTGTGCAGGCCTTGATCACACTTCTTTGGCAACCCAGATAAAATGGTGTTACGATGATCTAACCCTTATGTCACAAATGCATGGATCACTGCGTCACTCAATGAGAAGGTAAGTCTGATCTTTGTAATGGTTCTTTGCCGAAAAAAAACTATTCTAGTAACCTCTTTAATATGAAGGTCAAAAAAAAGGGTGCCGTTAAGATACACACCAAGGCACCTAACCTGTGAGGAGCACCTCTGCCAAAGACAGTCAACATTTCACCAAATTTAAATTTGTCCAGTCCACCTGTTCAACTTTAAGAACAATCATGGCTACAAGATGTTGGAATTCATGCGTGAAGGTGAAAGAAGGGAGCGAGTTATGCTCACTAATTAGAGGACCTCTTGACTCCCTGGCATTATCTTGTTTCTCAAATAACGTTTTTTTTGCAAGTCTAATGCTCCTGTGAAATACAATATCAATGGTGCAGCTTTTAAGTATTTCATTATTTTTCACTGTGCTCTGTGGTGAATAATGACACCAATTCTATTTCCACTCAATTTTCATCTCTTACCTGTATGCTTTATTTATAACAGTGATAACTTATCTTCACAGGATCAAAAGATAAATGTTTACTAATACTTTGTTAGTCATCCTGCCTCATGATAAACGGTGATTCTAAAGTCAAATACAGCCACAGGTGATTCACCAGTTTTCATAGCTGAGTAATTCTGTCTTGGTTCACGGCATTGAATTTTTTAAGTGAAACGGTTCTTCAAACTAATCCTGTGCTGATCCCCTCAATGGATATCTTTATACTGGATTTCTTCTGCCATATCCCTGAACATTTCTTGGTACATTCATTTCATATAAAACATGAAAAGAGATGAAAACATATAAAAATGCCTCAAGTCATTTTGATGAGGAAATGTTTCACATGCCAGAAGTTATATTTTGTTTGTTGGGTGAATGAAAAGATGAGCAGTGTAATGGGGAAAGCAACCACACACACACACACACACACACACACACACACAAATGGAAATACTTGAGGGACAAAGATGCTGTGGTGTGAGAAGGACGGATTGCGTAAACAAAGGCAAGATCCAACTTTATTCCTCTAACACCAACACAAAACTAACAATGAACATCTGATGACCAATATGCCCAGAACCTAAACCATGCCCTAGCTCCCAGCTCCGTCGAGTGAGAAGCCATGCCCCTTAGTGTCCACCACACAGCCCACCTCCCCCAAATACCCAGACCCGCTCCCTAAGCCCACCCACATCCAGCACAAAACTTTTAACGCCTGTCTCAAGAAACCGGAATTACCCATCGTACAAGGGTTGAAGAGGTGAGCAGTGAGCATCATGTTGCACAAGCACAAACTGAGTCGACATGAGCTCTGCAGACACGCAAGACCTCAGAAATGGTGAATGAGGCCTGGAACCCGTGAGCTGCTGGACAAGAAAGGATCTGTAGCTGAACAGGGTGAAGGAGCAGATCTTCGAGGCAAAAATTCCCCTGGGACTTGTAGTGGCTGAACCATTTTGGCAGTTGAGGTTATCTTTAGGAGCTGGATGCAACTCCAGCATGACCAAAGATAAAAGGTCCACCCAGTTGCCACCCGAGAGTACAGAATACAGTGCTGCCTTGAGGGGCCGGTGGAACCATTCATACAACCCATTAGAGTCTGACGGTGGTACATTCACCCTCAAGATCTGACCAGAGCGGCGACACAAACTATGGACCCCTGTCCAAAGTGATGTCTGATGGGTTGGCGAAACAGGCGGCCTAGAAAGAAAGAAACACCCATGCCAAGTCGGAGGTCATCATCAAGGGACAGCCTCTGGCCACCTGGTGGTTTGATCAACCACAGTGAGCAGGTGTGTAAAACCCTGTGAAGGAGGTAGAGGGCCCACCAGGTTGACATGGACATGGTCAAAGCACCTGTCCAGAATCAGAAACACTTTGAGGGGTGCCCTAACGTGCTGGTGAATCTTAGCATGCTGGCATGCCACACATGCAGCCACCCACTCCTTGATGTCCGTACAGATGCCAGGCCAGATGAACTTTGAACTCACCAATTTCACTGATGCTCAAACGCCCAGGTTTGAGGGGGAGTGAACCCAGTCAACAAAACACTGGGTGGGGATGGCCAGTGGCAACATCAATGAGTAGGGCAGGACTACCTTCCTGCACAACCGCATCCTCCACTTTGAGGCTCATGTGCATTGATTTCAGGGTGAGGACACGGGTCGCTGAGCTGCTGGGGAGCGGACCACGGCTGAGTTACTTTGGACACGGCGAAAGTCAGTGGCTTTTGATCCACATAAGCTGTGAAGGAGCGGCCAGGAACTGGAAATGATGCGTCGCTAGGTGCGGGGCCGACAATTTCCAATCAAATTTCCAGTTTGCAGCTCAAGAATGCTGAGGCTGCCACGCATTTGCCTTCGGCAGTTCAACCACAGTCCCAACAGCACTGTCAGATGCATCAATTGTTAACGCTATGGACGCCGAGTGTGCGGGACAGGCGAGGAGGGCTGCGTTAGCCAGGGCGTGCTTAGCCCCGTCAAAAGCCTGGACTCGTTCAGGAATCCAGTCGACTGTGTCTTGAGCCTCGTAAAGTGGCTGAAGGGAGGAAGTGGTTGTAAAAGTTCATCATGCCCAAGATCTCTTGCGACTCTTGTAGCTTTTACTGAGTAAATCACATTCCGTGTTATTATGAAGGTTGTTAACATGAGATTCTCCCAGAAAACAAATCACCTAAAATTTGAAGCAAAGCACTTGACTTACACTTTCTAACAAGAGTTGCTTTGTTGAACACCTGAAAAAAACAAACAAAAAAACAAAAAACACTTTGTTGGATAAATGCAGACTCACATCATAATATAGTTGCTGTTTCATGATTGGGATTGACCTTGGGCCACATCCTTAATCTCTCCATGTTAGTCAGGAGCACTTCCTGCTCTTTCTTACATGGAAAGTCATGGAAAACGTTATTAATAAAATCTGAATAAAATCAGAATATCCACAGCAAATGCTTCATATTTGTTAATCAGAAAAAAATTGGTGCCTGATGTTTTGAAAAACCTTGCCACAATGACACTGAGAGGTGGGTGTGAGTGATCAAATTAAAACTTACTCAGCACTCCACCTTACTCTTCAAATCAGTGAAAATGTCCTCCTATGTATAACCAGTCTTGAAGGATATGCTTGTCTGAGTTCTGGGGCTTAGCACTAAAGAAACATGCAGCTTGTAGAGTCACAGAGGAATTGAGTGTGTCCATTAAAGCTGTCAGTTTGCAAGGCCCTTGATTAATTGCACACTGCATTGAGACAAATTAAGGCAAGTCTCAACACCCCCCCCCAAATAATAGAGTAAAAATAGAATGACAGAAGGAGGATGGCAAATAGTGGGTGTCTGATGTTGCTCAGCCTGTATTAGATGTTAGAAAAGGTTTCACATGGTGGAAGAAAGAATGAGTTTGTGTGTGTGTGTTTGTGTGTACGCTGAAGACTTTGCATGATTGCATGTAGCTTCGTTGAATGAATAAAGAAGCAATGATGATGCTGATGGTGCATACATTTATGATTGTCTTTTATGACACTTGCTTCTACACTTGTAAGTACACAGTGTTCAGTAACTACATGGAATATTTAATGCACCAGTTGAACTTGATTGCTTGTGAATTTAAATGAGCAATGAATGTTGAAGGTGTGAAAAGTGCAAGGAAAATAGAGAAGCACATCAAATGCGTCTTGCACACTTTCAAAAAGTACTGCATTTCTCCATTCCTAAAGCAGAGGCTTTTTATCAAACAGCACTGCATGCATGGTTGGCTTTTTCTTTTGAATGTTTTTGTCAGACAATATAAGAATGCATCTGTTGTTGGGTCTAACTGCTATTTAAGGAGGATTATAGCAATTCTAGAGTGAGGCATACCATACTACTCCCTGATTTCCATATAGGTGACTTTAATTTAAGCCCCATCTAACATCCTTCTTTTTGTGCAAGGGGAGCTCGAGTGGAGCAGAGTAAGGTCCAATACTTCACCTGAAGTATTACAAGCCATGACCTTAGTCTCAGTTCACTGTACGCTCCCTCAAAATTATCTAGAATTGCTAGAAAACATGCATTTGGTTGGAGCCCTAATGAATTTTAACGCCTAATACATTTGGGGTTATTATATTTTATGACAAAACCTTTATCTTTTTACATATACCTTTCTTTGGCCGTATTTCAAAGACCTCTGTTACCCGTCAGTCTGATGCGTTTTATTTCTATTTCTATTTTATTTCTCAGCTGCCTGAAAAATGAATAGACAACTGAATTATCTGTATTATCCGCATTATTAAGTATTGTGGCGTTGCAGGGATGGATGGCGGAGCTGATCAAACTTTATTTAACAAGCACTTACAACAACAGCAACTGACAGTGAACTTGCCGGTTCCACAGTAAATGGTCTACCCAGTTGCTATCTGAGAGTGCAGCTCGCAGCGCTGCCTTAGGGGTCAGGTGGACAAGCAGTTGGCCTGAGGGCTGTACACTGTTGTATGGTGTACCGTACCTCCCAATGACCCTGCTGGTGCCGACCAGACCTCCAACACAAACTGTGGCCCCCAGTCCAAAGCGATTCCTACAAGGTACCGGAACGGGTGATCAAGGAAGAAAGAAATGCCCAGAACACATCCAAGTTCGTCATGGAGAATAGCAGGTGAACCTCCGGCCACCCGGTGGTTCCATCAACCATTGTGAGCAAGTGTGTAAAACCCTGCAAAGGAGGTAGAGGGCCCACCTCTAGAGTGTTGGGAGTCCAGACGACTGTGTCACTCGCCTACCTGGACCGTAAAGCCCAGTAAAGTGGCTGAAGGAGGTGGGTCACGTGAGATATGAAATGGTTATAGAAATTCACCAAGCCCAAGTACTCTTGCAATGCCTTGACAGAGGGTGGGAAAGGAAAAACAACTACCTCTTGTACCTCTGAAGACAATGGGACTGCTCCCATTGCGATGTCCCAGGAACTCAATCACCAAACTAACACTTAGCTAGGTTGACAATGAAGCCATGGTCTTTCAAATGACAGAAAACCTGTGTCAGGTGCTCCAGGTGTTCATCAGCCGATGGGCTGGCCACCAGTATGTCATCAAGATAGATAAACACAAAAGCAAGGTCAGGCAGCACTGAGTCCATGAGCCTCTGAAAGGTCTAAGCGGCTCTTTCCAAGTTGAAAGAAATCCGCAGGAACTCAAAATGCACAAATCGAGTGATCACTGCATTCTTGGGCACGTCATCCACGGGCATGGGCACCTGGTGGTAACTGAGCATCAGGTCCACCTTGGAAAAGATGGTGGTGCCATCAACAGCTGCACAGAGAAATCCTGAATAGGGCAGGGGGGTTGGGGTAGCGGTTGTTCGTGGTGACATTGTTCAACCGGCGAAAGTCGCCTCAAGGGCATCATGTGGAACGGGACTGTTGTACCGCCTCCAAACACTTCATGATGGCGAACTCCTCTTTAGCAATTGCTGGCTTGACCGTGTCAAGGCGCCACACCCGTGCGAAAACAAGTGATCCCACCATGGGGATGAATTGCTCTACACTCTGTTTAGTAGATGCGGAGGAAAATGTGGATGCCGTTAACAATGAAAATTCTCCAGTAAATGTTGGTACACATATGGCTGAGTGAGTCGAGGCAACATGGCTGAAGCAGAGCCGCATATTTCCTCAGTCGGATATGATCACGTCAGGGTCACCAATGTGGTGCTGCGAGGAAGGATCGTGGAACCATGGATGAGATCAAGAACAACAACAACTGACTGAACTTCCGGGGGCGATAACATCCCTCCACAAGCTAACCACAAGCTATATTCAGCTCTGGATTTCATACATACATGCATACATACATATGTACATACATATCACACACTGAATTTTGAATGATGAATGTAACAAGGCTAAATTATCATCCATTATCATTCTTAGTATTTGAATAATATGGATTGATACTACTACTAATATTACGTTCAATAGATGTTCAACTGTATTTAAAGTACTGCTATGGGTAGGGAAAGAGCATATATATTGCTTGGCATGTAAATTGTTGAATTTTACATGTATCTGGATTCTTCTTCCTTGATTGGTTTTCTTCTATAAGAACAAAATGGCAACAAGTAAGATGATGTCATTTAAATGTGAATGCCATGGTGCAATTTTTTTTTTCTTTTTTTTGAGTGATTTGGATATAAAAATCTAGATAGATACATAGCTGGATGAATAGCTAGATACATACATACATACAAATGTAAAAAGAATGCATGCATAAGACTGGCACTGACTGTATGTTAAGATTGAAATGAAGGGTGGCAACACGCTCCACAAATCAAGTGTTTATTGTCACGTGTACAGTGTAGAAACGTGTTTCCCTGTACAGTGAAATTCCTACTTTGCTGTCCGCAGTGCATTGGGATATGTGCTGGTAGAAGAATATCTCTGCTTCTGATCATGACTAAGCAATTTGCATCATAGTCCCTCCATCTTTTCCCAAACCACTCCTTATATCAGCACTTCAATTTCCTCTCTTATACAAGAACAGAGTGTTAAACTACTTCTGACATCCTCTCTGTTAAAGAAAGAAGCAGAAAAGACTTGATAGAGCAGAGTGGTGAAACTGCTTGTCTCTCTCTTGGAAGTTTCATCAGGTTTCCCTATTGTGAGAACATAGAAATTAAAAGAGAACAAAATGACAACATACAAATACTGATGTTGGAAAGGGGAACTTACTATGCTAGTATCTTGAATTTTAAGTCACCAAGTGTGCAGAACATTCTGTGCAACATGTGTGACTTCCTGCAATTAAGTCCTCCTTTTGTATTTCTGCTATTTGATGTGCATTTACATAGCAATTTTTATTAATTCACTCAAATACCAACTCCTATTTAATCTTTCATCACTATGTGGAAACTTATTTTTTCTCCTCTTATTCGACTGCTTTAAAAAAAAGAAAAAAAAATCATCTCCTTTAACCTTGTCTCTATCAACCTTACTTGCTTTGACATACTGGAATTTTTTTCTTTACCCTTTTTTGGAGCTTGCTACATTCCAGTAAAACAATTATCCACTGCTGTGAAGTCTCGTCCCCTGGGTCCCTCCAAAGCTGTCTTGTAAAGACTTCTACATAGCCTCACGCTACTATTTTTGCTGCCTTGCCCGTTCCAACAAGCAATGTGAACACCACTCCAAAATAATATGAGTGTTTTACTCATACTTTTCCATCGCCCTACATGTAAAGCTTATTGGACACAAATTACATGAACGCTCTAACGAATATTTTTCCATAATATACCATAATAAACCGCAGGTTTCTTCTCATAAGTACAAAAGGTGAGAAGTTGTATCGAGGCAACTTCGATGAATCTCCTCCTACCTGCTTCTAGGGCCTGAAATGATGTGAAGGTGCCCCCCCAACCTTCTGAAAGTGGAACATTGCTTTTCCCTAAAGAATGTAAGCTTTCAGAAAGTGCCTGCTGCTTTTCCTAAGCTGTAGTGTCTCTTCAAGTCTGCCTGACATTTAAAGGATTTGAGCCTTTGACTATCAAAGGGTGGCATTGGAGGGACTATGGGATAGCTGTGAGAGTCAGCCCTGAGTTTGATCTAGCCTGGGGCGGTACAGGTCATTCTCCCAGATTAGGCCTTCTTTGGGGACATACTGCCTCAAATAAACCCACAGAAAACCAGGTATAGCAAATAAGTCCCTCTAGCAGTTTCTCAGCTTATACAACTGTAGGCCAAGGCTCTGAATTCATTAACAGCCAACAGCTGCTTTCAGCTCATGTAGGTTTAGGCGCAGACACCTTCATATCATGTGGAGCTTGAACATGCATTTCATTTATTGAATTTCTTCTAGAGAAGAACCCTATAATCTTGAAAACATTATAACCTGTAGTAGCAATTAGACTACGGTTCTTTTTGGATAGCTAAAGTAACAGAGCAAAATAAAATAGATTAAAAAATAAAAATAAAAAAAAAATATGTGCCCGAGAGACAAAAAGTGCAGGAGTGTTGTTGTCGATCCTTGAAAAGCCTGGTCTCAACCCTGGCTTTACAACAACATGAGAACAACTCAAACATTCACCTCTCTCTCTGGAACACGCTGTAGCCTCACAGATCAAAACTGGGTAGAATCCTAATGACCTCTGAGTTGTACTAGTCTGGATCCTGTCAGGCAGTGCTTGACTGTGTGAGTAAATCAATGCTTTTTCTACACCCTGGGATGCACACAATGCAAGTAGTTATTCAGTTATTCCATCCATTCCATCTTCCCTTCATATCATGAGATGGATTTTTATAATATCATATTGAGAATGTGAGGCTAGGAGTATGTGTTTGTGTGTGTGTGTGTGTGTGTGTGTGTGTGTGTGTGCATGATACTAATTTTATAACTGTTAGATCTGAACATCACCATTTACTCAAGTTTGTAGATGTATCATTAAACACCCGCTAACACCAGAAGAATATTAGAAGTAAAAATGCAACAACGTTATCATGGGCCAAAACTCATGATGTGGCTCTGTAACAAGCTCTAGTGACAAAACAAAACAAAAAATCTTTATTTATTATTTTTTTTATTTTTTATTTTTTTAAGAAAACCAAAAAAAAAGGAATTAAAAAATGTTGTCCCCATGAGTGTTCAATTTCCAACAATGTCGTGGGGCCAAAACATTGCATCCCTAATTTAAACAATAATCCTACCTTAACCAACATTTCCATTTTTAAATCAATACTCATTCACTGTATTTTCTCATTTCATTAGAAGTTACACATAACATTTATAACTGTGTTCCTTTGAAAATTCTATCTGCAGTAGCAGATAGCAACACAAAAATGGCTAGTTATTCGCTATTCCTACCTACCATTTGTAAAACAAGTATGCCAAAAGCTGCAAGTCAAATATTACAGGCCAAATGTGAAATGAGTCAACTGAGAATCAGTGTGGGCAACACTGATTTCCAGCTTTAGCACACAAGCTCAAGTGAGGAATTGCCTTCCATAAAAAGCATCCCTCCTGTGGAGTGGATACGACACAGGATTAATTAACAAGGCAGCACTGGAAAACATGGAAACAAGTGTGTTGATGAAATACTAAAAAGGTTAAATTGTGAGTTTTTCAGCAGAGACATCCTCTAAAAACTGATCTCAAGGACTCTAATTCTCCACAAAACAGATCTGGTCAATTGGATAGAGGACAAATTGGTGCCCATTATTTGGAGTGACAGAATCCTTTGCATAATCGTCTCAGTGTAGGAAACTCCAAGTAGGCTTACTGGGTGCCAAAAGCTCATGGAAAGGGTCAGACGTCTAAAAATGCCATTTGAGAGAATATAATACCTTTATCTGCATTTTAGAAAAGCATGGACTAAATTCTTAGGAGGGAGTATCACTTCCAGCAGAATTTGTTCTAAATTATGGAACACAATACTTAACTGCAGCTCGGGAAAGCTGTTGATTTGAGTTAGTATAGTCGGGTCTACAGGGTTCTTTTGTAACTGTCAATCTAGTGTAAGGATCTTCAAGAAAGCTAATGGAGTTTCGACTTTGGGCATCTGGTGGCTGCAGAGCACCATTTCACATGACTGTGCAGTGTACTGAACCACAAACTGATAACATAAATCAAAAAGAAACTCTTCGAGTACTGGCATATAGGGAACAGAAAAGCAGACAGGGATGGTAGATATTCTCCAAGACATTTGGAGACACTGCAATTTTTAAGAAGTGATCATTTGGTACTCCTAGCATGACTGAGAGTAACTACTTCTGCATCCTTTTTCCTCAAATGTAGCTAGCACCACATATACACACACAAACACAGAAAAATAAATAAATAAATAAAATAAATGCAAATATATACTGTACATACAGTATTAAATGTTGGAGGTAAGTGGGGTAATATTGTACACCAACAGTAATAAATTTTACCAAAAATAAAATGGTTTTCCTTGATGCAAATGGTGCTTTCAATGCTTATATGGAATGGATAAATTAATTTGATAATCAGTATATGATTGAATATTTGAGCTCACAAAAAAAGAAAAAAACAGTGAATGGTTGTCCAGTACAAAAGACCAAGGCTGTGCAGTACGATTTCTATGCTGAAAGTATATTTTTGTATGATAACCATGATCAAGAATCCGTTGAGTGCAGACTGTTTCCTATTTTAGGGTCCAACTGGAAACCCTTTGTTGTTTGTTCAGATTGCTTTGTTATTTCTTCCCAATGAAAAAAAATAAAAAAAATAACTGGCACACTGAGTGTACCCACATACAATAGAATTCCACTTGGAAATCAGGTGAAATCAAGAAAACTACAGCAAATGAAAAGAAAGAACAGATATAGCAATGGTCATGAGATTCTGATGGCATAAAATGTGCCGGTGCTTTGTGTACTACAAACTGTAATATTGGGAGTAGAGCTGGCTGCATAATCAATAGTAATGTTTAGAATTTTATTGGACAACTTCATTATCCTTCTGTCATTCAGTCCCAAGCAAAAATGCATCTAACCTTCCTTGTCAACTTGTATAGTCACAAATCAGTATTACAAAAAAACAAAAAAAACAAAACAAAGAAAGATGGTCTACAACAAAAAAACTGCAGTGCAGTGGTTACTGCTTCATCCTCACAGCAAGAAGGTTCCTGGTTTAATTCTGACAAGGATTGTTTTGTGTGCAGTTTGCATGTTTTCCCCGTGTCTGGATTCCCTCTAGATTGCCTGGTTTCCTCTGACAGTCAAAGAAAACAATGAAGTAAATAAATTGGAGACTATGGATTGCCCAGACATCTGAATGAGAGTGTGAATGCTTGTTCATTTATATGAAGCCATCTGATCATCTGGCAACACATCAAGGGTAAATCCCATCTCTCTACTAACAAGCTGGATTAGGCTGTATAAAATTAACATCTAACAATAGATGTATAAACCATAATTACAAAATGGTACATGACATTTCAGAGTCCGAGGCTTTGCAGAAAAAAAAAAAAAAATTCTTCAAGATAAAAATAAATAAATATATAAATATATATATATAACTCATATAGCTTTACAGATTCATCAAGCAGTATCTTCATATGGTACTGCTTTATCAATTTCAATTTCTTTTTTTCCCCCCAGACATGCAGGAGCCTGACGTACACTACCATAGACAGCAGACAATAGAGGTCAAGATGCTCCCTGTTGGCTCATTTCAATTTGACTTGTCATTGTTGCTTCATGTATTCCACAAACCAAATCCAGCCTTTTTAAAATGTATTTTTCTTTTTTTTCATCTTTAAACGCGTGATAGTGATATGATGGCATGAGAGCACATTAGGAAATTAACAATGACTAATTTTATCACCTTTGAAGCAAATGACAGCAAATGAAGCGAAGACAAATGTGAATCTTTTTCACAGCTCATAAGAATTGTGTCAAATAGATAATATGACTTTGTGGCTGAATTTAGAAGGGTTCCCTGTATATATTTTTTTTAATTATTGACAGGGCAAACAAGAGTCCACCATAATGAAATGTAATTTAAATGTTTCCTTCTTCAATTTTAGATTGTTATACCTTGATCTATGGTTTGATAAATGACCTTAACATCCTCCTGAAGGCAAGGGAAAGGACCAAAGTAGCAGTACCTCGTTAGCAGCCTTATCAGAGAGCAACCATTTTGAGAAAGGGAGACAGCAAAAACAAAAGCAAACAGTATGAAACATTAAAAATAAAAAGAGACTGCTCTTGTATGAATATGCAGAGAATCCGCACCAGGATTTGACTAACCAATTAGAATAGCATACAAAGAAATAAAACAAATACACTAAAATCTTTATCACCTGGAAATAAAACAAAGTGATAGCAGAATATAGTTCATACTACGACAAGATTTGTCTTGTCGTAGTATTGTAACAAATTGCAAATTCAAGCGGAAAATAGCAAATGGATGAGGAAGCCGGCATCAATCTTAATATAGGAGATTTTTGAGATTGTTTTTTTTTTTTCAGCTGATTAAAAAAAAATGCTTACCTAGTTAGCATTCTGTATAGAAAGGACAATTCAGAGACTGCAACAGTTCCACCAAAGTGCCTTTGAAAGCTTGGAAAAAAAAAAAGAGTTGAATGTGAGGAGTTCTAAAGAGAGACAGACTTTACACTTGCCTCATCTCCATGCTGGATCTGTCTGTAGTTCAGGTGAGGCCCAGCTTCAAGACCTGGCACTAATTCAATTATTGATTCATGATTGTAAGGGGAGCCTGCTGTAACCTTTGGGAAGTTAAATCAGTTCTTTCTGTCCTCACATTCCTGATAGGGCTGAGATTTATTCCTATAAGACTAAATTAGACCAGTATATGTAGTCTGATGAAGACAGTTATTTTTGTTTGTGAGTGCTAAAACAATAAACAGTTTAATTGTTCAATCAATTGTTGCACAGATGGAATTCATAATATTCAATTCAATTAGTTTTTACCATTGCATTAAATATTGCGTTGGCATTTGGAAAATTTGTTATCGTTTGACTTTTTTTTTCCCCAGTTAATGGCTTAGGTAATGTAAAATCCTATTATTTAGGCTGTGACATCAGTCAGTTAGGTTGAGGTTAAAAATCAGCTTCCCTCCTGACATTTTGTCTACCAAGTTTTTTTCTTTTCTTTTCATATTGATCCCTGAAATTATTGAATGAGAATACTTTTTAAACAAAGACTATCAGTGTTAGTACCAAATTATCCAAAATAGCATCTTTTCGTCCGAATTTGGTGGACTGTGTGGTATATGCTACTATTTTAAGCATGGTTCAAAACAAAATAATGGACTTTTGATTGCTTTCACTGTGACATTTATCCAAGTTACTCCCACAGTTGCCTGTTTGTTTCTATTGAACATGAAGCAACAGTGAAAACCTCATTACCTGTTTTTCCTCTATAGAATAACATTGTGGACCTTTTTACATTATACCCTGATCCATAAACCCCCTGTTTTGTCACCTTGCAGGAATTTCTGAATTTTACAAACATAACAGACATTTAGCATCATAGGTGGTTTAAAAATTATGATTATATATTTGCTTGAATAAATGGATATCAGCGTGGATAACAGCGTGGAGTCAAACCAATCCATACAATGAGTACATGATGATTGATAACTGTTGTCCTTCTGAATTGTGGATGATTTACATAACGATGAAGCATGTTAACAAACTGTCTGTTGATGAAAACATGACAAAACAGAATGCATAAAGAATGATACTCATAACATCTAAAACCAGTAAATGCATAAATAACATAAAGCAGGAGAACTTCATAAAGAATTTTACTAAAAAATTTAAATAAATGAAGTTCGAAAATACGGCCCCGAAAATGGAAATAGATCTTAAAGTTAATGACAATTTATGTACTGAGTAAAACCAAAAGGTCACTTCGTTGTCTTGCATTAAATTTGAATGCTATTCCTTAAGACGGTGACAACTTTATGGATGGAATAATTGTATCTTCATGAATGCTTAAACATTAAATTGTCAAACTTTTGTAACTGATCTCTAAACGAACAAAATTTGAATTATAAATGAAAGAGGCCATCCATCTATTTTTTAGATTCATAGGCAGCTGATATTATTCAAAATATGCAATGACAATCAAATAAAAATAGTGATATTGAGTTTCCTGTTGACTCTACTCCTCACATGTATTAGATATTGCTTACTTTGAATGGGGAAAAAAAAAAGAACTAATGGGTATTAAATCAAGAATTTACAAGAACTACAGAGTTTAATGTAATGGCTGAAACCAATTTCAGTGATCATGATGTCAAAGGTGGCATTGTTTCTTCACTGCTAGGGTCCAACTGTGTACAGATGTTGCATATCCTGTACCGGGGTCACTGCTAGTAGTAGACAATTTATATAGAGTAGTACACAATATTGTGGGAAAAAGATCTGTGAAGGTATTAAAAAAACAGCAGAACTCAACATACATCTGGAATATATTTTTTTACAAAAATTTTTAAATCAAATTGTTATAATCATCATCACTATAATCATCAGTAGTAGTAGTGTTGCACTTCATACAGTGGATAGCATATATGTGCTACTTTTAAAACATATTTTTGACTAAAAAACTACATGTTTGAATGGATGGCCTCCACATAGTACACCCCTCCAAAAAAACAAACAAAAAAAAACATCTACATGAAGGCAATTGCCAGATCAAACTCATTTCACAACTATACAAATTGCCATAATGAAATCTTTACTCAATCACATTTTCAGTAGTAAATTAACACAGAGATGTAATTTGATTACGGGTAAGCAAATATGTGCATCTAATAAATAGCAAATACTGGTGTTTGTGGACGTTTGGTTGCGGCAGGGGGCAGAAGGGCGTGAAACAACAAGTCAGAGAAAAGACTTGAGGGGAATGAGTTGGGGCTGAATAATTAAAAGCCTTGTGCCTTTCAAACCAAGTCAATGCTCAGTTGAAAAAAAAAATTGTTCTCGGTGTAGCATAAGTGATAAAACCAGCATCAGCAACCAGAACCTGTGGATCCAACACTTTGGCTAAGATTTATTAATGACATTATTGCTTTTAAATCCATTTATTACAAAATCTGATGCAGTCATGGTCAGGCACAGTACTGATTTAGACTTTATGGTACTGACCATAGAGGAAGTTTAATGTTCTTGTTCAAACACCGGTCATGATTTATAAAGGCACATAAACGGTTTTATGATTTATTCGAAATATATGCTTGTACTCATGAAAAAAGAAAAAGAAAATCAATGAGACATTTCTTTCAGTCATCCTTGAAAGCATAACCTGTTTCATACAACCAGTAAATGCTGAACCCTAACTAAGCTTTATGTCCACCTATAATCCATCTATATCATCACCATGTCATATTCTTAAAGTTCACGGAATACAATAGGGATAACTAAAACCATAGCAAAGCTACATTTTACAATAAAAAATGCCTCTGGCTACAGCCAAGTGAGTGGCCTGTTGACTGTGGTTCCTTATTGTTTAGGCAAAACAGAATAACCACAGTGATATCTGACATTTCACACAAGAGTGTGTGCTGTATTGCCTTCACTGATTTAGGGGGGAAAAAGGAGCTAGAGCCACCATCCAGACACTTAACACACTGACAGAAAACATTTTTATGTCTAAAGATCATAACTGCATGTTTCAAGAGCTTTTTCCTGCTGCAATTCTCAACCAATGTAATTTTGGATGTTTTATATATATACAGAAAAAGAAGTCAGTTACTTCTGTTTGCAGGACTTGCTTCAGAAAAAGAAATACATCAAATATCAAATGTCTGATTCTCAAACATGGTCATCTTGTGGGTTTTATGCAGAATGCACTGCCAGTGTTGCATAATGCATTATGCGCTCTGAATTTAAAAATGCAAATCATAGCAAGTTGATGGAATGCAGTCAAGTTGACTGAATCCCTCCACATCTGTGCCTATATTTGTGATTCTTCAAATAAAATGGATGCAGGACAGAAAGTGATAGATGAAGCTGGGGTAAAAGAGAGGATAGATAGAGAGATAGAGAGATAGAGAGAGAGATAGAGAGATAGAGAGATAGAGAGATAGAGAGATAGATAGATAGATAGATAGATAGATAGATAGATAGATAGATAGATAGATAGATAGATAGATAGATAGATAGATAGATAGATAGATAGATAGATAGATAGATAGATAGATAGAGATGGTAGGAGTGAAGTCAGTGTAGAATATGACACGAGCTGTTGCTGGCCAACTCATGCTGTCAGGCTATATACAGGAGATGAAAGATATGCCATTCCACTCTGCTCTTTCAAATGCAGTCAAGAAACCATTTTACAATCATATCTAGAAGTAGTAGGCTGTTGTTGCAGCATGCTGATCTGTTGTCATTTAGAAAGATAAAACCTCGGTTAGACTTAGAAGCAAACATTCGGCAGCATAATTGGCATTAATTAGGGATTCAGTTTTTGACCAGTCTGGCCTGTCAGACGTGTCTGCCGTGCACAGAATGTACCCAAGCATACAGTTATTTGAAGATTAAAAGACTGGCCATTTAAAACATACTGCAATCACACACACACAAAAGAGACATTTTATAACCTTGAATAATGACTGTTTATCCCCCAAACCATGACACTGATACTCACACATTCCGTTTCTGTTTGCTTTTCCTCTGTGTACCTTTGCGAAATCAGTTAAATGCATCCACCACCCTCTGGTATGCTTATTTCAGAGTAAGTGTGAAAACAAGGGAAACTACAAATTTTCCATTCCACAATTCTGAACACCACTTGAACTTTTTAATTGTTTTTATTTACTCTAGATAGGCATGCACTTCCCAACACAATCATATATAAGATGTTTGCCAGCAATGACTAAATAATTTATTTGTGATCATTGACATAATAATAGATCAAACTGATCGACTTCATGAACACTATCAGTCAGGATTTACAACAACTGTAATTCAAAATTCATTTTGAAATGAGATACTCACTTGTTTTTGCTCACTTGCTCAGATGCTCACTTGTTTTTGAAGGAGCCTCATGTTATTTGTGATATGTATCAAGGTCAAGATTATAATTTTTCTAAATTTGAAAAAAAATTACCACTTTATATTTGAATACAATCAATACTAGCGATTCTATCTGGTTCAGGTTTACATATCAATTGAACTGAATAGTCTAAGTATAAGGGTCTTTGGTTCCCATCAAATTACATAATTGATATTGTTGTCATCATTCTAGGAGTCCAAAGGTAAATGTGTTATTTTATTTTATTTTATTTTTCTTGAGACAGAGGGTGAACTTAAATTTATCCTTTTGTCAATATTTGAGAAAACAAACAATACAGAGTCAATATAAATTTCTTTTCAACTTTTATCCAAAGGGACTTGCTGACCTGTGATTACATTGCCTATGAGTGAGGTTTCATTGTGACTAAAAATTTGAAAAAAAATTTCAGGCGCAATCATAAGATAATTATATTGTTATATTGTAATAGTTGTCAGGCAATTCAGCTAGTTTGATTCTCTTTTCAAACTTCCATTAAGATAATCATGTCAGAGGGAAGCCAGAGTGCAGCTTGCAAGGCTTCAAATTAAAACTGGGAGACAGTTCTTTTAAACCTCAGTCTTTGCTCCTCCCAAAATCTTGGCCTTCCAGAAGGAGAAGTTAAAGAGACTGAATCAACAGCAAATTAGACATACTTGTCACTTTCTTCTTCCTAATCTCCATCCATCCAAACGCCATCCGAGGGGACAATTGACTGAGCACCACTGTTCGGCTACGACGACAAAGAAATCACATGCTGGCTGCTACTTTTCAGAGAAAACCGACTAGAGTTTGTGGAGACAGGTCTATGTTTTATACCCGGCAGTCTGAGATGATGTAATTCTTTGTCTTTTTTTCCACACCCTTTTTTGCACATTTTTGAATTAGGGTTATGAAATAGTCAAATCTTCAGTATACCTATACTCGATGCTTCAATAAAACTGCGATGAGAGGATCACTCAGTACTCTTAATATCAAAAGCAAAATTCTGAGATTGGGATGAGCGATTATTGAAAGCATAAACAAGAAAATTGGATGTAACTGGACGTGTATACACATATTTGACCTTTGGGAGCTTGATGGATTTCATTTTATGGCAATTGCTTTTTTTTTTTTTTTTAATATATATTTAAGTTTATCATCTAGTATGGCTTCAAAAACTATCAGAGTATAAATTAATGCGGAAGTGCAAGTACTATGTAGCTGTAAAGTTTTATGATCTGAGCCTGAGGTGAGCAGTGGACAACTCTTGGGTTCCTCAAATTAATTTCATGGGCCTGTAATGTAGAAAAGGAAATACAATTTTGTTCATAGATATAGCTATTTAAACATCAAATTGCATGACAAAAGGCATTAAATTTGGTTTTATGTTCAATATGTTTGTTTCCTTCCCAAGTTTTATTGTATAAGAATTCTGATAAATACTGATAAATGACAGTTTTTCACTATTGATTTTACAAGAATGGATAGTAAATGAAACCATGTGGGTAATGTGCCTGGATTACGGAGTTCTCAGTGATCAAATAACGGCAAGGCAAAAATGCTTCAAATGATACGTCATAATTTATCTATATATGTACAGTTAATACAGAAATATTGTTATTTATTTATAAGGCAAACAATTGAAATTTTACTGCATTTATTTTGGAATCAATTAAATCCAGAAGCTTGGCGAGGAGCTTTAATATCGGGGGAGCACGCTTAATCTTCTTACAACGATTCACTCAATTCGAAGAAGACAAAAAAAAATTATAAATCAGCCCTTTTTTCTTTTTTTTCTTTTTTTTAAATAAAAGGAAATCCATTCTTTGTTTGAATAAAACCATGTAAGTGAAAGCCTTCCAAACATTTATGACCCAGGCCTTGTAAAACTTTGGGGCAATTTTGACATTTTTAAATGCACAATTGATGCTGATGATAATAAGCTTGAAAACAGGGACATGTTTTCAAATATTCAAAACATACAGCATTTTCCATACCATAACTATATGATATATTTGTCAAATAATATAAAAACTACCATATGAGCATTTCCACATATCAATTAATCTACATAATTCATCATAATCAAAACAGCCAGGGTTTCAGCATCAGTCTGGGACAGAGAATAGAGACAGCCATAATTGTTCCATTATATCTTAAATAATATGTCTTACTTAAGTAAAACAACTTGCTACCTGTAAGACTATTTTATACTCAAAATAGGGAAATCCATTCTCAGATGCATTAAAAAAGACCAGGCCTAAGAAAAAAAAGCAATCAAATATTCACGACTCTCTTGGGCACTGGCACGCAACAGCCCCGTTAACCCGACCCAGCTTCTTGGCTGTCGCCAAATGCAGCTCTGCTGTACTAAAATATTTACTGCTTGCAATCTGTGACACAGACCAACAGCCTTGCCAGGGCCTCACAATTTATCTTTGTGATGGAACACTATATTTTCAAACATCTTGTCATCCTTGCAACATCAGTGGCCATATGTGGAGTTTTTAATATGGAATATCTATATGTGTTACCATTTGCAATATAACCTTAGTTATAATGATTATCGTTAGCCAGCATACTAATTTGATTACTTGTAAGAGTTTGAAAGACAACTTTAAAATATTTCATGATTTGTTGGTTTTGACGGATCAAAAGAAGTCCTCAGTTTTCCTCTCAATAAAAAATAAAGTAAAAAATGTATGTAAAAAATAAAGCTTACGGCTTTACTTTTTTTTTTTTTAAGAACAAATTCTATTCTTTTAGAGTCACAAGGTGATCTAATGGAAAGAAAAATGGTAAGTAGCAACCATGTCAATGTTCTGGCCAAGGCAGCATTATGTATATTATCTTATCTCTCATGTATGATCACTTAAAAACTCAGTACAGTGTTTCAACCAGAATCCGAATAAGTAAAAAAGTACAGCCACATCCTCAACTTGTCATGTCCCTCATGCACATTCCTGCACTTGATGCCTGATGATAGTTTTCATCCGATCCTTTTTCTTTTTTTTGTTATTTTTTGTTTTGTTGTTTTTTAGTTACCGTTTCCCATTGGAAAAGAATGCTTCTGCTCCTGTTGAAGACTATATCTAATGCTGGAGTGCCTGACCAGACAGGCAAGGATTTACAATTACTGTAAAATACCTGATACTGTAGATCAAATGATAACAACTCAGTCATGATGTCATGACTTGGAAGAAAAGTACATTTTAAATGTATTTCATCATACATCTTGACATCAGGGATTGGGCTTGGCATAGAAAGATGAGAAGCAAATCCAAAAGACATACTAAAATAGAGTTGCGTTAAAGTTGATTGAGTATGATGACGAGGAAGTCTCATCATTTGAGCAGATGAGGGGATTTTTGATGGGTTCAGTGATATCCGAAACATGTGCTTAGATCCTCTTTGTGAATGTGATATCTTTCCAGGGGATCGAGGAAAAGAAACAACTGGGGTGTCATCAGCATAGCCATGACCCAAGAGCCAGTGTGAGCGAAATAAATTACATGATATAAATAGACCCCTAACACCCATTTCCTTCAACTGAATATTGAACACATTGCAATGCAGTCTCAGCGGGTGTCCGATAGCAGAGAGAGAAAAGGAAAGGCAAGAGTCTGGGACAGAGAATAGAGACTTTGAATATTGGGACTATGACAGGAAAAGGTAAAGAGTTGGTTGACATGATGTAGAGAAGGAAGGTGGATATACTGTGTGTCCAGGAGACCAGGTGGAAAGGTAGTAAGGCTAGAAGCTTAGGGGCAGGCTTGGAGTTGTACTATGGTGGTACAGATGGTAGTTGACTTTGCAAAAAGGATAGAAATGGCTGTAATGAATACTTTTTTTCCAGAAAAAAAAAAACAGGAACGTAGGGTAACTTATAAAAGCAGAGGTAGGATCACGCAGGCAGACTACATCTTGTATAAACAAGGTAATCTGAAGGAGATCAGTGACTGCAAAGTAGTGGTAGGTGAGAGTGCAGCCTCACAGCATAGGATGACTCTGGTGTCAAGGAAGCTCAAGAGGACAAAGGCAGAGCAGAGGTCAAAGTGGTGGAAGCTGAAAAGGTAGGAGGGTTGTATGGTTTTCTGGGAGGAGTTGAGAAAGGCTCTGGGTGATCAGGGAGAGCTTCCAGATGATTGGACCACAACAGTTTATGTGATCAGGGAGACAGGTATGAGACCACTTAGTGTGTCATCTGGAAGGAAAGAAGACCTGGTGGTGGAGGAGGAAGTACAGAAGTATATACACAGACAAAGATAAGAACCTTAATGATCTCCATAGGGGAAATTATTTTGTCACAGAAGCATAACAGTTATAGTGTCAATAAATATGAATATAAATGGAGAGACAATTAGAAAATAGCAAAGGCATCCACAAATAAATACACAGCAGAGAGAACAAAAACAACAACAAGAATTGTTTTTTTTGGGGAGGAGGGGGTAAGAGTGAAAAATAGCCAACTAAAACTAAAAATAAATGAAATAACAATAGCAATGACAAGAACAAAATAAACAAAAATAGGCAAGATGCAAGTGGGCTGGGACAAACAAGGATAAAAAAAAAAAAAAGACAAGGCATCATGACACCTGAATGGGTGAGGTAGTGAACCTGGATTCACTAAAGCAGTTAGCAAAGAACAACTGGGACATTGAGGGAACTGAAAAGAACAGACAGGAGTACAAGGAAGGTAGAGGTAGCAAAGGGCGTCCAATGACTTGTATACCTGGTTGGACAGAAAGAAAGAAATTTATACAGGTTGACAAAACAGAGATAGAGATGAAGTGGATATACAGCAGGATCCGGGTGATTAAGGATAGAGATGAAAATGTATTGACAGAAGAGTGATGGGAAGATGGAAAGAGTACTTTGATGAGCTGATGAATGAGGAAAATGAAAGAGAAGGAAGGGTAGAAGAGGTGACTATCGTCGACCATAAAGTAGCAGAGATTAGTAAAAGTGAAGTGCACTGAAGAAGAAGAAGAAGAGTGGAAAGGCAGTTGGTCCTAATGATATACCTGTGGAGGTATGGAAGTGTCTCGGAGAGGCAGCGGTAGTTTCTGGCTAGATTATTCAATGGGATCTTAGAGTGAGAAGATGCCAAAGGAATGGAGAAGAAGAGTGATGGTGCCCATTTTTAAGTGCAGAATTGCGTAACTATAGAGGGGTAAAGCTGATGAGCGATACAATGAAGTTATTGGAAAGAATAGTGGAAACTGACTGAGAGCAGAAGTCAGCATTTGTGAGCAGCAGTATGGCTTCATGCCTAGAAAGAGTACTACAGATGCAGTATTTGCCTTGAGAATGCTAACTGGGAAGGTCAGAGGACCTAGAAAAAACCTTTGGCAAGGTGCAGATAGAGGAACTCTGGTATTGTATGAGGAGGTCTGGAATGGCAGAGAAGTATATTAGAGTGGTGCAGGGCATGTATGCTCACTGTGAGATTGTGGTGAGGTGTGCTGTATGTGGAACAGAGAAGTTCAAGGTGGAGGTGGGACTTCATCAGGGATCAGCTCTGAGCCCCTTCTTATTTGCAGTGGTGATGGACAGGTTGACAAATGAAGTTAGACAGGAATCTGAATGGACCATGATGTTTGCAGATGACATTCTGATCTATAGCGAGAGCAGAGTACAGGTTGAGGAATGCTCTGGAGAGGAGAGAAATGAAGCTTAGTCACAGAAAGACAGATTATATTTTTGTGAATGAGAGGAACCTGGGTGGAATGGTGAGGCGACAGGGAGTGGAGAACAAGATGTCACAGGACTTCAAATACTTAGGGTCAACAGTCCGAATCAACGGAGAGTGTGGAAAAGAGGTAAGAAACAGGTTCAAGCAGGTTGGAATGAATGGAGAAAAGTGTCAGGGGTACAATGAGATAGAAGATGATCAGCAGGATTGAAAGGAAAGGTGTATTAGACAGTGGTGAGACCATTGATGCTGTATGGTTTAGAAACAGCGACATTGATGAAAAGACAGGAGGCAGAGCTGGAGGTCGCAGACATGAAGATATTGAGTGTCTCTTTGGGAATGACGAGAATGGATAGGATCAGGAATGAGTCTATCAGAGGAACAAGACATGTTAGCTGTTTTGTCAGAGAAGCCAGACTGAGATGGTTCGGCCATGTACAGAGGAGAGATAGTGAATATATTGGTAAAGAGATGATGGAATTGGAGCTGCCAGGCAAGAGTGCTCAAGAAGACAATTCAAATACAATATCAATGTCATTGTACAAGCACAACGAAAACCAAATATTCAACAAGTTTAATAGTGTAATTAGGTGCTTCATTAAATCAATCTAAAGAGCCACTATAAATAACAATAAATAGATCGATAAATAAAATAGATACATTAAATAGTTAGATGACAATAGGCAGTCACAAATTCACATTATCTACCTTTAGCAGCAATAAATATGTACACAGTAGTTTCCATACTGTACAAGCTGTTTATCCAGCTTGTCTGTCTTTGCTTTTAAATCATCAAACCATCTTCCTGCTGGCAGCAGTTCAAATATGCTGTGTCCAATAAAATTCAGTATTATTATTATCGTAATTTCACATTTTATCACAGGTCAAATCACACATTTAAGAGAGGGAAAGCTCACAGCCGCTGAATACACAAAGGTAAACATCAAGCAGTTGTAATAACTAAAAGCTATCAATTAGGTCTATGTTCATTTTCCATTTTGGTCTCTTTTCTTCCTCCATTCTAAAATCGACAGTAAGACCTGTAGTAGGCTGCTAGAAGCTTTCTCCATTGCAAAAATACCCACTACCCAGAATATATCTTGTCCCCATTGTCAGAACAAGTAAAATGTCATTGGTGACCATTATTTAATCTCTGACTCGAGGTCAAGTTGTACTTGCTGGCCAAACATGTAAAGGGAAATATCCAATTTACATTTATGTAAATTGGATACAGTACTCATTTGCCACACATGTTTGTAGTGGTTTTCTTTACAACAGACTGAGGGGGAATTCAGAATAGATGTTGGGACTGACTAATTTGAAAATTAAATTACTATTTAATGAGGTTCAGGAAAGAAACATGTATTTTTAACCCTTGCTTTTAATATGAGGAGGCCTCTAAATAAACATCTGTGGAGGGTCTGTATCATCTAGGTCACGGTGAATTCCTGTCAAAATTTTGTCGCGGCAACCTGACTTGATTTTCTTCACTTGAAGACATTTCACCCCTAATCTGAGAGGCTTCTTCAGTTCCCCGCAGGTCATTTGAACTGAAGAAGTTTCTTAGAGGGGTGAAACGTCTTCAAGTGTAGAAAATCAAGTGCAGTTCCCTCGAAGTAAAGTAAGATCAACATGTGTCAGAAATTAGATGAAAACCTTTTCCCTCCCAAGCAGCAAAAACAGATACGAATATACTATGATACTATGCACAGGGCATAATAATAATGTCTGAGTACAAATTATCATTGAATCCTTCGAAGTGGAGCATGCTTGCTTAAATCCTATCTTTTTTTATAACCTTCAGATTGATAATTCGGATCTTCTTCCAGTAAATGGAAAGCTCAAGTCTGGAACAGTCTCTTGCGCGATACAGCTCGTTTCCCACATTTCAAGGCATGCCACAACTCATGCTGTCGCATAGGTAATGAATAGCAGGCAAAGTAAGATAAATAAAATAAAATATAGCTCTGTCACCAGCTTCATTCAAACTATTTTACTGGCGCGCGCGCGCACACACACACACACACACACACACACACACACACACACACACACACACACACACACACACACACACACACACACACACACATCTTCTCAGGATAGTAACAGGGAAGGGAAAGTAAGTAAGTAGTATTATCAGGATATAAATTATTATGTCTGACAAATTATGTAGGAGCAATTCGATCCCCGTCTCCCTTTATTCAACAACCATTCAGCCTTGCTGGTCTAAAATCTTCAACATCTAACTGCTTTTTTTAAATCTTAATTGTATTTTTCCTGTATTTACTTTTCACCTGTAGAGCTAGCCTGAAGTCTTCATGCCAATGGAGAGAAGTCCCTGGAATTTCAACATTTTCCCTTTTTCCTAAACGCATGTCCTAAATAATGAAGCAAATGAACAAGTAGATTAGATAATTGATTAATCAAAAAAAGGCTTATCATCAATATTTCACAGACCATTTGCAGGCAATGTAAATGTTTCAGATTACGGTCAATTACGCAGTGCAATAGAGTTCTTACAATAGTGAATGTACTTCCAATTACAATACTAAAATTAAAGGTCCCAATATTATAATATGACAATGTCAAAACCTCTGAAGCAGTATTCCTGATACTAAGTTAAGTTAAGTTTCAAAAGCATTGTGGATGACACATCTTGACAACTCTTTAAATGAGGTACACCTACAGGACCATTGTGTAGATCCCAGAAGTAAACCTCCTTACATTAGAAACATTGACCCGAAATTCAAAGCCATCTCAAGTTCCTCCCATTAGGCAGACACAGCATGCATTTCTTTCTCTCAGATCTGTGCTGACAACCCATTCTGCTTACCAGCAAGCATCCTATATCACAGTAAAACTATCATCTGTGTGAAAATTGTTGCTTTGCCTGTGTGCTCTGATTTTTATCTTCACCAGAAACACAGAGAAAATATCAGGACTTCTCATTTATCCAAGAGGAAGAATGTACTTCTGCTGAAAAAGGCAATGGGATGGAAAAAAAAATAAAAAATTACTATCTATATATGTCATTTTATAACAACTGTGGATAAGCATTTTTGTTATTAAATGCACATCGCAGGTGTTAATCACAGGTGACGTTCACTAATTAGCAAACCTTGCAGCATCTGAAGAGTGTTACTTGCACCTAAAATTGCCCTGACCAGTGACTATACGTTATCAAATTCTTCCATTTCTATAAAAAGCAAGGTGATAATAGAGGTAGACATAACTATAGTTAAATGAAAAGAAATATGTAAAGTATATCAGTAATAAGTTCATAATTAAAACACTTTCTCAACAGACACAGAGCAGGAAAGTCACTTGCAATTGATGACAAACAAGTGATCAAAACCTTGATTTTTTTTATTGTTTACAATAAAGAATTCTGGATTTTATGTATAACATGGAAATACATTACTATTCCTACTCATTCTATCAGATATTATACAAAAAATATATACATGTCATAGAAATAAATTCAAAACATTTTTTTAAAACATAATTTAAATTTAGACAGCCAGTTTTATCTGAAGCTGTTGGAAAGGGACTAAAGATCAATTTCTTCAGGAGAGGTCCAATGAGTGATTATCTTGGGGCTTGGAAATCTTCAAGGATTGATGGATGCCCTACAGACTTAAACATGGCCTTCTCAGTTCTACTGCCTTTTAGAGGTTTGCATTTTTAAGATTTGTTCAAGGATAAAGGCCATCTTAAAGTAAACAGTGTGCACTACAGTGGTAGAAATGATAAAAGTCTACAGTGGTGTAGAATGTTATTCTAATTTTTATTACTTACAATTACTGTTGTTGTTATTGTTATTATTAACATTATTATAGCAACATAAAATGCTTTATCAAACTTTATTCCACAAAATTATTATTATTACTATTATTATCAATAAGTAAGGGAAAGAAAAACAACCATACGAAGCAACATAAGACAGATAGAAATAGTTCACTATAAAATTGCTTGTGATATGCTTGTAATAATGACGTTGATCATATTAATTTCATTATTATTGTTGTTGTTTCTTTATTTATTTATTTATATATTGGTTTTCTTTGGTTGGCTTTCTCATGAGAAACTGGTAGTTCAAAGCGGTGAAAGTTACTTTCAAGAATTACTTGACATAGGGGTTATGAACAGCACTAATAACTCCTCTACAGCAAGTGGTAATGATTGGTAATCTTCATTATGCAGCTTCATGCTGTCTTGTCAAAGACCTCTCTTGTTTTCTGACACATCCAATTATAAAATTCTTCTATATTTGCAAAAACAGCTGTGACAATAGAGGATATATTGTAGCATACAACATACTGTATATTGAGCGATAAATAAGCTTAGAGGCCACTTTCTGTCATTTTTTTCAATCACAAAGTAGCAAACACAGATGTTTCAACCAATTTGCTTCAGTAGGGCACTTGATATGCCTTCTTTGGTGTGAATTAAGAGCACATATATAAATGCAATTATGGTCCACTTGAAATGCATTCAGCCAAGCATTTCAAAGTTAACTAAAGAGGTTACCCACAGCTGTGAGTGTCATGTGCTATGTAATGTCATAGGTTTAACTAATTCTGCCTCAAAAGGAATTCTTAAATTGCATCAGCTCTTAATGGTGATGTGTAATTAATACAGTGATAGCACTAATTATCAGCCCACAAAATCTAACACCATTTGTTCTGAACACTCTTTGATGCAGAGGCTGATGAAGTTTATTCACCCTCTAACTCATTAAGAACCCTTTTGTCTTTTATTAAAATTTCAATTGAGATATCTATGTTTTTTTTTATTAAATCTTTATAAGTGATGCATTATAATGCAAAATAAAAATTAACAAAGCAAAATACATATCTTGTTTTCTGTACTTCAGTCAATTTACCTTTTGTGTACATGTATCTCTACATTTATAAATATGTCTCATAATGCATACTTTCTAAATGCCATATTTGTTCTTGTTTGTTTGCAATAATGCTTTGTACATTGCATTTTTCCTTTTCATTGGGGTTGACATGAAGTTAGAAGGATTAGTGGCTAAAAATCTATTTATCAATGTACCTGTCTATCTGTCTGATATTAAAGTGTTCAAAGTTTCTTGTAATAGAAATGTGTCCCAAAGATAGTGGAACTAGAAACAGTTTATAGATTTATTTATTTATTGAATTCCTTATTTTCCGCCTTTAATAGTTGGATTGCTTACATCAGCTTTAAGTACATTATTAAAATGAACTTTGTCTAGCAGTATTCCTAGCTCATTTCATGAGGGTAATGAACCCTTAGACCCATTACAGTTGCAGAAAATGCTTATTCACCACAACTTCTTTATTTTAATTTTACTGTCTTTCCACCCACACAAAGGTCAGGTTCACCTTCAGTCAGGCGTTAAAATAAGGCTCATTCCCTCACTGAGCACATCATTCAAAATGCCTGTAGACTTCCAAATGATCATATAAAAATGCAATCTTATGAGCTACCGATATTATTCACTTACTTTGAATGTATAATAATTAGTCCAAATCCTTTTTTTAAAGAATTAATCAAGGCAGCTGCCTTGGAATTAAGGTTGAATGGGTACCTTAGTATTAAGCAGTGACAAGAGAAATTGTTCAAGATTATTGTGAATATATGCATTTATCAAGAGATTGCTCTGGGGATTTTATTACCCCCCACTGGTGATAATTAGTAGTAGATTGTTAATGTTACTGAATGTGAAGCTGATGTACAAGTACCAACTCAACTTGTGCCCTCACCCTTCGGACATTGTAGTTGCTGTTTTATTGTGCGCCTGACATGGTGAAGATGTTAAAAACAGTTCCATGCTGATAAATGCTCACAGTTTCTGGAAGATTTTGAGCAGCTTGAGCTTCATCTCTCCTTTGTATGTGTGTGTGTGTGTGTGTGTGTGTGTTTGTCACGGGCAATGGGATGCATAAGACTAAAGGTTGGTGGTCCAGTACGCTTGCTTGAGAAACACGCTCTCACTATATCACCCTCAAAGCACTGTTAGCTTGTTATACTCAGAATTGCCCCCTCAGTCTAATTCCCCGCATGACAAGAGTCTATTTGTTTCATTTCTCTTCCAACAATTTACCTTTCATCACAATCAGCCTGTGTTTTCTCCAATATTATTCTGTTCTCTCTTTGGGCACGATTGTATTCTCGATATATTACACTCACCCTATATACTATATTTTCTAAGAACTCTGTAACACACACACACACACACATATATATGTATCGTTACTAAATTCGCTGACACCCAAACCTCCCACCACTTCCAGAAGTATGTGTCTAAGTGGCTCCTCTTATGTTATACATCTGGCCATGGCCAGATCCTTTATAAGTATTGATCTCTATCCCCACTCCCTTTGACAGTCTTGTAAGAAAATGTGCCATGATTTTTTTCCCCAGCATCCCCCCTCTTTAAAGCTGGACTATCACACTTGCTGATCCAAGCCATTTTCAAGAGTGGATTTTGCTCACTAAACTGCCGACTGCATTACAGTCACTGGGCAGAAGCTGCACTTAAAAGGACAAAATAACAAACATTCCCTTCTTCTCTTTTATCGTGAAGTTTTATTTGCCTGTTTTCACAAAGGTTTTATTCTGATTTGTTTTCCCCTTTTTCATTGTGTTCTGATGTATTGTGTGATAACTTGTGTTGCATTGTTGTTCAGAGGTGCTCACTAAAGAAACCTGCATTGCCTTCCCCTTAGGATCGTTCCATTGGTGTCTAAGGTATTACCTGTTTGACCCTGTCAACCTCTCGCGCCCGACCATCGACTGCTGATAAGGTATGTAGGAGTGCATCTGTGAGGACAGAAATTTATGCATGGAAGAAGGGAAGGAAATAGTTCATCATCTTGAATGTCCATTGTTGTGTTTAGCTGCCTTTTCTTCATCGTCACAGATTTTCTAATGCAGAGCGTGCTTTTAAATTAATGTTCTTGAAATATAATATTCATATGGTAACACTGTGAGGCCGAAGATGATCAACAATATTTTTGCACAACAAATTCTGGGAGTGAAAAATTTCATCACCAGTTTAACTAATAATATGTTCCCAGAAAATCAAACTGATCGTCCTGGTTGAAGACTGACCTTTGTGGTGAAGGGCCAAGATGGGCAAGGTTTATTTTTCTCTTAGTGCCATTTGGATGTTAACATTGAAACAATGGTTTTGATAGGATCAATATTTTTGACTATCTGCCTCAGACTCCAACATACATGGATAAGTATATCCAACTGAAGATATTATGATTTTACTCTTTGTGTGTGTCATATTTTTTGTCTCGTGTTCCAAAGTTTCTTTAGATCATCAGGCTCTCCCACTATTCATCTTTATTTTTTTAAAAGGGAGCGTATTTCATACAGTCACAGTGAGAAGGTACACAAATACCAGCTGAAAACAATAAACCTCCTCAAAGATGTTTTGAAAATCTCACTACACTGATAAACAGCCACCAAGGAACTATATAGACACTGCTCAAACATTAAAACCCTTGCATTTGCTGTGCAGATTTAACGGTTGTACCTGGGATTACTGTATAAATGTATGCATTACTCTTTTTATGATTTAGTCATTCAAAATCGTCACTTCAATGTTTGAGGGCGACCATCACAATAGTAAATACGTTGTGTTATTCATAATCGTATCAAATTTCCTGAAGCATTTTTATATAATATTCATTGTCATATTTATATCGATTAACATTTCATTTCAAAATGTGTCTTGTTGATGAAGACCTGGTTGTGTTTCTTTAGATTTGAAGAGGTTCAAACCCATTGAAACTGTACCTTATCCCTGCCTTAATTTTTAAATTTCACTAGCTTTTCCCTGAATGATCTGAAAATACAGCAGGTTAATGCGAAAACGATATATATATCTACTTTGAACTCTGGATTTTTCATTTAGTATGTGCATGTGTTTGTGTCAGTATCTGAGTGTCAATGTTATTTGGCAGATGTGATTTACTCATTGAGGATTTGAAGGATCATGCACACACATATGTACAACAATCCCATTATAATACATGATTATATGCTGTTTATGCAAAGATTTACATCTTGTACTAATTTTTCATTGTCTGACTGTCATCACCAATGCACTGACAAAGGCAAGATAATTCTATATACACACTGCTTCAACCATAAATAATTGAGCATTATATATTAAACATTGAGGTGAGTTTTCTAGTTGCTGCTCACATTTGGCTGACTAAGATTCTCACTCTCCCCCTCTAAGACATAATTAGAGGCCATGTATTTCCTGTATGGAAAACAACAGCAGAAAACAAACACATGGCAAAGAAACCCACAGGGAGTGTAGCCTTTCATTATCCTGCAATGCACTCCATTATTATAGTCAAAATGTGAGCGGATGAAACCTTGAGGAGTAACATGTAGTAAATACCTGACTTCTTCCTTTTCTTATTCACCTCCACTATCTTCAAAGGTTAGTAATCTCTTCCATCTTCCTACACATGCCCTCTTTCTTCATGCATATCAGTTTTCAGTTTTTTCAGCAGCAGCAATTTGTGCTGCAGCTGCAAAACCTCCGTTACTGTCAACACGGAAGCTACATTGACTGTCTCCGAAGCCTGTCCAAATTTAAAGATAAAACAAGAAATGTATGAAAATAGCTCTGGAGGCCTCTGGAGGTGAGGAGGACAAAAAAGAAGCCAAAAAAAAAAAAAAAACAAAAAAAAAACATGTGTTCAACTAAATTTTACATCAATATTTCTTTGATATCCTTTCAAAAAAGCATCTAGTTATGAGACAGTTGTATTACCATAATGCTTAGATGCGGTTTAGTGTATTTGAAGTATGCATAGTATGTATGCATAGAGATCCAATGTGCATTCAGACTCATGTACTGCCTATTAATGTTTCTTTTTTCAGCTACGATGGTAATCACATTGATTTTTTGTGTTTTATTTGTACTCTTGTTCACATTTAACCTTTGGCATTTAACCCGTGTGTTTTAGTCAGGCTATGTTTCAGTCATTCAAAATCAGCACACATTCTCATTATCTCTTCCAGGCAGTTAATATGTACGTATAAAATTATTCCATCATTGTATACTATTCTATCATTAGATGTGTATACATTGAAGTGTCCAGTTTGAGTTTTGTGCCAGACTTGCTCAATAAATTGATGCGGCCTGAGTAAGAAAAAAATAAAAATTAAAGGGACAATAACATAAATAAAAAGAAAGGGTGCTGCAAAAGAAGAAACACCAAATGTAACTCTGTTGGCAACCCTCCTCTCTCATCAAATCACCATATGAAGGCCATATGCTCCAACATTCCCTCCTTAGTACAATCTTCAATTGATTCAGTATTACAACATGAATAAAAATAATTACACTTAAAAAAAAAATATTAAAAAATTACATAATAACCAAATTTCAATATTTATACATATAATTGTCATTACTGAGCTATTCAATGTTCCTATGGCTATATAAACATCAACACATTACTGACGACTGATAAACACAGTATTTCAAAATGTACTTTTAGATGTCAGCATGGATAAAATATTCCTGATCATTGAGACTTGAAAATAAAAGATTACTTGCCAAATTGTTAAATTTTTGGGTGAGGATCCCCAGCTCTTAAGAGTGTCAGTCCCTTCCATATGCATATATGTTAAACCTAGCAGGAGAAGAGAGCCCAATCCTTTCCTTAGTCGTCTCTTATAAGCAAATAGAAAGATGGAACAGAGCAGCTATTGACCTCCATGGGCAACAAAACAGAGCAGTGATTCACTGACAACACAAGTGACATTGATTAAGTCAGACATGCTTGAAAAGGAGGAATTGGAACAGAGTTGGGTTGCAAATGTGTATGTAGCTGAAACAGGAACTATTGGCAGACTACAGCAGGGCACTACAAGGTACTGGCTGTGGCATTTGCAAATGTGCGCAGAAAGGAATGACTGAGACGTCAGCTGATGGGGGTCAGTTGTTCCTGTTTGATAAGACAAGATAATGAATAAACTAAACATTGATTTATGGATGTAAAAACTGATATTTGTGGATTTAGTTACAGAGGATATGAAGGTAGTTGGTGTGAGAGAGGAGGATACAGAGAATAGGGTTAGGTGGAGAAGGTTGATTCGCTGTGGCGACCCCTGAAGGAAAAAGCTGAAAGGAGAAGAATTGTAGACTGTTGAATACATACCTAATTACGTGTCTTGTAAGTTATATAGTGCCATGAAAATTACTTATAGTTTAGTGTAATTAATTTACATTTTTATTTATTAATTTATGTATATAATTGCTTGAGGAAGAACCGTATCAGTGTTTTGAAAGAAGAAATATCCTAATAGTTATCAAGCTCACCAATGGCACTGGTAATCCAACCGAAATATGACACAAAGTTCATGTCCTTCATGCAGTTCATTCTTTATTATAGCTATGGTGGAATCTAGATAGGCATCCAAGAACCCTCGTCATCTGTGTTTCTGTGAAATAAATCCCATCTGGTCCAAACAGAGTAATTGCATGTAAATGTTGTGTCTGGGGAAAGGGAAGTTAGAGGCCTGACTTGTACAGAAAATGATGATACCTCCAGTCATCATTTACTCACTTAACACAGCATCACTGCTATTGATCAGTCTTGACAGTAACAAAAGGGGAATATATCTCTCATCAAACCCCAAACCATTCATCACTGCTGGCATTTTCCCAATCAGTCCATAATAACATTCTGAGGACAGTGGGACTGGGTAATCAAGGGCTGACCATGCATAACAATAAGATAATGAGATTCTCTCAAAAACGGTAAAATGAATACTCTGAGTGATATAACATGTTCTCTTAAAAGTGGTGGAACAATTGACATGAAGGTAGAATTAATTAATGCATGAGGGTTTTATCACTAAGCAAGCCAAAGATATCCTGAAAACTCAAAAAAAAACGAGCCTGAAATTAATATTCCAATCATGATTACGGATAGGTGCCAGGCTGCTGACTCCTTCACAGAACCTAGGTTCAGTCAACAACTACATCTAAGAAAAATAACAATAATAAATGGAATAAAATATAGTGCTAATCCTTATTACAAACCTACATAGGTCCAACTTTGAAACTGGAAAATATATATAAAATCCATCTTCTGCTGCTTATCCTGCATCAGGGGGACGCTGCAGCCTATCCCGCTAACAAGACACAGGGAAGCACCTGGACTGGTCGCCAGTCAATAGCAGAGCCACATAAATAGACAAACAACCATTCACTCACTCATTCATTCTGGGCAATTTTCGCAAGAGAACTCCTAAGAGTTCACCATGATTCTGATCATTATTATTTAGTAAGTATGCAGTTAAATTAATGAACGCTCACATAAACCATATCCTACAGAGAAGAGGGTCAGGGAAGGATCACACACTATCTGCGCTGAGCTGCAAATGGAACAAAATGCGATTAGAGATTCAAGATTGGAGTGATTATCATCCACCTCTCTTTAGAAAATGAGTCAATTGACAGAAGTCGACGAGCAGTGATGCCAAAACAAATTGTGGTGACGCTGGATTGCAGTTGGCAAATAGAGTACAGGAATTACTTCTTCAAGGAGCATACTCCTAATTTGAAGGTTATAAACTATTCAACTTACCAAAAGACCTCAGGAGGTGATTTAACTACACAAACAGTGCCGTTCATGGTTCCTCCACATTCTGCCCTCCTGTCGTGTAAAAGTAAAGCCTGGTTTTGTGCATCACCTGTGTACCTGGATAGGACGCTTGTATAAACATTTGGGGTTTCAAGGCGGCCAGCAAAGCTTCCGACTTTCAAAGCAAAGGACGTCACAATATTTTACTTCTCAAAGCTCATGCAAAAATTATGAGCTGCTGTAGCAAAGGAAAAAGAAAGAAAATAACCTAAATATAATATAAGGTGGTGTGGTGATATTTTGATGACTGAGAATGTAAACTGATGATATTCATATAGAGATATAAAAGACAAAATGATGTAGAGATAGACAGATTGAGGACCATGCATCGCGCAGAATTGAATAAAATCCCACACAGCTACATTACTTATTTTATTTGATATCAAATGCAATGCAACACCCGAACTTCAAATGATATTTTGGAGGAAAGGCTTAAGAAAATAATAATGAATCTATAAACTTGGTAGAGATGTGATTCCATTACCGAGAATAATGATGCATTCAGGAAGCACACAGCCTATAATAGTTCTGATGAAGGTTATGTGTGTTTCTCTCACATTAATGTGTGGTTTAATACCGGAGAAACAACAGATTCCAATCTGAAATACCAACATAACACCATTATTATAAAGTTTAAAAAATAGCAATGAATACATAATTAGATAAAAACTTAATGTGATGTTTTTATACACATTACTCCAAACTACAAGTTGTAAAGAAAAATAGATGAAATACATACAATCCACTTGTCGTCTTGGTACTTCCCAGTGAATTGAGAATATTTGATAGTTTATGTCAACACCAAGCAGGTTCCCACTCCCAAACAGTCCCTGCAATATGCTTTCATTGTGAAACAGCAGTCTGGATTTCAATTACATCTCAGCACGCAGTCATTGCTTCTTTCTTGGCAAGTATTATCCTTTTCATATTTTCAAATATATACAGCCTAATGTAATAGAACAATATCCAACTGATCCAACAGCGACAGAAAAAAATAAAGAAAAATTTTGAGTTTAAAAAAATCTCCTTATCAAAATGCTGAGGTTTGACAAGAAGATATTCAAGGGTCCAAGTACTCAGTTTAACTTAATGGCAGTGGCAGGGTAATCAACTTAAAATGAGAACATCAACTTGCCGTTGTTTTTAACAAAATGCCTCCTACTGCCAAAGAAAAAATAAAGTACCCCAGGTTGTCTGTTAATGAAAAGAAATCAAGTTTTAGAAGTCTAAATTAGGGCTTTTTAAACTGTGACTGGATTCTCGTGAGCTTTACTTTTCTGGGTCAATCAAATAGCTAACTTGGCAGAGCAAGACAAAAAATTTAACATAACTGATGCCCTCTTGTTATCCTTTGAATATTTTGGACCAGTAATAAACAGATGGAAAATAAAGGTAAACCTCAGACCAAGTGACAAAACCTTCAAGAATCTAAACAGTAGCAGCAACCTGGCGTGTTCAATAAACAAATGAGGCAATGTTTCAGGGTGTGAACAAAACAGTCGCCTGTCACCCCGGATTCAAAATGTGCTCTGTATTTTTTTGTTGCCTATAGCACCTTGCACCATCCTCCAATGGAAGTCACCTGCCATTTTTTCCAGTGCTTGCTTGTACAGGGCTCACCATCTCCCATTCAGAGAGGTGTCTGTTCCAAAGAAGTTGAGCAATTCAAATATCTTCACTTGCAATAGGGATTGAAAGTTAAGCACCTTGACACACGTTACAAGGAGGTATTCTTTATGTCAAGCTTGAAACTCCTTCAAGCTTGGGGTCTCGAGGATCAAAAGTAGGCCATATTTGTCTTGCCTCTCCCGTATCTGTGGCAGGATATTCAGCGAGGGGAACCTGTAGTCGATGTTTTTCCATGTAGTTCCTTGACTAAAGGATGATCAGTCCCAAAGCGTTTGAGGTAGCATCACAGATTTCCTTGGTAACTTTGGCAACAGACCCAACAGAGGTGATGTGCATTCAAGGAAGAAGGGGTTAGCGACAAAGGATGATCGAACCTTGTTGCCCAGCCCTGCTGAAGCTGAGACATAGACCCGTAGAATGAAAATACTGGAACCTCAGACTACCAAAGAGACAATTGGGTTAGAGAAAGGGTTAGGGGAGGATTAAGCCATACTGCCCCGATGTCTCTGGAAGCAAAAGTGAAAGTAGCCTAGCCGAGCTAAAAAAAAAAAAAAAAAAACGAGTTTTGATCTAGTTGTTGATACCTGTATTAGTCCAAGCTTTTGACAAGATAGGATTTCCAACTTTCCTCTGGAGAAAGGTAAAAGAGAGGGATACCACTCTTTTACCGCTCTAGCAGCCAGGCCGGCAGGTGGCAGCACAAAAATAATTTAAAAAAAAAGCTATGCTTTATATTTCTCATCCAGAGTAGTTCTTTCCTCCGGGCTGAGTTGAGGAAGGACCTTTACTAGATCCTCCTGGCGCCCACTTTACACACGAGCCTTCATTTTTGGGTCAATGCTAACTCTGCCTCCAGGAAGCCTAAAACAAATCATTTGATTTTGCTGAGCAAAGGATCTTTCTAAGTTAAAAAAAGGAGCTTGGGGCATCCATATCCTTAAGTTGCAGAAAACAGGACCTGACCGGGGTTCTGTCCTGTGACTGTGCCAAGTTCTAGTCACCCATTTTTCAGCAAGGACTCAGCCCCCGCAACCCGCAAACTCAAAATTCTTAATTGCAGTTTGAAGCTTTTCAATTACCATTTTGTTTTTGCAGATGAATTGGACAGAACATCTTTTGACAGAACATCTGGATCTGCGACTTGTCGACTTCCCATCGTAAACTGAAGGAATGAAAGAGGTTTTGTTTTTTTTTCCATTCCTGCCAGAAAACAGTGAACTTTTGGTAGAAACCTAAGTCTTGTAGTGGTTCATTGTTGAAGTGCCAATACAACTTGATCCATCAGCAACGAGTCATGACTAGCTAAAATGCAACTAAATTGGGATCTGAAAAGTTAACTGGGGTTGGGTAGGAGGGTCTTTGAGATGTATAACTTGTCAGGTCCTGATCACCATAGGACCTTACCCAGATGGACTGTTTGGTGTGTGTTCTTTATCCAATAAGTAGCCCAGCAGTTCATGAGAAGATATGGCAGTTTGGAGTTTCTGAGAAGATGCTGGATTGGGATCCCAACCTATTCTGTCAACAGCCTTTTGCTGCCTCAGTAGTGACAGAAAAACAGAAAAACTGCATTGGCTGAGACCGTGAGGAGGATGGCTACTTCTGCACTCAGGGGACTTCCGTGGCTGAGGTAATAGGGTCCATCCAACCACAAGCCTTTTCCATCCTTTTCCATCTCATCCTGCTAAGCTGTGTGTGTTTCTGGTAAAAAGAGCACATCCAGTTTTCTTCTTGCAACAGATATCAGAGATTTGCCAGCTTGCTATGGGTGTTTGCTGATTTGATAAATTTATCAGTGCGCCAAAGTAATCCGTAACTTTAATTTTCTTGTGGAAGGTGTCATATAAAAAGTCAGGTTAACAGAGCCACTTAACACTGTTGGGATCCAAAGATGGCGGGTTCCCATTCTTAGATGTTGTCCTGCGCCAGCCTCCATCTCCAGTGTGCTCAATCTTGACGAACTCCTGGTGTCTGGCCACCGGCAGCTGCCGAGGTCTGGTGAAGGAGTTGCACTCCCCTGTGCTCATTCAGGACGTCAGGGAACGGTGGAGCTGTCACTCAGTAGCAACCATGGACTGAGATTCCCAGTGAACTCTGGCGAGCAGAAGAGCCTCCTCCCCCACAACATGAGCAGACACTCAAGTTAGAGGCAGTGGCCCGCTACTGAGCGCCGCTAACGGGTCCTCTATCTAGCAACCTTCAGTTCACAGTCGGTGTCTGTTTGTTTCGGCGGATGCCATTTTGAGTGGGACTTCACTGACTTGACTTGGTGCTGGGTGACCTTGCTTTCATGTTAGTCTTTCTTGACGAGTCAGTGATTGACTTCCCCGGTCGTCGCATTTCACAGCAAGGCATAATTTTGTTGCCTGTGAAGGTGCAGGTGGTGACTGATTTTCCCTGCCTAGCCTTATTCAGGGCATTGCAGCAGTTTTTGAATTTCTACAACCATTGCCACCCTTTAGCCACTTTACGGGGCTTTATGGTCCAGACGGGGGAGCGATTCAGTTGACCAGACTCCGGAATAGGCTCAGGCTTTAGACGAGGCTAATGCAGCCCCTCTTGCCCACACGGGGCTTCTATAGCATCGACGACCAATGCGTCTGACATTGCTGTTGGGGCCGTGGTTGATCAGCAGGTAGTGAATGCATGGTGGCAACCTCTTGCGTTCTTCTAGCCACAAACTCCGGGATAGCAAACGCAAATAAAGCGTTTTTGACAGGGAGTTGTTGGCCCTGCATCTGGTGACGCTTCATTTCCGATTTCTTCTGGAAATTCACGGTGTATGTGGATCAACAGCCCTTAACTTTCGCCATGTCCAAAGTGGCTGAGCTGTGGTCCACCTTTGGATGTGGCAGATATATCTATTTATGTATTTGTTGCTGTTGTTGTTCTGAAATGGAACTATGAAAATGCAGTAAAGTTGAGATCTTCAAATTTAAAAACAGATTGAAGATTAAGTGAAAATGAACATATCAGAGAGCCAGTTGTTTGTCGGATTTTTAAATTCTGGTCTTGTTTTTCCTTCAATTTCCTTCGGGATTAATAAAGTTGTTCTCATCTCATCATCATCTCATTGTTCTCAGTGAAATTTATGTGTACCTCTTAACAAATTACAAAGCTATCAGATTGTATTTAATTCTTTAATATATTGTTTCCTGTGGCAAAGCAAAATTTACCGGGAGAAGAAGAAGATGGGCTTTGGAAAGAAAGTGTTATAATTCTCTCATTGGATGCTGTTGTATGAGAGGCAGAGAGCAGACTGGACGGAACGCCAGTCGATTGAGAGAGAGAAAGACAACTAATCACATCCTCATTCACACATCTGGGCACTTTTTCCAATTTATTCCAATTAACCTCCTGCATGTTTTTGGACTGCGGGAGGAAACCCGAGAACCCAGAGGAAACCCAAGCAGACATGGGGAGAACATACAAGCTCCAACTAGAAAGGCCCCCTGTGGGAATTGTACCAGGGAATCCTCTGTGCAGTGAGGTGGAAGTACTAAAAACTGCGCCATCGTGCCGCCCCAAGTATCAAAACTTGTACCAGAAAAGATCTGTTTAAGGACTGTGTGAAAAGGCACATACTTTAGTCAGTGATGGTGGATGATAAAAGATAGCCAGTCTTATAATGAAATAATAGCTGTATGTATTGTACTTGAAGCTGTTGTTCATTCTCATACTGAGACATTTGCGACCCTGAAATGGCTAAGGCGGATTAAAGAATAACGTTGTGATATATAACACATTGTGACAATAACATTGTGAGCAGTAAACACAACTATGTCAGAGTAAACCAAGAGAGAGCTTATTTTTCATCTATGAAGAGTTTGCACAATAACGAACAAACAAAAAAAATAAATAAAATAAATCCAAAACGAACACATTCATCTTGATAAGAATACCATGAATGTATTTTACTTACCACTTCGAAAAAAACCCATCCTCCCAGCCATGGTCCATTCTTCCTTTTGATTCTTTTTCTGCAGTGTTCTTAATTGTCAGGCTTTCATCTACAGGGTGACACAATCAAAGAAAGGAGAGAGCATAAATTAAGGAAAAAAAGAATAATTACCCACAAAGAATCAATATAAAATAATTGCTTAAAAATATCTTGACAATACAGATAGACAATATCAACTAGCTTTTGTCCCTTGTTGTTTCAAATTGTATATTCAAAATCGGAAAAAGAATTTCTGTCAATCTGGAAACAAATAGATGTCAGTCCACAGAAATATCTTACTTAAAATATACTTTAAGATTGTAAAATTATGCCAGTTCCATTAAAACAGTGCAACCTGTGCAATGTACCAAGGCACCTGCCATTTACATTTCCTATTTTAATAAGCCCTCTCATCCAGACTGCAGGAAGAGACGGGGGTTGAGGGGGGGTGATTATGCAAACGGTGTGCTAGTGCCGTGAGTTGGTAATGGAATGTTAAGAGAGACCTACAGCAGGGAGATATTTACTTCCTCCAAATCCAAAGGCAGGAAATGTTTGACTCAGGTTACTCTTGTTAAAATTACTCATGACAATCTGTAATATTAGTGCACGATCATGAGTTCAAGGACAATAGCTGTCCAGTTTTGATCATTCATCTACTGGAACCCCTCATTAATTCTGGACCGAGTTCACAATGACTGAAGAATATTTATGGGCTCTGAATTTTCAGAATTCATTTCCTCCTATTCTGCCTGTCCTATTAATTCTTTTTTTTATGTATCAGTCTTTAGATATTTCATCTCATAGCACCTTGAACCCACCTCTAAACACATTTCAAGCACCTGGGTTTGATGAAAATGGCAGATACAAAATTCCACAATTACCTTAATTGTTGATTATTCTGGGTACTACTGTCTCTCTGCAATAGGGTGTTATACTGTTTTAAAGGTGCTGTTAAATTACAAAACAAGTGGCAATCCCATTTCCGGAACAATTTCATTATGCCTACTGGCAGCAATTGAGGATACAGGATCTTGCTAAAAAAAAAAAATCAACAATATAATTAGGACGTTAACTGTAAACTTATAGTGTGTTACCAACATAAGATATTAACATGGTTTGCCCAATGCCACCAAAAAGGGATACAGATGTAAGTGAAAAGTAAATAAATGAATATATAAATTGATACAACATAACACTAAAGACTACTGTGAATCACATTATCCGTTGCCTCTCTGTGGGATGTCTTATATAAGAATTAAATGTCCCCAGCTCTACGAAACGCTTATGGCAATGAATTTCAACTCTAACCAAAGGGATGGGGAGTCACCCAAACCTCATCTTGAACTCAAGGCTCTGCAGTACTAAACCTTCAAACTTGCAGCAGTTCTTAAGTGGCTAGTTGTAATGATGGTCAGAGCACAGACTTGTCTTAAGTGAAAGCACTCTGTCAAGAAAAGATGTAATACCTTTTACTGACATTCTGTCATATATTTCACTATGAATAATTGTAACTGATTCTGCTGTCGACCATAGGTCTCGCCTTGATTCATAAGAGTGCATTAACACATAATTTGTCACCTGGATTCAAGATGCCTATCAATCTTTACAATAGTTGCATGTCTTTATTACATGATGCTAAGGTTTCTAAATATCTTTAGTATTCTGGATGCTGTTAAATATTACATCTTCATCAGCATTCCATCTAAGTTACCACCGTTCAACATTGATACCTCTTTTGGAGATTAGTATTGGTGCTTATTTTCCTTTCACCCAGTTAATTACACAAATAACGATATATTGAATTAGGTATGTATCTACGGTTGTACATACTATGCGTATCTTTGTATGCATTTATCTATTTATGATACGGTATTATATTGGTTAGTTAAATATCTTATCTGCTATATCCCGATTGCAGATAAATCGGTGCAATATAACAGTTGATTTTACGATTAAATGTGGAAGTGGTTAGCACTTCTGCCTCACAGCATGAAAGGACCCTGTATGCCCTGCATATCTGATGGTAGCTGGTATAGGCTCCAGCATCCCCCGTGACCCTAAGTAGGATAAGCGGTAGATAATAGATGGATTGATGTGGTAATGAAAAACTTTGCAAAGTCACTGTCTGCATTTGAATCAATAAATTACTTGCTGAATCTGATGTCTTTTGGTTCGACTCAGTGTAATTAATGCATTTTAAGATCCTCTCTTATAGTAAAAATGAAAAAAATTAAATGCACTTCAACTTGGCAATGTTATCCCATAGACTAGCAGCAACGGGGTAACTCTGCTCCAAAGAAGATATCAGTATTGCAGCATAACCACAAGGCAAGCAAAAAAAATACACTTTGGCCTTTCCTTGATGCACAACAGGGGCCTAAAGCACTGCATTTCAGTTGCAAAAGTATTTTGAGTGCAATGCAAACAAAGGCTTGGCCAATTAGAAGATGAAGCATGCTGTGTTTGTTTATTCAATGTTGAACGTCCTAACCTACCTGATGTAATTGGAGACAATATCATAATGATACAGTGAAAAGTAGGAAGGAAAAGTGCAGATGAATCAATACTGCAATTTAAACAAAAGGCAGATGATAAAGGCCAACACATAATAGAATGCAAAAAATGCAATCTAAGGTAAAATATATCGGCCACCACTTAAAGATCCAACAGGCAAGCAGCATAATGGACATGCAATGTCACAAATGTCAATGATGGCAGTAAAAACAAATGGCATAAATGGAAAGTATACAAGCTGATCATCATGTTTATCTTGGTAAAAAAGGGGATTCTGTCTTCCCCTGTCTTCTTGGACTGTTGTTTCTTTCTGACTATTTCATGTATGTTTGCAATTCGCAAGTAATGACTTGGTATTGACCACTGATGTCAAATTACAGTCTATATCTCACATACAGTATCTTTGGTAAGAGTCCTTGATCAGTTTAATTTATCTAATATCCAACAAAACGTTCAACAGACGAGTATCGAAATGATTGAGAACATAAGTATTTTGAAAACATTAACTATCCCAAGAGAAAATCAGAGTCATTGATGTATATTTTTTACATGAGTGCCTATATACCCAATACTATTGACATTTTGATTTTTTAATGGTGAACAAACTTCCAATTTTCTTGTACAGCATTTCAAATTTTCTCTAATAACAACACTATTTACAAATATTTCTATTTGTACACGATGTGAGGATGTGCTTATCTGCTCATTGTAATGTTCATAGCAAAGTTAATTTTGACTGTAGATGCCATCTCACAAAGTGGAACCACTCTGACTGGCCTATTCTGCACAGGATTCCGTGAGACCACTGAGAGTAAGAAGAAAATACTAAGCTAATGTATTTGTAGTGAATGAAATTACACCACTGGCTTTTTCCCAATCCATTTTTGTTCAGCTGGATCAGTGGCCCACCTTGCCATGGTGAGATGGAGCAAAACGCCCTGACACATGTAGCGTGTCTACTTTAATTACACCAGAAAGCACTCTGCGTCCCTGCTGGGAAACACACCAAGCAGCAGGTTTAGAAGGATAACTACTACTACTACTACTACTACTACTACCAACAACAATCATAATTGGATCTGTTAATCACAGCAATAATATTTTGAGTGATAAGTTGAGATTTTAGTTATTGGTTCATGCATTATGCAGTTTTAGAATGTCATGCGCTGACCAACTTAGACTGACGATAATGATAATTAAAAAAAGTAGATGTCTTAGCCCTTCTCGTTTTTTTTTTTTTAGTGATTCATTTTGATATTCTAAATATGGCATGGATTAACTGAAAGATTTGTACATGTAATAAGGGTTTTATTGAAAAAATGATCTTCAATCGAATCCCTTCAACTACTTAGTTTCTTCAAAGGGGAAAGTATTATGTTTGTTAAACTCACTGCCTGTTTGTAGTTAGTTTGTTTGTGCTACAAAGATACATTTTAAAAGACCTAAATGGCAGGGGAATAATTGGATGAATGAAACAAGAACAACAACAACAGTAAAAATAAATGCATAACAGTAAGAACAATAGTAACCGACAACCTTGTTATTAATAATAATATGATAATATGATTTACATTATTAGCCATAATCATAATAATCATCATGATATAAAAACAGAATAGCGTCTGAAGAGGACAATGTCCTGCTGTGATAAATCCTGCAAGATATCCTGTTCTGAGGTATTTCCCATATGATATTGTTTCATACTTTTTTTACATTCCTCTGGGGTGAATATGTTTCATAATCTCTTGCACTTCTTTTGGCATATTGTGTGGAACAAATTTACTGATCACTGATTAGTTATGTCCCAATGCCTCATGCATCACGTTGTGATTAGAGGTGATATGAATGTCTTCAAAACATAATTATTTTTATACTAAACCGAAATTAAATCGATTAATTACACCCAGTACATATGCACCAAGTTCATATCAAAGGGCGCCGTGGCTCAGGGGGTTTGAGAGTTCATCCTTGGAACCGAGCATTCCAGTTTCAATTCCCGCGCTCCTCCAAGCCAGTCGAAGTGTTGTTGAGCAAGACACTGAACCCCTAACTGCTCCCCTGGCGCTGTTCCTCCGCTGCCTTCCACTCATCCTTCATCCATGATGGGTTAAATGCAAACATTTTGCTGATGTTGTGCTCTATGAATGTGACCGTAAAGGTATTTCTTCTATGATCTTAGATAGAGTATGTTCAAATGTCATCTAATCGTAAATGCAAACTGGAAAATTGCCAGATGGAAAGTAAAATTCACACAGTGTGTTGGGATACAAATGTAAAGAAACACAGATATGTTCTTTTGAGTCGGTGGCAGTTAGTTGAGTCTAACCCAAGTGATCAAATAATCATCATTTTGACAAGCAGAAGTCATGCAAAACAGCACCCACTTGCAAAAAAATGCACACAGTGCCTTTGTATAAGTATTTTAAACTGAGTTAAAAATAGACTTCCAAGTATACAGGAGCCGAGGCACCTCCACCCCCAAGGGGAAGCTGTCTACATTTGTTCCACCCTCGAGCTACTGTATAGCATTTCCACAATCTTCTGCTGAGCAATTGTCATCATTTGAGCTCCCCTTTTTCTTAAAATTGTTGTGAAATGATAAACTTTATCCTCAATCAGTGGCTTTCCTCCCGTTCACACAGCATTATTTGGCTGATAAAATGATAGAGGGTATAAATACGGGCTTTTATGAAGAACCAATCATTCGACACAAGCCAAGTGACAGTTTGGCAGCATTGTCCGCCACGGCTCTCTCACTGCTTTCCCCTTGAGCTATCTATGGTGGTGACTGTGAAATATGGACAGCAGCAAATTGAGATTCATCAGGCACGCCTTCCTTGCTCAGTGAAATCTATATTCAATTTTGGAGCATCTGTCATTGCAATGGCAGGCTGAGGCATGCTGGGAGAATCCCTTAAGTGTTCAGAAAATGTATATAGTGGAAAAATGGTCTGTCTTTTCCTCTCTGAAACGACGTCTATTTCGTATCTTCATATAAATCCACATGAGGCAATTACTTCACTTACAGCCAATGTTTTCATTTCTCCTAGAGAATATGCATGTAGACAACATAAAACAATTATTTTGGAACATAATGATGTATATGAATTTTGGCAAATTTGCCATAACAGGATGTATTTTATACATGACAATAGGCCCATTCCCAAAAAGAATTTGCAATTACTAGACTTCAGATCATAAGTATTTAGTAAAAGTCTGATGACCACAGGTAAAATCAAGTGTCCACAGTGCTGGCCTGAGAGGTCATGAATGATCTACAGGGATGATGATAGATAGCTCAACCTTTACTCCTACTTAACCTTTTTTATAACAAGTGTACAATTCAAATCCATTATGTTGTTTCACCTGTGAATTTGAGGTCTCTTAGAAAAAGCAACGGAGAAGATACGATCATGAAGCTCTGCCACTATGGCAACAGCCACACTCAGTGATTTCTTTTGTAATGCTTATGACTGGATGGTTAAGGGGAGGCAAATGACTAATTATCTACAGAGAAGAGAAGCAGAGGGGTCAAAGGTTTATCCGCTAAGTACATCACTGCTCTCTTTGGAGTGGGTCATAATTACATGGATGGGAATTATGATTCTAAACAATTAGCACTGATTCAATATCTAATAGTGGGCATATTGGTGGAGGTTATATAAATGCAAGTTTTATGTGCTGTTACTGGTTTTGATTTTAACAGCTATGTGGCAATCACATGCAAACTGATAAATCTGATCAATCCTATTCCAACTCGTGATAAATATTAGATTGCTTTTTATTTATCAGTTCCACTCAGAATGTTTGGCCCTTTCTTTATTACTATTTCATAAGTATTCATTTAATTATTTTTCTAATTTATTTTTAGCCCTGTTCATTTTAAAGAAATTCCATTTGAAGAAGACTACTCCAGTGTATGATCAGCTGTCATCTGAAACATTGTCCTTTTTATTTATGAATGTATATATAGAAAGAGAGAGAGCGAGAGATTGTTTAGAAGTTGGAATTCTTGAAGCATCAAAATAGATATATATACTTGAGTGCGTATCACCGCAGACTCAAGATATTTTTCTATCACATTAACTTAATTGTGGCATATCTGTTGGCAATACCAATAAATCCAAATAGCCATTTAAAATAATATTATAGACAAGTTTATGTCAAACAAGGCATTTCAGGTTGTGAGGTCGTCCATCTTGTGTTGTTTAAATGTGAAATGGCTTCTGTCTTAAAGACTTGTTGTCAGTCTGTCACCCAGCCTCAGAGGTTGCGTAATGGCACCAGTGAAGCTCTTTATTAGTCCATGGTGAACAATGAGCCATGTCAAGTGACAGACGGAACCCCCCCCTTGCTTCCAAACAGTGTAATCCAAGGAGTCAACAATCAATAGAAATGCTTCATTTGGTTTATGTGTACCACTTGACACCTTCTTGGAGAAATAGATTTTACCTTCCTCCCTGTTATTTTTAGAAGGCAAGTGAGTGCACGCAAATATTTTTTTTTTCTATAAATGTAATTATTATTTTTCTTTTTCCAGGAGTGATTTGGGAAAAAAAAAATCTGGCGGAGACAAAGTAGTAGTGTATTGGCAGGAGAAGTAAGTGGCATCCCTTTCAAATGGAAATGTCATTTTTTTAGGGGGGGCGGCTATATTATATTGGTACAAAATCCAAAAAGTGAAATGATGATGATGATTATTATTATTGTTGTTTCGTTTTCCTTTTTTCAGTATTTTAATACTACGCAGATATGTAGTTTAAGGACTTTAATTACATTTTATCAGCCGAAAGCCAGCCCAGGAATGACAGATCAGATGTTGCTGTGATTTTTATTTATTTATTTATTTTTTCCCTTCAGGGAACAGCTTATTTAAAAATGTCAAAACAGCAAAAATAAAATTCTTATCATTTCCAAGCAATGTCACAACACACAATCTTCAGAAACACCTTGTATTTCCTGTCACTCATCTCACCATCAAAAGACCACCGGGTTCTTAAGGTACAGGTGTGGGATGGAGGAGATTGAGTGTAAAATGACTGCACAAAAGAACAAAACAACAAAACTATGTGTTGATAACCTCCTATTGATCACAAATTTGATTACTAGTAAAATGTGTCCTAACCTGAATCTATATAATCCTGTGGAGATTCGTGAAGGTAGGTTGTCATGGGTGTGCATTATTTAACTATTGGTCAGTAAACTGCCTCAACATGAGTGTGTATGTGTGTGTGTGTGTGTGTGCATGTTTTCTGTTCGCTTGAAGGCACTGGGTGGTTAAAGAAACAATTCTACAGCAATTATCCTTTCTACCACAGGGCTTTTTCTTTAGTGCCTTTGCAATTCAGCAGATTAAGAATATGTTCCCTCATTCAGTATTCATGATGTATCATCTAAAGCTGACGGTATTTTTGTTATAAGTTATTTATTTCCTGAGTGACTGTGAGGCTAAAGCAATCTATAAGCTCTGGTTATCGGTTGTTGATCTTTTTGTAATTTATGCACCCCTTAAATAAATACCTAAATAGGCAAATCAAATCCAAAGATGTCATTTGTCTGTTCAAACAACTGCTAGCTTTCTTGAATAGGCTTAGCTAACCACAAATATGGTGAATGGGAATGACCTTTAAGTAAGTTGCTTTGGTCTTTATCTGCCTCAAACCATTTAATTGAATTTAACCTGATAAAATAAACAAACAGAAAATACAGCAATTGAATTAGCCCTCAATGACACAAGCATTTTGTCTCACTTTTTCCTGTGCTTTATTTGCTTTTGTGAGACGAGTGCAGTCCCCAGGTGGGAGGGAACAAAAAAAAAGTTTAAAATGAAGCCAAAGATACTGGAGACTGGCCCTGCTCAGGGGCTTTTTTGACACTAGAGCTGGGTATTTTGTTATAACATAGCAGGTGCATGCCAGCTTGGTATCTTAAGAAAGAAAATGAATATCATACATACCTATTTCACATTCTTTTTACAATACATTTTCTGTTTGCATCAAAAAAAAACACAGAAATACAGAAGTACATTCACACACATGCACTAGGTCCCTTCATTGAGATCAATTTTAACCTATTTTTGCACCCTCCAAACAACCCCGAAAAGATCCACCACCAGAACCATCCCCCGGTAACGTCCACGAACCTCAGGCCATGTGATCCAACAGATTTCCCTCCTCTGTTTTACATTCTGAGACGTTTGGCTTCACCTTCTCAGAGTCTAATTCAGGTAAATCCCTAAAAGTTGCACCGTTGTCCCCACATAACGACACCCCAGTAGCATAACAACCGGCTTCGATTTAGCTTCTGCCTATCAATTCTCCAGTTTGCATGACAAGCCATCATAATCGAGACCCGCCCACAGGCCATTAGAACTGAAGAAGCCTCTCAGATGAGGGGTGGATTGTCTTCAGGTGAACAAATTCAAGTCCAGTCGCAGTGAAAAGAGGATTTTAACAAAAATACAACAACGAGATGGCAGGGGACAACACAAAAAAAACATAAATAAAAACATGTCACCGCATTACCTCACATAAAAGTTTTGGTTTTATCAGACAGATGGTGTTCTAATAAGCTTAGCACTGGTTAAATAAGCATACCATTTAAAGATATGTCTCTATGTGAAACATAATGAGATTACAACTTTATTCTTTTCCGCTTAGTTGAAATAAGATACCAGAATGGTAGGATCGGCGCGAAGAGTAGTTTCCATCCAGGCTCATTGTATTGCCAGAAGTCTGGCAGCTGGTTAATTTGCACAGCTTTCACTTAAGCACTAAGTGCACTAGAGATGTTTCACTCCCCATGAATGTACATGTGTGTGTGCTGATATATGTGAATAAAAGAACAGGAGCAATAAACAGCTCAGTGAAATTTTTGGCATGTGCTACTTGACAATTTAAAAACAAGCAGTCTGCAAGCATTGAAACATTGTACTTGGGAACACTGATAAAAATGCTGTCTATGGTAATCTGTTCCAAACAGGTCAAAGGGTTCATGGCATGCTCATAGATGATGGTTTTTTTTTTTTTGATAAATTGGAAATTCAGCCAAGTGCGGAACCGTACACTGGGAGCAAAACATTTTCATTTATTATCTATGCAGTCCTTCTAGAAATGCATGTGAAAAATAATTTACAAATATACCCCGTGCAGAAACAACCCTGCTTCTTGAGGACATTTGTCAAGGGACAGAGTCTGTTTCTCACAATCAATTATTACTCATCAATCTTAGATGAATTCAATGGAAATACTGAAGCAGGTCGCCCATATATAGTGACTCATTTTTATATAGTCACTCTGAAAAAAAATGCTTTGTATCATTTGAATTATTTCAAAGACTTTACTTCTTTGCACAGTATCTAGATTTGAACTGATAACATTTGCAATTTGCACAGGTATTTTATTATTTATTCATTTATTTTTTACTTTCTTTTTACTTATCTATTTAAAACTTCCAGGAATACCAGGTGCCGTGTTCTAAGGAGAAGACAATTCTACTTTTTTTAACACAGTAAATACCAAAACAAGAATATCACAAATCACCCATTGAAATATTCTTTGTTTAAAAAAAAAAGCGAGACTTTTTTTTCTAAGAAGCATAAAACATTATTTGGCTTAGCTGATGAGAAGAAATTCCTTCAGAAATTCCTTCAGAAAAAAGTATTGATTTAAGTGTAGTCCAATTTCCTCAGTAATATGTTTAAAATAAAGCTTTTGCAAATCTAGAGTCTTATGTTTGATTTTCAAACTTTGAAAATGCAAACAAAGCACAAAAACTGCCAGTGTACCTTTTTGCGCACACACACGCACGCATGCACACCAGATCACATGAGTATTCTGGTACTTTGGAAGCTAAAGGCAACTCACATGTGAAGGTAAGATACTTCTTGCAGGATTTGTAACCATTTCTTTGCAAGACTTAGTCATTGAACCTGAACTGTCACCGATTGGCTAAATTATCCTTTGAGCAGTAACATTCATACCATCAAACGGACGATAGTGCTGATTTCAGGTTTTGAGAAGATTTGATTTCTTCACACACTACATTCAAGGAGAATCGATCGGTTAACTAGTAATCTAACAGGATGGGAGTTGTTAGAGATCCTAGCATACAGTGTTATAATTGTATTTTGAGTATCGGGTGTCCCCTTGCACTTTTCTTGAGACCTGGTAATGCTAGTGTCTGGGCAACGTGCACAAATTAAATGTGGAGACAGAAAAATGCATTATTGATTAGGGTGATGCCAAACAGTCTCTCCCACAGTGTAGTATCAGGTTTTGGTGCAGGGTAATTAATCCACTGGCTTGTTCAAAAGCAAAGGAACTGATCTGCAAACCCCACCCCTCTCTTTGTTCAGCTGTCTTCTTGATTCAAAAATGAGAAAAAAAAAAATAGCTTGCTGGTTTGTAGGCAAAACTGGTTATAGGCACCACTTGGAGAGCTAGAGAAAAGGGAAACGCACACACCCGTAAAAGCTTCGACAGACACAGACACACACAGACAGGCAGACTCCCACATGCACATATGAGCATACGCAGAGAATGCAAGAGAAGTAACGGACAGAATAAAAAAAAACAACACTGGGTTTTTTTCCTCTTAAAATTGAGAGCATTGAAACACCAGGTGCTTTAATTTCTATAAGCTAAAACCGCTAAAACGTTAATTTTCACTTTGATATAATTAAGAATGCGTGCAAATGTGAAAAGATTAAGTTGTGTTGACAAACGGATACCAGAAGCCTCCTTATAATTAATTGGAATTTGTAATTAACTTCCTTCAACGGGCAAGTTGCTGCCGCTGGCTGGTTGAAACCAACTACTGACCTCAACATGATAGTGAACACCAGGTGACAATATTAATTGGTTATACCACCGATGGAAGTACAATTTAACAATTGTGCTTCTTTTAACAGATTCTTCCTCAGATTCCACCCTCTATTGGACACCATAGATATACTGTGGTACGAGAAGCCCAATTTATGTTCTTTCCGGGAAAGTTATCACAACTACGATGGTCACTTCTCATAGATATAACTGTTAAAGAAAGGAAGGCGACTGAGGTTAACAGCCATCATTAAATGCCCAGTCGTTCCCATTATTTGAAACCTCAAGGCAAATTGAATAAAATTCACTTAGGTCTTGTCTGGTAGTACTTGGTATTATGAATATTATACCTAATTTATTATATTAGGGTAGTGTGAAAAAACCCTTGTTTCTTATAGGGTCATGAGGCACTGCCACAAACACAGATCTTGAGAAGCAGCCCAATAATTAAAAGATAGAGGCTTATAAAAGGACACAGTGACCCCCAAAGATATGGCTATTCTGCATTTCAGTATGAGACAAATATGCTAAGAATATCAGCTCTGACATACTGTATACTACTGTAAGATTATAAGATTGTATGATAAGATAATTCATGTATTTCAGTTAATTTAGGGAAAAGCTATTTGTACTGTTTATACAGTTTGATATTTGCACATACATATAATAATTATTATATTATTAATACATAACTATTAATATACAATATTTATTAATATATAATAATTATTTTTTGTCTTATGATATCGAGCAGGATAGCAGAGAAGTTAAAAACAATTAAATTAACTTGCCTTTGTGTTTCATGCACATATGCACACAAACACATATGTGTGTGCGTATGTGTAAATATATAATTCAATTCAAAGAAGCCTTGAATGAGAGATGAAACATCCTCAAGGGAAGAAATTAATGTCAAGTTGCCACAAAAATTTCAACAAGAATCAACCAGGACCTTGAGGACTTCCATATGATCTTGATGACCTCCAAACACACACACACACAGACAGACACACACTAACACACACACACACCCATATATATATATACATAGTATATAGTATTCAACTGTGGCGAGAGTGTAGAATGTACTGTCGTTGGGAAACATGGGAGGAGGAATACTAGGTTGTCAACAGGCTTTTGACAATGATGACTTTATTGGTCCTCGCACCTCACAAGAAGTGCGAGGGAGATCGACGTGTATTGCATAATTCAATATCAACATTCTTGGAGCACGCATACATATAGCTTTAAGTGCATCGACTATTCATGATGATGACCCTGAAAATATGACCTTAAAATATTTTTGCTAAAAATAGGTGTTCACTTTTACACATACACACACACACACACATATATGTCATTGCCCTAACTATAAATGTATTGCATTTATAATAAATGTCAACCCAATGCATAATCACAGAAAGCCTCCTCTCTCTTGTTTACTACTGTATGTTACTGGTTATTGGAATTCATGAAGGAACAATTTATTTTCAGTGTTTTGCATCCCATTTCAATTCCCATGCCCGAACCCTTTGTTATATTTACTTTTTTCTTCTACTCTTTCTTTCCCTCCACAAAGAAATGCATGCATTTCACCAGAGCCAATCATGATTCAGCCTATTGCTCAGGGGGCATTTTGCAAGACATAGCTATATTTTGGATCAAATCTGTGACATTCCAATCAGGAGATGATTCTTGCAAGCACACAGGCACACATACCTGCTGGGCCTCTGCAAATTATCAAACATATTCGACACATGCAGGCTATTCAATTATCTGTCATGTCGGCAGGATGAGGACATTATCAAGACCTTTTTATGGAAACACTTCCTTCAACGATTCAGAAGTAACCAGAAGAGGTAACAACAGTTTTCAATCAGATTTTTACAGCAGATATTCAAGTAAAACAATAGTCCTGACAGGATATGGATAGCAGGATATGATTATATTGAAAGGCGTGTGTGTGTGTGTGTGTGTTTAAAACAAACGAAAAAAGAAATCATTAATCAGTTTTCTTCATCATTGAATTGAAAAGCAGTTTATTTTAATATGGATTGTTGGCTAAATTTCAGCTGAACCTTTTGTTGTTTTTTGAGCTGTACAATAGAATAGGAAATGTTGACAGCTTTACTTGTATTTTTAAATTGAATGTATAGTACTGGAACAAGGATTTTTGTGTTGGTTTATTATGATGTAGCACTAGTGTTCCACATTAAAGTAGATTTATATTTGTGTTGCATTTTTAAGTTATTTAACTTTAAGATGCCAGCTTGTTCACTCACTCTCTACACCACTACCCAGCTCTCAGAGTCATGAAGGAAACCCATGCAGATATGAGAACATGCAACTCCATACAGAAAGTCCCCTGGTCAGAATTTAACCAGGGGCATTCTTGCTTGGAGACCATGTTTTTTGGATAAATTAATCCAAACAAACAAATAAATCAGATGGCATAAACTTTGATCATCAACACTCACCTAATATTTTGCCATGGTATCCCACAGTATGTATTTTAAGAATTTGAATGGACCTTTATTTGTCACATTTCATTTGCAGTGAGATATTTAAATACTGCACTTACCTCCAAAAAATAAATATATACATAATCTAATTCTGCTACAGTAGCATTGCATATTTGACCACAAATTTCACACATAAAGGCCTCATGTAAATATAACCACTTTCTATTCATATAGGTTACAATAGTAGGACAGTTCCCAAATAATACCAGTTACCGGGATACAAGGAAGTCGCTCATGATGCCCATGACGGAAAAAAATATTGAAAATACTACAAAAAAGGAATTTTTAACATGTATATATTCATAATTACAAATAAGCGTCAGCGTTAGTGGATGAACAAGAGTAGTAGTAAGGTTTAGATATAGATACAGATGTTAATACAGACATAAAGCTCCAGGTTAATTGAAAATGACTGGAAAGCGAGGTCTAATGTGTCGGTATGTAATGCTTGTAACACGAAGGAAACCTTCTCCCGTTTGTCAGACTGTTGGGAATGCATTGGGAAGCATTTGGGAATGAGCGCTTGTTCTCTGCCACACCGCAAGTAAGGAAGGTAGGTTGTCCTTTCCTCATCATCTCTGACTCACCACACGATTAACTGGATCCTCTCCTCCAGCAGGTGCATCATCTGCTTGCTCAGGGAAATGGGAAATGTAATTAACCCCATAAATGCCAGCTATCAATCATACATACATCCAGACTGAATGACAGCCATCTGCGTCTCTCTTTTTCCATATGGCTTATGAAGCCTGCACGGCATAAAAATTGTCTGAGTGGTCATCTCAATACAACTTGTGCCAAGGTCAATACTGTTTGGGAAGGAAAACCTATGTACTATATTGCAATGCAAATAACAGAGTAACAGAGACACTCCACCCATGAGTTCATGACCTCTTGTAAGGATTCAATCAACATTGAGCAACAATCTTTCCGTTTAATGGTTTTCTGTCAACTTGCAAAAGTGAAGGTACGTCTTTACCGATGAATTTCCTTGTCATGTGTATTGTGAATACATTTCAAATGAATTATATGGAGTGGATGTTGATGTACAAACCATGACGGTTTTGCAATTGGATATAACCATCCAGGGTGAGCCCTGGAGTTTGTAAAACCATAATACCTTTTTCTTTGGTTTCTGAGTATTTAAGAGATGAAGAAGACTTGTGGTTACAGATGATGTTTCAGACTAAAATATAAAAAAAAAAGTTATTGACTGTGTGTCAGTTATATGGACACGTTGAAAATGAAAGAAAAAAAGAAAGAAAATGATCCATCACTGATCTCAATTTTGCTCAGCCATTTCACAATTCAAATACCTCTGAATATGAGTTTTATTTTCTTTCTTCTCTCTGAAGGCAAACTCCCAGATTTGCAAAAGAAACAATAGGCTTTTACAAGAGGCTTAAGAATGTGTTGTTTTCACCCTCCTTGATGCACAATTAAACATTTTTTTAGGCCTTTCTTTATCGAATTCACTTGGAATGATGTAGACATTAAATATCTACAAAATTAAGTAACATCTGATGCCCATGAAACAATTTTGAGATGATTAATGAACTATTCATGAGCAAATATGTCATGTGGAGGTCACCAAAAGGGGTTGTGAGACACCCTGCAAACCTTACAATGAATGACCGGACTACTTCACCTTTTGTTCTTTACTGAATGAATTATCTCATGAATCATTCAGACAGCATTTATGAAGAAGCAGAAACAACATGATAAATAAGTAATCTCACCAGACCAAGCCTTGGGGTATGGATATCCAACACAATCCTGCAATTATTTTCTTCTTTTCCACAGAATCATGAACTGCTCTGCTACCAGTCCTTCAATCTTTCAGAAGGTGACAAATTGGTGCATGTTGTTCCCCTCTCCATCCCTCGATATATTTTGCCAAGAGTGACTTGGATGCAAAAGGTGTTCAGAAATGATCATTATTGTCTGCAAAATGCACTAGCAATACCATGGCAACAAAGGGGAAATGTGACCATGAGATGTGCTCCAATTGCTGGCAAACTCAAAAGCAAAGCCCTTCAAGGTTTTGGAGTAAACAGACACATTTGCCCAATGGAGTGAAGCTGACAGGTGTTATATTTCAAAGTATATTACTCATTTAAATGTGCCTCCCTTTTGTCTCCATTTGGCAAGTCAGTATCATTTTACAGCTCCCAAACTTAGGTGACATAATACCAAGGAGTGCTGTAATAGCTGAAATTTAAATCATAATCTGCACAAACACCAAACACACACACACACACACACACACACACACACACACACACACACACATACATATAGAAAGAGAGAGAGAGGTAAAATTAGCCTCTTTTTTTTTTTTTTTTTTTAAGTTCATGGCTATAAGTGATATATTCTATGACTTTTCAAAGAGATAAAGTGAACTTTAAAAGTCCTCCAAGACATTCATCTCTGCTGACTCCCGGTTGCCATCTAAATCATTTTTTGCTTGAGGGCAGGAAGGTTAAGCAGGATATGTTGAAACTGCTGCTAACTAAATAATAAATTCAAAAGAGGTAATTAAGGAAGCACATCAGAAGAGCAGCATGACCTCATGGCCTTGCCATGGCCTCACAAAAGGCCCACACCTCACACTGTTCATCAGTTGTTACATTTATTTATTTTTATAAAATTAAAAAGGATCATCAATAGCACGATCAAAAGCCTCAAACTAAGAGTTTTTTTTTTTCTGCAATTAATCTACAGATGCTTATTCAAATAACTTTAGAAATCTTGAATATTTCTTTTATATTTTATTTTTTCCTGTAATATATTTCAAATTTACAGGAAGCAATATATTTATACCCTAAATATGATTTGGAACACACAATGTGCTGGCATTAACTCATCTGCTATGAAATACATGTAAAATTACAATACATGTAATATTATTCCTAATTGTTGGTAATATTATAGTAGCGAGTCACATACATTGGGGTTTATGTCGATGCTTGTTTTCTATGTGATTTTGGGGCTGCTGGGAATTTTGTGGATGTGGGTTGGGGGTGCAAGGAATTCTGGTTTTTTGTTTTTTTATCCTGGAAGTGAGAGCAGTTAGTTGTAGTGCAGGCTTGTGTGTCGTGGCTGTTGCAAACAACAGCTATTGGTTATTGAACGGAGTTTGACCGTCAACCAGGTGTTTTCCCTGACTATAATACTACATTATTATGAGTAGTAGCAGTATCAGACCGTGCCCCAGTATAATCCAATGACATTGTGTCTTAGAGAATACCTGATTATTAGAATGAACCAGATCATATCATCCATTTGGTGTGAAATTTTATACAAAAGAGTTTTGATTTAAAGGGGTTTCTTTATTATTCAAATTCACATTATACACTTAAAGCAGGAAATACATTTTTGCAAGGTTGAAAAATGCTAACTATAAACTATGTTGGTTTCAGCAGAAGTAATAATGACATTTATATAATTGTGCTACTGTTCTGCAATGACAATTCTGACACAGATCGAACATTACAACCTTTAAGTTTTTGAAGTTATTTGAATTCCGAATTTCAAAGGAATTTCAAATTTCAAAGAATTCTCTCTTGTCTACTGACAAAACAGCACTATTAATTTCAACCATCAAAAAGTGTTGCCTTTTCATGACCATTTACAAATGGCTTCCTGCATATGATGGAGGAAAAGAAAGTGGGAAAAAAGTTGAAAAAGTATTGAGAGCGACAAAATAAAACTCAATCAAAGAAGTTGAAATATGAAGGAGGGGCAGTTGTGATAAACCAATACACAGTAGACTAAAAGAGGTGAGTCGCTTCACCAGATTCAAGCTGCATCATCTGAGGTCTCTGTCCAGTCTGGCCAGTGAGTGCTATTGTAGAGGTTTCCTTCCACATCTGTTCCATTTTCTTTTTTTCAACCTCTGGGACTTCTTGATTTTCTCATTTTACTACTTTTTGATGTTACTGTCAACTTGAATCACAACTGCAGCCCTCTACTTCTTGTCAGCCTCCGCTCTGTCTGGTTCGTGAGGCATCAGCGGTTCGTCAGTCTGGAACTCATAGTCCCAGAGGATCTTAGCTCTGGTGTTTTCCACTACTTTTAGTGGTGGGAATTTCAGCAAAGATTTTCCTGTACACTTTCCTAACCACTCAGCTCTGTGGTTGCTGACCCAGTCGGCATTTTACATCCACATACAGTGAGCTTCACAGTCTCAGGGGACCCTTTACGCAACCTGGTCCGTGTGCTATTGGGACAAGAGGTTAGATGCAATGTGCACATTTCCAAGATATTGGAACACCAAATCAGACAGCTGCAATCTATAAAAGGTTAGATCTCCTCTGGTATACCTTAGAAGCTCTTAAAAAAATAAATAAATAAATAAATTATATATATATATATTTAAACAATTTTGAACAAGACCACTCAAACTATATTGGTTTTGGTATGTAAATATTTGGAGTTGGCTCGGAAGGAGTAAATATGAGGGACCAACAGGGGAGGGTAGAGGTGGAGTATTATACAGAGTAATACACACAAGTCAAAACCTTATTGTGACATCTTAACCCCGACTGAAGAAGATTTTATCCGAGAGGCTTCTTCAGTTCTAACAGACTATTGGGAGTTTCCGGTGTATAACTGCTGCGGTTGGGGTTGGGCATTGGTCTGAACTGACAGGGTCTGTTACATGAAAACAAAAAAAAAAACTTCATAATCTTAACTTTCCTTTCTGCCTCAGAGGAGGACATGATAAAAAATCCTTGGAAAGGGATGGGTCCATATTTCTCACCACAAGTAACAATTAGAAGTTGCAGTCTATTACATTTTGGTTCAATCTTCATGATTTGCTACAATGGCATGATATGTATTGATTACTAGATTATATATTCATTAGTTTGTTGAAGTGTTGGGTTTTTGTCCACCAGGTTGTTACTCAATAAATCAGATTCTGATAGCAAAGCCCATTATTTAATTTGCCCTCGATGGATTCTTTCAGAACAAAATGTGTGCATTTTCTTGGGTACTTGGCAAAAAATATGTTTCAAGGGGAACATTATGCAAAGATTCCTGCTATATTTCACCCCCCCAAAAAATCAATGCTTGACTAAAACGTATGCTTTTTTGTAGCAATTTACTTCTAACTCACCAAATAAGTAATTGGGCCAGATCAACATTGCCGTTTTAAATACTTCTTGAGAATTTAAGAGTGATAATAGCACTACATTTTTTCAAGCATATTGAATACCCAGGTGGGCCATGAAAATGCATCCAGCTTAAAATGGTAAATGATATGTTGTCTAATTAAGATTGCTTAAAGATACAGTATTGTATATCTAACCACCCACATGGATTCATCAGTGGCAATTAAGAGTTTATGTGTCCTTGAGAGTGACCTAGGACAAAAATAGTTCATCCTATGATACTAGACATGCACTCCGTCTCCGTTTCATAGTTGCAAATGCAACTATGAAACCATAGGCAGTGTTGCAAGACCTCCAACATTATCTCATCACAAAAGAGATAATGTTGCGGCTGGCAGTATCAACACATACGAGGCTGCTTTACAGCAGCTTGTTTTTCTTTGACCCAATATGCTCCACGCCTACAGGCCCAAAAGGAAACTGCACTCCATGAGTGATGAACCGGCAACAAAGATCAGGAGCCCACCAAGTGTGGCTGACTGAAGTTTGCACAGTCGTCATCATGAAGGAACCAAAGAATTGTCCAGTACCTTCCAACTGTTGGCCTAAATTTTTAGAATGTAATATCTGTTCAATGTATTTATTCTTTTAATTTATTTTCTTTATGCATGCCTATCAGGTCTGGAAAATCCCAAATATCTGAATTACAACGTTGAAGCTCCTGACAGGCAACATGGCAGCTAAGATGAGTATGCACATGGATCAAGAGAGAGGCAGCAATTTAAACAGGTGCCTAATTCTTTCTGATGATTAAACCTTTTTTGAATAATTTTGAATTTCCTTGATTAAAATTGGTAAAACTTATATCTGACAAATTTTGGCTAGGATCAAAACACACTTTTTTTTACAGTTATCCATGCATGGCACACGTGCACACACACGCACACACCGGCCAGAGCATTACTCATTCCAAGATGAAAGACTTTGCATGGAGTTAATTGACAGCCCAAATCATCTCAAGCAGATGCAACAATCATACAAAAAAGCTGCAGGCCATGACAAACTGTCCCTGTTTCATGACTAAAAATGAGGATATGCTGCCTCACTGGTTTGTCAGAACTGATGAAAAACCTTTGAAGAGAGATGGTATGTCTCGAAGCATCTACTAGTGACCTGACTGAAAAAAAAAAAAAGCGTTTTCCATAATATATATGTCAAGATTTTTTTCTAAGGAGTGCTTATTTATTTTTGTTTCCTTTTTCAAACATCACATTTTGGGTTGATTTTCCATGGGAGTTCATGTTTCATGTTCCTCAAAACACAATTTTTAAAATGTAATATCTGTTCAATGTATTTAGTCTTTTAATTTATTTTCTTTATGCATGCCTATCAGGTCTGGAAAATCCCAAATATCTGAAAAGCAAATAATAGCAAATAAAGATGCAAAAAAGTAAAAGAGAGCAAAAAAGAGCTTGGGAGAGGTTAATGTTATATAATTTCGGGGGCTTTGTGTATTTAGAAGAAGAAATACCTTTATGGTCATATTCAGGTATACACCGGTATATACATTCAGGTCTGAATCAAGTGGTTAAAAATAAATAAATAAAATGTTATATATGTGTTTGTGTTTGTGTGAGTGTGTGTGTGTATATGTGTGTGAACATGAGTCCACTTATTTAAAAACCTCATCAAGTATGTATGTTATAATACTTTGGAGAGCAATACACAAAGATCATTGGTTGGAATTTAAAACAATATTGCTGCAGCTGCATTTCCTTTTTATCGTCTTTGTCCTCCATGTTTAAGAAAAGTAAGGTTTTACAATTCATTAGTGTTTTGTTGTTGTTTGGTTTTACCCTTTGCAGTATTATTGTGCTCCTAAGGCATATTTGCTTGGTAACAGACAAGGGGGGGGAGAACTTCCATAGGAAGTGTAATGGACAGATTCAGATGCCCCATTTGTTCGAGGTATTTTGGAAAAACCAAAATACAATACTTCATACACAGATGGACCCAACCAACTTACTGGCTTTTTGTCAGCCCACACCTGATCAGCACCAACAACATGGATCATTTGTCCTTAATATAACATTAATTGGATATTATGAAACATCATACATATGAGGCACTACACAATCAACACATTATTAACTGGTAGTGTGTTTTCATTTGAATAAGCAAATGAAAGATACTCCTAAATGAAAGCAGCAAAAAAGTTGACTAAATCCATCTTTAGCAAACAGATTTTAAATGTTATCACTTGAGAGACACATGTTGAATTTATCTGAAATGAGCATATAGACAAAGCACTCACTTAACAAGCCAATCATCTTGTAATTAACCGATGGAAGACCAGTCTGTGGTGTACTTCCAACAAGTATTGCTATACATTTTAATTACTTGCGACTTCCCATCCAATATCATTGTTTAACTTTGAACAGATTTTGATTGGGATTTCTTATTGTTGTACCCTCCTTAGACATTTCAGTATTGGCTCAAATAATGAGCCACTCCTCTTGGTCTGCTGGATACTGTAAGGTTCTACCATATGCCATTTTTTCAAACTGTATTTTTGCCAAAATATTATTTTGCTGGCTTCTGTATGCTGTGTAATCTATCAAATTTGTATCACCTATCCAGAACTGAGGGAAATAAAATGTATCTAGCAGCAGCAATCATAAACAATGTGAATTACCCTAATACAGTTCCCCTCAGATTTCCATACCTTTAATATTGTACTCCAGGCAAAAAGACCGGCACAGAAAAAATAACTTAAAATAAAGTTTGTGCATCAGTAGCAAAATGAATTTTGAACAGGTGCACATTCTTTTATGTTAGACATTGACTTAACCCTCCCATCCATCCATTATCAAATGCTTATCCCACACTTCAGGTCTTAGGGATGCTGGAGTCTATCACAGCTGTCACTGCCATTGTGTCTATATTTCTTTGTTTTTGAATCACACTTTGTATTTATAGGGGCTTCAATGCTAAAATTAACCTTCAACTCTGCTAAAATCGGCACTGTGACAATAATATGATTGCAAATGTGTGCTTGCAGTCACATTATGTATTTACATTTACATATCTTCACAATTTTGAGGACAAGCAACATTCACGACATGTGTCCCTATTACTTCATATCACCAAAAAGCCCCTGTCAGCATACAACCAGTAACCTCCTTGCTGTTCAGTGGGAGCTCTGACCACTGTGCTGCCTCAAAGGAGAATTTATATTACATTACATAAAGAGGTCCAAAGTAACATCAAAAAACTCAGTGTGTAGTTGTTTTACATATTCCCTTCAATGTTACTGAGCATGAGGCATTTCTCCTGAAAAGAACACCAGTGGATCACACCATTAATCTGAATATGCTGATTTCTTTTTTTTTTCACTCTTCTTTTTCTTTATATATTTACATTGTCTTTGAATAAATAGACCATCTTGCAGCTTCGCACGGTCTAGTATTTCCTAAAGAGCAACCTATGAGTGTTATTTAAGAACAAAAGTACATGTCTACTTAATTTCATTGGTAGATTTTCTTGTGTAATGTGAGCTAGCAACTATCCAGTCACAAGTCTTGCTCCGTTAAGATGCAGTTTTCCAACATTGCTTCCCCTTATGCATGTTTGTACTTGGCCCGTTACCTTACATTCCTTTCTCCCCTTAACTGTGGAGGGTGAGAGGCAATGGCAGGGATCATTACATCACAAAACACCCAGAGGCCATTGTCCACAAAAACTGCCACTTAAAATTATTGTAACAATGTCCACAAACAAGTGGACAGGTCCTGTGTGCTACAGCATAGCAACAGAAAAAAAAAGGAAAAGAAAAAGGTGCAGTATTTGTCCCATGCAGAGATACTTAGCATTTGCATATGCATATATGTTTTTTGTGTAAACAGCATGTATATCCAACTGACAGCCAACTGCTCATTAAGCACAAGAGTGATCTTTCCATTTGAATTTTTAAGTATGTTTGCTAAATAAACACATCACGTAAAACACAACAAAATAATTTAATGAATTAATAATCTAATGAATAGTCGGTGTTTTAGGTTGTAAATGATCCTGGGGCTCTGCGACATGATGTATGTGCTACACAGTGGAGGTCACAGGTAAGCAGTAACATAATAAATATTGGTTAGGCCCTTGTATATTATGGACAACAAAATCGTCTCACTAAACAACAAAAGCAAACTAGAGCTTTGCTCTCTGTAAATATTCAGACAAACATACAAAGGCAGATAAACAGACTTGAACAAACCGGTTATGGCAACAAACAAGTTGAGCAAATAATGTTAAACAGGGAGTAAAGAAATAGAGGGCAGGGAATAAACAAGAGAAACAAAAGAGGAAAATATCCTATTGACTATATATTCATTTTTAATTGTTGAAGGAAACATATTACAGTTTTGTTTTTCCTTTTGAAAAATATTTTATTTGAAAAATATATTCTTTTTTGGGGTCCTTTGAGGTATCACCTGAGTATAAGTCTTGAAAAAAACAAAAAACAAAAAAAACCTTATCTTTTGGAGTATGGAAATTCTTTGAATCTTTTTTTTTAGTGTAAGAAAAAAGTAAACACACAGAGTGATACAATGAAGGCTAGGATACTATTTATATGATTAAAAAATATATTGAGAATACAATATAAAAAAAGACTTGTCCTTACATTTATAATACCTGCGTCATCCCGTCAGTGGAAGACTGCTCACCACATTATTTGAAATGTCGCCGTAACACTAAAAATAAATCATCCTTTTCCACCCTCATCTCTCATAGACATCATTAATGGTTGCCAAATGAATTTCTTCACACACTGACCTGTCTAATATGTATATCGAATGAAAAAAAACAGTCCCAACATACTCTAAATCTTGTTCTTGTGTCCAAAGGACAAATGGAGTTATTGAGCCAACAGTTAAAGTCTACCCTCTCCCTCAAGTGATGCTCAGAAGAATCACAGTGAGAACTATTATTTCTTTGTTATTTTAATTTCATTGTTTGTCTTCTTTGCCAGTTGTGTGCAGCAATACTATGATAAACCCACACTGAATAGCTGTAATAAATAATAGCAATATGCAAGGAACTGATAGGAAGGATCTACCTATATGTATATGAAATGCAAGAATTATCTTTTCAAATTACTATTTTTGTTTTTGATTAAAAGTCAGAACAAAGTCAGAAAGTGTGTTGAAAGATCATCTGGTTTAATGCATTTCAGTAAAAAAAAAAAAAAAAGTTTGTTCTGAATGGCAAAGGTTTCTAAAGGCAAGGACAGAATGAATGAAAGTATTCATAATTTTACATAGGCCGCATGCATATCAGAGGGATATTTGACCTTAATATCAACGGGAGTCAGTAATATGTAATATGGGGAAAAAATTCTTGTGCCTTCCTATGCAGTCTTCATAGCTGAATATGATGGCCTACCACTTGCAACAGGAAAAAAAAAAAAAAGTCAATAACTTACAGGGTACTAGAGGAAGGTGGGCTACCGTGGATCGAAGGAGAGAAGGAAGGCGTGTTCGGAAGCAGCGCGAGAAGAGGAAAAAAAAAAAAAAGAGCGTGACTGATTGTAGGGACAGGGGATATTGGGACAATGACAAGAAGAGCTGGAGAATTGGTTGACATGAAGAAGCGAAGAAAAGTAGATTTACTGTGATTCCAGGAAACCAGGTGGAAAGGTAGCACGGCTAGAAGCTTAGGAGCAGGTTCTAAGTTGCACTGTCATGGTAATGTTTGGATGGGAACTGGAGTAGAAATTGGGAAGCCTCTGGGTGGTAAGGAGGAGCTTTCCAGATAACTGGACAACTACGGTTCATGTGATCAAGTAGACAAATTGTGGAGTGATGGTATGTCGTCGGGAAGGAGAGTAGATAGGGAGACGTGATGGTGAAATGAGGATGTGCAGGAGTATATACGGACAAAAATGTTTGCAAAGAAAAAGTGGGATGCTTATCATTTGCAAGCAGTAGTATGGTTTCATGGCTAGAAAGAGCAGTACAGATGCAGTAGTTTCTTTCAGGATGCTGGTAGAGAATTGAGCCAGTAATCAAAAGCATCTTCACTGCATTGATCATTCACATGCATAAAGAGCCTAAATGCAACAACTAAGGAAAATGCCAAGTTTGTCATTAAATCTAAATCAAAAAACAAAAAGAAAGGTGTGGACAGTGTGAAGATGGCCTTTATAGTGACAGTGAAAGTATCAGATTTGGCCAATGCAAGTATCAGTGATCAGGGTATACTTACAAGTATTTCTGCAACATACTGTATAATAGCAACTCATCCACCATATTCAGCATCCAGAAACAAGCCACATTTAGAACATTTTACTTTCCTGTCAGAACTGGTGTTAAATATCTGCAGTTTGTTTCTGAGATTCTTAAACATGCTCAACAAAGAGCAAGGCAAAAAGAAAATGTAATAGTCAGGTAGTTCAACTGAATGCCTACTGAGACTTATGTCAGATGGACCAACAGTGAATATTACTATTAATTACTGTATCATCAAACAGCAGGTTTTGCTGACGGCAAGAGGGGAGGGGGTTACAAATAAATACATAAATAAAAACTGAAAATAATTTTATGCTGAAGGTCCTGAGGCAAAGTAGACTATTACTTACACAAACATTTTTAGAGGAAGAACTTGTGTGGAGGCAGACAACATCTCGGTGGATTCATTTTTTTTTTCCTGCCATGATTATTCTGATGTAGTGAATAAAACAAGACTGATGGGAAAAAAGTCCAATACTGAGGCCCATGATGGGAGTGGCAAACACAAACAGATATTTAAAATAGCTTTATCAGAATTAAAATAAGAATTAGCTGAAAATAATGGATACATGGAATGTTGTTTCAAAATGGTGAGAGGGGTGTATTTGAATTAGGTAACGCCATAACACTTTGGAAGTTATCCTTTAGAAGCAAAAGTCAAGGACATAACTATGGGAAATAAATCATTGGGAGGTGAAATTAACATTGGCTTCAAGGTAATCTCATTTTGAAAAAGGCAACCTATCTTTTAGTCATGCCATATGCTATGGGATTTAAAAAAATCCACTTGGATTCAAGATTTACCTACTGCATCATTTCGGACATTGGCAAGAAACTAAAGAACCCAGAAACCAAGAAAGAACATTCCGATTCCAAGCATTAAGTTCCCCCGTCACAGACACCGTTTCAGTATAGACATCCATTGTGCGTTTTTATTCTTTTTTTTTTTCATTTTAGATGTATTTCAAAAGTGTTCCTTTTAATTTTTTGAGCACTACATACAAATATATATATATATATATATATATATATATACTCCACTCACCATGTTGGGGAAGATAGTTTTATTTTTATCTTTATTTCATTTTTTATTAAAAAAGTAAAGCTGATATGTGTTTCTGAATGCACGATATATATTCAATGACATTGATTGTTACGGAAGTGTGAAAAAGAAAATGGCTTCAAAGGTATCTCTGCATTGTAGATTGCTTAAGATAAGATAAAATAAACTTTATTGATCCCCATAGGGAATATAAATATTCATAAACATGAATATAAATATAAATAGAGACCGAAGATAGCGAGACATCCACAAATAAATAGACAGTAGAAAAATGCTTGATAAATTTGCTACAATAGTTCACTGTTCCCACAATAGTTTAAAAGGCTGATTTCACCTCCCGCCTACCACACATGCAACTCATACAACAGTGGCAGAATTCAATGAGAACATGTTATTTGGATACAAATATTAAGATGAAGGTCATGATTTTTGGGGTTAATTGATCTGGACGCTGTCTCCATATGGAACTATAGATATAAATCCCTCTGCAACCTTGTTTTTTTTTTTTTTTTTCTTTTTTTTCCAGCTGCGGTTAAATTAAAATGTCATATACCCTGCAGGAATACACAATGTAGTCCCCATCAAATTAAAAAGAGTTAGGCTGGCAGATGTGGTCTTAATGACCTAATGATGCTTTTACATTTGTTCCAGTAAAGTTTGACCACAGACGAACATTATTCCAAGTCCGAGATTAATGACAGTCATCACAAAACAATTTGATGTGTAAATCTAAAGACATCTGCTTGGGGCATGTTAAAACGACCTCATGAAAAATCTGAATTTGACATGACGTGATTAAAAATAAGCTGATTTTTATGTGCAGGCACACTTTTCCAGTGCTCTTGGACTCCATTTCTAGATAAGAGGCTGAGATACTTTCTATATTGCTTGTAGGCATTGAGTTTTCTTCTTTAGTCCTTGTATTTATTTATCTTAATATAAGCCTGCTAACACATTTTTGTCTACACTTAGTTCTGCATCTAATTTCCATCCACATCTATGGATGGTACTACCATCCATGGATACTAAGTATGTTTATCTTTCCTGTCCACCACTCACAGAATTCTCTGTTGTAAATGTAATGCTGTGAATTAATATGGAGACCAAATTAATGGACCCAATTTGAAACAACGCCACTTCACTGATAAGCTGTACCAGTGATCTGTGAGAGCACTCAGGGACTCCTACATTATGACAAAACATTGGAACAAAGCAGATGAAAGAGAATAGCTTGGCAATGGCAGAAATCAGATGGGGAGAGGGAGAGGAAAAAAAAAAGACAATCTAAAGTCTAATTGTGTTATGCCCCACAGCAGCAAGGGAGTTCAGAGAGACATTTTCGTTCCACGTGTCATTCACAACAGCCCCTTCTTTGACGTGATCATATTAATTTCGAACCAGGCTGATGTCTTGACAGCAATACATTCCCTGAGTGAATTTAATGAGAAAAAGTGTCATGAATGGCAAATGGAGAAAAACTAAACCCTATACATTAGGTTTGACCAAAACCATGCAGGACTGTCATTTGAGATCAGGCAGTAAAGCACTGTTGGTAATATTTTACCCTCTCAGTGATTCAGTCTTGCTTACCTGGGAGTAAAATGTCAACACTATACAAAAGATTTAAGCACCTTGTTGTTTTGAAACACAGTATAATTAAAAGGCAATTAGAAGACATGCCTTCAAATAGGACATAGCTAGTAATGACTCAGGCGATATAATAATATGAGTATGTTGTCATTTTTTCCTGTTTATCTTGAAGACAGAATTATACGCCTTGTATCATAAAATCATCACACACATATAAGACTAATTAGGAGATATTTTGAAAGTAAAGCAGGAACTGTAAGCATTCTTTACTTTCAAGTTTATGTTTGTATTCCACATTTTTTGAAACAAAAAAGGTGATGTGTGCAAGAAAGAGATATAGCTTTACAACTAAAATAATTACATAGTTAAAGATTTCTTAATTGTATTTTCAGGATAAATCTTAGGCCAAGCAATGATGTATTGTATCTAGAGGGTATTCATCAAATTGTCAGGTCAGTCTAGAAATGAATACTTCATCTATCTTACTGAAACAGATGGATAGCCAAAATATTGTCTAAAAGCAGCACAGGTGCTTCATTTTGACAGGTAGTGAGCATAAGCTGCTATCATTTGGCATCAGTGTTTATGTGTAATTTAAAGGAAAACTATGAATTGTTCTGTTGTTAAACCGCAGTTGTTTTTCAGCGAAGTAAGAAATTAGTTTGACCTACCATTATACAGGGTCAGTCAATATTAGCACCACTTCAGCTCAAATCATGGTAAAGTTAAACAGGGTAAAGTGTATTTTTTTGTCCCTTAGAGAATGTAATCCTTACTCACATAAAAGAAGGCCAAAAAATATTTTATGACTATAAAGACTATAGTTAATTAAAAAAAAAATCTTATCTGCAGTTGCTCAAGGTGAAAGGCAGAAAGTACATGTGGAAACTGAAGTTATTTTCTCAATATCAATGTGTTGGAGATTATTCCACTATTCAAATGGCCCATTCAGATTTCATTAGGAGGGAAACAAAACTCTGCCTGTTTGTCAGAGTCCAGCGTACGGTCCATTATTGCGTCAAGGCTTTTTAGGTTCATTGGAGCATGTAGAGTGGACCAGTTAGGCACCATTTATAGATTGCATATTTCTGCAAGGGAACTTCAAAACTTACATGGGCAGAGAAACCTGGAGGAGATTTCTGAAAGAAATGGCCTGACTCTGCTTCAGATAAACAGCAGAAAAAATGAGCTTAATAGAATATCCCCACTTTAAAAACTTGATCGTTTATCAACCATTTAATACGTTTGTTTAGTACAACCACTTTGCCATCATAAATATTTGCTTACTTTAAAAAGTTATTGTGCTTCTGCAGCATTCAGGGAAATGCAAAAAAAAAAAAAATTGGTATCTACAAGCTTATAAAGTGCGCTTTTTGAAGTTACCCTTTCTTTGGTTTGTCTCAATTAAACATTGCATTGTTATTGATATTGTTATTACATCAGAAGACTGCCAATGACAACGGAAATTGGGGGTGGGCAACTATTTTGGCTGGCCGGCCACATTTCTTATCTAATTTTCACGTGCGGGCCAACGAAGTATCATGTAAATTGAACAAAATGAATATTGCAATTTGAGTAAATACATTTTTTGGCATTTTATTTCAACTTTATCATTAATGATCTTATAAATGTACTGACATTATTTTGTATGTAATCATCCATACAAAATTAAACAAAAGGAAAAAAATAAGGAGTTTCTAAACTCAGTATTGACTGACACTTATTAAGACTTATTAAAATAGTTCAAGAAAATTGTTTAGCGGGCCGGATAAAAAAGCAAAATGGGCCGTATGTGGCCCAGAAAATGTCCAGGTCTAACATAAATTAACCTTTTTTTCTCTCCCTTGGATGCGAGTCAATGGGCCCAACTCACTTCCCACCTCTGGCGGGAAGTGAGTTGGGCAAAGGACAGTGGGTCTGAGTGGGCCTTGCTCTGTGCCTCCACTGTCAATATACCTCCACTGCTGTGCCTCCACTGCACCATTTCCAAACCACACTGCCCCCCAAATGCACATACTCACTGTTCAGCAGCACTTTTTGCACAGTTGTACAATTAGATATCTATTTAATTTTATACCTGAAAATGCACATGTTATTACTGTGGGGTTGCAGTATAGCCACAGTATGCCTCATAATCCCTCAGAAGAGCTGAATAAAAAGGCCAGAGAATGCATGTCTGTGTCTCACTGCACTGGTTGCTGCCCCGCAAACACAAGCTTGGATAAGTAGTAGATGATACATGTAAATGCGTAATATTTTTCACCCCTGGTGATATCCAAAATAATAATAAGGCTCACACACTATTCAAGGATGTTTCAACTATTACAATGACAAAACTATTGCAATTATTAAGTCATCATTAAAGCAATATGCCATCCGTATCTTTGTATCTTTCCTGCAAACAGAGGCTGCAGGTAAAGTGGACAAGCAGTTGAGCTCTCTTGTTGAAGAGGTCTGTTGTGGATTTAGCAAACTATGTTTAAGCATACCTTACTTTTGTTGCTTCAGTGACATGAGAATTTCTATTTTCTGAATGTAGACTGGATCATCAATCCATGTATATACTAATAATGCATTTAGAATACCTTTAGAGATTGTTGTTGAGAAAGAGGGCAGGACATAGACAGAGCCAACTCAATGAAAGCAAGAGATAGGTTTCAGAGTCCATTAAAAAGAGCTTCATTAAAACAAACAAAAAAAAAAATTGTGAAATCATTTCAGATTTGATTAAATGAAATTAACATGATATCCACTAGTACTAAAATCCTGTTAATATCCTTCTTCCAGTTTATATTTAAATTTTAGCCGAATCTGAATATTGTTCACAAGGTGTTCACTAGGTGTACTCTTTTTATATACCTCAAATTTCAAGATGTGTGGACATTGGTAGTGGACACCTAAAACTCCTTCTACAGATTCACCAGGGCTGCTACTTTCACCGAACTCCCTGATTTCGTCTAATCCACTGTTTGGACGATTTGTGTGCTTTACAACAGACCAATTGTTCTGCAGCAAAATGAATGTGGCTTAATTGGAGGAAAGACTTAATAAGGGTCCCTTGAGGATTATCATCTGTGGCTTAGAAATTGCCCAGGTAGCGAAAGACACTGTCAAAGAACAACTCACAGACTTCTAATTTAGTGAGAGGGCTTAGTTGCAACCGTGCCGTTTCTATCAATTTATACTTCCCCTCTCTTAGAGGTAGGAGTCCTTGAAAAAGGTGGGTAAACAAAAAACAATATCTGCTTGACCGACCTCTGTTTCAAATGTAATAATGTAATGAAGCAGCGAGAAACACTTGGTCTTTCAGTCAATATGTTGATTTTACTTAAACAGATTGTGAATTAAATCTTCATATTTTGGTTTGTCTAACAAACTGTTTACTTTTTTTACAAATAACTCCTACCACTGTCTTTCAAAACAAGCAATCAGTACACAGTGACAACGGCCTGAATAGAACTCAGTTTGATCCTATCAACACACAGGATAGTCTACTTACACTGACAAAATGGATAATGTTAATCAAAACTGAGTAGGAGGAAGAAACTTTAAAAATGGGCATGTCATTCCATTTTCTTTTCAGCCAACTTAGAGTTTTAGTAAGGCAAAAATGTTGCCATAGAGAAGGTTTTGATGGGTTTTGAACACTAATATCTCGAAGGAGCCAACCTCCATTTGACAGGGAAAGATCAGATATGACTGACCAAGATAGATAGACTCTTCTGTCAGATCAATTCACTGCAGCAACTGTCCTCAGAAGGAACAAAAGGCCAACCTGTCAACATCACTTATTTCACTTCAATGCTTATTTGCTGTCTTTTCTTCATGTTATGCAAACATTTTTTTTTACCTTATTAAAACTAAACAGGTATTTTCGTGGAAGTTCAGTGTACGAAGCAGTTGTTCCCTTGGATCACAAATGTAAAATTGTTTTCCACAAATCTCCCATTACACGCTACAGAGATCCTTGTGTGCAATAAAACCCCTTCAGTCACTGGGTTTGCTTAAACCTATGTACTACATCACCAGGTCCCCATTGCATTTATGTCTTGGCTTTATATTGTTCATTGTGAATTATTTCACAATTTAATTCTGTACTTTCTAGCATGTTTACTCAGCCAGACTCAAGACATGGCTGGAGCAATCCTCTTCTATTGTGTTGTGAGACTAGCACCCCAGGCCTCCATTTCATAATGGGACAAAACAAAAAATGATGACTCAATGTGTTGTGGATTCAATTTAACTGATGACACAATCATAGATGGAGCCTCCCAGGCCAAACTGTGCAGATCCAGTGGTCCATTAAAGTACGTGCACAAGAATGAACAATTAATAATTGGGCTTTAGAGCAACCATTACTGGTTCGATTCCCAGCACCTCCCAGCTTTTCAAACCTCTTAGATGCCTTCGGGTCAGTGGTCAAATTTCACTGATGTCGTGCACTATGTATAACTGTTTGTGGAAATAAAGGGAGTTGCTTTTCAGAAACTCCTTTTCGGGTGGACCATCTTTAAGTGAAGAAATTCAAGTCCGGTTGCCACGACAAGAAGATTTCGATAGATTTCATAATAGCTATTCCTGTTTTGTCTATTTTTTTAATAATATTTTTCTTGACATAAATGTGTAAGATAAAAATGAATGAATCAAAGATGCAAAGGAAATCCAGGCAATTTGCAACTGACTCAGCACCTCCAAATCAGAGGCCATAGTTAAGGTCCAGAAATTAGTGGATTGTCCCCTACAGGTTGGAAAAGCAAGACAGCTCCAAGTTAAAGAATACCCAAGACCCAAGTATTTGGGTCTTGTTTGAAAGTCAGGCTAGCATAAACCAGATTGGCGGGTCTGTCGAACATCCAAAGTGGTGCAGTGCTGCATTAGTTAGTCATGGGGAAGTAGCAGAGCTAGAAAGCTCAATTAATTTCACTATTTGTACCAACTCTTGCGAATGCTCGTAAATTCTACTCTCTTCTGTGTAAAATATTATCTAGAAGCTAATTCTGTTTTGTTGTCACCTCTCATCCAAGAGGTTTCTTCAGTTCAGGACTGCAGAAGCCTTTCAGATGAGAGGTGAAATGTCTACAAGGAAAGAAATTCAAGTCCAGTTGGCACAAAAAGATTTAAACAACAATAAGCCATGAACTGGATGACTGACAACCTCCAAAGAAATAATGTAGAAGCGTTGGAAACTTGCAGTATGAATATTGCACAATGTCAAAATAAAGCAAGAAAATTGATACATTGTTAAGTATTTTACCAATGGATTCTTGTGTACATAGCTTAACTGTCTAAGAGAACTGAATGGACAGAAGAAAAAATGTTTTAACATGTAAAGAAAAGCACTATAATTCAGTCAAAAGGTTTTTGCTCTGTTAAAAACCGAGACTTTAGAAAGCCAGGATTTTTGTGCCTTGAGGCACAATATTTTGATGGCTGAAACTGCGAGATGATGAATGCACTATTTAGGTAGAATATTATTGAGGCCAACAAGGGCTTTACAGTGAATTGTGTTCACGTACACTGAAGGCGGCATAGCAGCGATACAAGGTGCAAACCAGATCTTGAACAACAGAGGGCTCAGTTTCTTGCTCAAGGATACTTCAGCACGCAGACAAGAGGAGCCAGTAATCAACCCGTCCTTGTAGCACTGAATCCTTGCTTCAAGCAAATGGTGACTTTTTTCACGAGTCAATTCAAATTTGTGGAAGGAAGACCAAGGAGGACTTAAAACAAGGGTTATGATATACTGTGTAAAACACTTACGTTGGGGGCGGTACGGCGCAGGAGGTAGAGCAATTGTCTTTGGAATTGAACATTCCTGATTCAATTCCCGACTCCTCCTAGTGTGTTGAAGTGTTGTTGAGCAAGACACTGAACCCCTAACTGCTCCGCTGGTGGCTGGCAGCCTACTGCTCATGGTTCATCCATGATGGGTTAATTGCAGAGAATGAATTTCCTGAAGGGGATTAATAAGGGATAATTTATTATTTTAAGTTAAGTAGTTTTGCACAACTGCAGATTGTCAGACCTTCACTCCATCAAGAGGAAATTCCCATTTGAGACTGCAAGGAGGCACTTGATTGAAACAGCACTCAGCCTCAGCCTAATAGAACTGCCATTGGAGCTTTCGCAATTGTATACATTTAAACAAATTAGGGAGAGGTGGAAAATGCTAATTTGCTGTGGCGACCCCTGAAGGGAAAAGCCGAAATGAAAAGACAAATATACATTAATACAAATACATCCCCAAAGAAGTGAAAAGAGCAACTATGTTGCCTATCAATGGAATTTACATTAGCAAGCACATCCTTCTTTTCCAATAAACATTTACAAGCTATGTAGAGCTTTAAATCCTGCCTTTATTGCACAAAAAAGGAGAAAATCTCTGTGTGAGAGCAGTTTGTTACATAAAGCAACTAACAACAAACAGCATTAACCTTTTGGTTTGCATTTTGTGTTTTTATCTAATAATTGCCCAGTGCACATTATTGAATGGCGTAAAATGATCTATTTATTTAGTTAAAGTATTATCTTATTTTCCTTTGGGCTACTCCCTTCTGGGGTGGCTGCAGGGAACAAACCTCTTCGATTTAACCCTATTCTCTGTATCCTCTTCTCTCACGCCAACTAACTTCATGTCGTATGTCACTACATCCAAAAATCTTTTCTTTGGTCTTGCCTCCAGGCCTCCTGCCTGGCAGTTCCAACCTCAGCATCTTTCTACCGATATATTCTTTCTACCAATCACGATCCCTTCTTTGTGCATGACCAAACCATCACAGTCTGGCTTCTCTGACACGATCTCTGAAACATATAGCATGTTCTGTCCCTCTGATGACAGGATCATTCTTGATCCTATCTATCCTCTACCAAAGAGAACCTCAACATCTTCATCTCTGCAACCACCAGCTCTACTTCCGTAGTATTTTCCTTAATGCTACTGTGTTTAAAGCACAGTTTTGCCTCCTTTCCTTTTATTTTGGGTGGGTTGGATCACACATTACCCCTGACAATTTCTCCACCCATTCCAACTTGCCTGGATGCATTTCTTCACCTCTTTTAAACACTCTCCACTGCTACAGGGGTGCTGACAGAAAGTACTTAAGATCCTCCACCTTCTTTATCTGTTCTGACTGTAGCCTACTGTTCCACTTGCGTCTAAATCATGCATGCACATCATGCTAACCTTTATTCCTCTCCTTTCAAAGGCAAACCCCCATCTCATCTGTCCAGACTTTCTTCCACCTGCTCCCCACTTTCACTACAGATCACAATGTCATCTACAAACATTGTTAGACATGAGTTTCCATGGACCATATATGTATATATATTTCAATTTTCTGTCTAGAAAAATAAAAATAGACTTTTATGTTTAAAAAAATGTTACTTAATTTTCCCCACTTGTACTAAAACGCCCACAAAGAAATTATTTAGTTTGCTTGAAGGGAACAATGCATTTCATGTAGAAATGATAACTGATGAGCATTTTTTCCTCCTACGTACAAGGGATATCTCAAAGAGAGAACATTCCACAGCAGGGATATTCAAATGAAAACCTGCAACCATATCTAAAAAAAAAAAAATTAAATAAACAAGATGTGGTAGCAAGGAAAACAGGTACTTATACTGAGTATACTTTGAGGAAGAAAAAAACAAAACAAATAAAAAGTCCTAAAGATGTTACAAGATGAACACAGTGATGCCTAGAAATGCATCTGCAAAACCCTTTGACTTCAAACCACTGATAAGTTATATAGCTATTATAGAAATCAATGGAATGCAAAACTAAAAGTAAAACATTTTCACTCAGAATACTATTTAATTGCATAACTAAAATGGAAAAGTATGTAATATTATAGCCACTTGCTGTATGATCTAAATGTGGATATTAAGAAAAAAAAAAAACACACAAAGGGACAGTTGAATTTTTTTTTTGCTAGATTCAAAACCAACTTCAAAGCAGTTGATAAAGCTGATCATTACACAAATTGTATTTGAATAATGGTTGAAAGTTTGCAGATGTATTAAGACCTTCAACACAAATGCATTCAGCTGGTCAAGAGAACTGACAGTACATCTCATTATTCAAAAATATAACAGACCAAAAGCCATGTATCAAAGTACAGCAATCATTCATCAATAAATCTTCACTTTCTACCCTCCATTCCACCTCAGCAATATATATCTGCTATGTTGAAAGCTGATTGGATGAATTTTTGTAGGGTATATAAAATATTTCCTCACAACCCTTTTCTTTTAGAAAGAAAGACTTTTATTGTCACATTCAGTTTACACAGAGCACAACATTAGCGAGATTTGACCACTGAATTTAACCTATCATGGATGAACCAAGAGCAGAAGCCAGCTACTGACCAGCGCCAGGGGAGCAGTAAGGAGTTCAGTGACTTGCTGAACAACATTTTGACAGGCTAGGACAAGCCAGACCCATGGATGACTGCTCTAACCCCCTCCGTCACTCCACCCCTATCTTTTTTATACACTCTACACCCCTATTCTTTTCTCTTACAGATACAGTTGTGTTAAATATAAGTGTTTTTTAAAACTTGGCTAAAGCTCAAAATCCTTACATTTTTTTTATTTCCATTTATTTGGAACACTGCACATTATATTTCACATCAAAACCTGAAGAAAAAAAACTATCAATATTTTAATTACTTTGCAGAAAATGAAGGAAAAACAATATCGGCTTTTCAAAAAAATAGCAGTGTCTGCATTTTTCACTACAAACTCACATATTTACTCAATAAACTGTAAAAAACAACTAAGATTTAGCATTCCTGTGAGTCACTAAACTAATATTTAGTTTTATCACCACTGTTTTTGAGAATTGCTTAACATCTGTGCTGCATGGAGTCGACCAACTTCTGGCTCGTGTAAACAGGTATTCCAGCCAAGGATGATTTAGTAACCTTCCACAGTTCCTCTGCATTTCTTGGTTTTGCCTCAGAAAAAAAAAAAAATTTGATTTCACCCAACACGTTTACATTTGGATTAAGGTCGGGAATCTTCTGGCCCAGGGGTGGGCAAACATTTTGGCTCAGGGGCCGCATTGACTTTTAAAATTTGACAGATGGGCCGAGTCAGCACAAGGAACGATACATATAAAAGGAAAAAAAAAGCATTTGTTAACAGTACATATCAGACTGGTGTGTGACATTTGTCTGAACATTGTCTGATATTTGCTTTGAAAATAAAACCAGCTTGGTTTTGAAGGCTCTGATGTTTGCTTGCATGTTATGCACAAACCCTGTCACATCCAGCTCATTCATGTGTGTCAGTATGTCCACAGTAAAGGCTAAATCACAAAGCCAGTCTGTGTCATTCAGCTCGGGAAAATTCTCAAGTGTTCTCAAGGGGTTCCCAAAATGAAATAACCTCCTGTTTGAGCTCCCACATTCATTGATCCAATCATCCATTCACATCAAGTATGTATTCTGTACCAATCTTTGGTGGGCCGGATTAAAAAGACCAATGGGCCGGATGTGGCCCGCGGGCCGTAGTTTGCCCACCCCTGGGCTGGCCACTCCATAACCTTAATTTTGTTGGTCTGGAACCAAGATGCTGCTCTCTTATTGGTGTGGTTTGGATGATAGTCTTTTTGAAACATCCATTTCAAGGGTATTTCCTCTTTAGTATAAGGCAGCGTGACCTGTACTTTTGATATCAGCATATTGATCCCTGGTATGTGATAAATAGGCCCAACATCATAGTAAGAGAAACAGCCCCATATCATGATGCTTGCATCACCATGCTTCATGGTCTTCAGCGTGTACTGTGGCTTGAATTCAGTGTTTGGGGCTCGTCTGACAAACCGACTGCAGCTCTTGGACCCAAAAAGAACAATCTTACTTTCATCAGTCCACAAAATGTTTCTCCATTTCTCTTCAGAACAGTTGATATGTTCTTTGGCAAATTGTATCCTCTTCAGAACATCTGATCTCCCTGGAGCCGATCATTGGTTGAGATCTTGCCATTCTGGCTACTGTTCTGTTTTCTTCCGTGTCTCTCTGGTTTGGCTTTCCATTTTAAAGCATTGGAGATCGATTTAGGCGAGGAGCCTATCATTTCTGCACTTCTTTAATTTTTTCCCCTTTTCCCCTCTACAATCAACATTTTAATTAAATGTGAACAATGTCTGGAACGACCCATCTTTCTCAGGTTTTCAGAAAGAGATACATGTAGAACATGTACTGTACTGGCTTAAATAAGAGCAACCCGAATGACACAGGTTTCTTCACATAAGGAATTAATTCGTTGATTGAACATGCCCTTTCACTTAATTACTCAATCACACAGACTCAGGAGCCATTCATATCATGAATGTTAGTTCTGTTGATTTCTCTGACTCTACTATACCTACTGATAAATCATTTGCCATGTAATAATATGATTTACACCAAGAACCGTGATGATCTGGTTCACCATGATGGACTGTTATTTTGAACACAATTGCACATTCAGACTTTGACAAAATCCTTTTTTTATTGCACTCACATATGGAATATTTTATACATCTAGCTGAGAAAACTGATTTAGCACCGCTGGCTTAAAAATCTTCCTTCTTGACGCACAAGAGTGCAATTGTCCACAAACTCAGAATCCTAATGTGATAATGCAGGACACAAAATCCACGGCTAATTTGATACTTCTTTTCACAGCCGACCCATGGTAAACAGCACCCAGCAAATAAGACCAAGTCAAGCTTCCAGAATGAACAAGAGGAAATAGCTCTGATAACAAAACCAACAGCAGATGTGCTGTCCTCTGCGGTATATTGTGTTCAGAACAACAACTCGTCTTTTCCCGCATAATCCTCTGCATTCTACTAAACTGATTAGCTGTCCCAATGCTTAACAGCTGATGTCTTGGCCCAATTTGTCCAGCTTGGAAATGTTAAGCAGAATTATGTCTGGTGCATTCTTCATGCCAAATGGACATTTGTTTGTAGAAAAATGGTCAGGAGCCAGGTATTAAGGGTGGATTGCACATGAACGAAATGATCTTACTGAAACGGATTAAGAGAAAGAAGATTTATGGAAATATAGTGCTGCATTGTGTTGCATGGCTACTTCCATGAACCATTCTGTATGGGTTGGTTTTACCCCAGAAAGATATGGGGATGTTTAAAAAGCTGGTCAACTCCCCAGAGATAGTAAATCAGAAGTCTAAAACAAAACAAGGCCTGGTAATGAATTTGAAATACAGGAAGCCAAAGGGATTGAAATATATGGTTGTAATTATACTGGTCAAATTGTACATTCTTAGGATGCTCAATACAACATTTGTTTGACAATTTCCTGTTAAATCTTAGCTATAAATTTACAGTGAAATCTACTTTCTTATTAGCTGAAATATACTACAAGACTTACATACTTAAAACAGTTAAGCATCTTGGCAAAGCTAAAAATACAAGAAAAATGTGAGAGTAATCTGTTTCCATTTTCTGCTATTTTCCCCCTTTAACTATCCTGAAAGCCAGACGAATCCCCTAAACTAACATTCCCTATTACTGTGCAGCACCATCTGTAACATCTCCTGTTAAGGCCATTTTCCAATTGTTTCGGTATTGCGGGCCCAATCACAACGAGATATCTCAATAAGATTTAATGTGAGGACTGGCCTTTACTTACTAAAGAACAACAATATTCAATGCTGAGTGAGTCCTTTTTCTTTCATTTGTTTTATTTATTTCAACACAATGGTGTATTCAAATAAATATAAAAAAATGAAAAATTAAAAAAGCAACAGAAATTAATCCAATTATCCATGACAGGTGTGATTTATAGATTCATTGAAACTGGTAGCAGCAGGAAACACTGTCATACATTTCCAACCTTCAATTAATTCTGAATGGTTGACCCTTCAAATGTTTTATTGCTGAATAGTTGTTTGCATTAAGTTTGGTTTTAAGTCGACCAAACCAATTAGACCCATAGCTAACACCAAGAGGAACTGATGGGAACAGAGAGGAACATATCAATTCACCCCAGCCCTTTGGTATAGCGATCTAATACCAGCTTACTATTTATATCTGTCAATTTTAGCTCTAGTGTACACATGCTTGCAAGTCACGACACAAAGTCAATGCCTCCTGATTAGGTCTTTGTGAGCAAAGTGCAGAGCTAAACAGACAATGAAATGTCCCTTGATTCAGTCATAATTTTTACTCACACAAGCTTCAAATAATTCTTGAAGTTTATTTCATTTATATTTGATAGGGAAACCACCTTTGAACATTTGAAAATACTCAAATATTTTTATCAGATTACAATAAAAATATTTTTTTCGCTTAAGTGCTCTTTCCAGACTGTATGTCATTTCAACATGAAGCAGACAAGATATACTTTTCTTATTCTAATAAACTGTTAGTGTTTACATTTGTCCTGTCCTAAGAGATATTCCATACTTATCATGTCTAAAGTAATTCATTAATCCACCAAATGTGGGATTCTTGGCAATTTTTGTACACATCACCTATGTGCAATGACACACTTCCAAGCAATGGTGCATTTGAAACAAGCAACATCGATCACTGCTGTTGCAGCCACTATTCTCAGTTTTGCTCATATTATTTCCTTTTTATGACAAATTTTTGAAAGCACAGGCTTATACCTACTTGGTGAATTTTCAAGATTGAAATTGTCAGAAAGTAGCACAAAATCAGACAGTGGTTCGCTCATCAAAAACTTCAGTGATGAAAGAAATCAGTTCTCTCTGTAACACAGTCTCACACACACACGCACGCGCACGCACACGCAGATGCGCGCGCGCGCACACTCTATATCAGCCACTTAATCAGGTGTGTATATCCTTACTTATCGGTGATGCATTTACACTGCACAGCTGAAAAAAAACACGATTTAATGTTCCTTCCCAACAAAAACATAATTGTCACAGCAAGTTATCAGAAATTGTGTGCATTATCATTAAACATAAAAATGGTCAGTTCTTTGAATTAATTAAACTGGCTAGGACCATTTTTTGTATTCTGGATCAGCTGAATTTTGAGTTCCGATTTTTCAATCAATAAAATGAATAAAATAATGAATTAATGACTTTTTTTTTATTAAAAAACAATATCATGTGTGTTATAAATATTTCGAGTTGCTTAATAATTTTGTTATGATATTCTATATGTTCTGTCTCTTTCATACGGAGGAAAAACACACACAAGTTGTGTTCAGACATTTTCTGTATTTCTGGAACAGTTACCCTGGTTATATGATATAGGTCATTACACAGAAGGAATTTGCATTCTATGTTGAATTTATATCAATAATACGGAGTTGTGTTGTACACACACACACATACACTCACTGTCATTCTTCTGCTAACACAATAATGAATGCCCTCCTCTGAAGCAGTCCCTCTAATTTATTTGCAGCTGAAGGATCATCAATGCAGACCTCAGACTTTGCTGTGGGAAACATGTTTTAAGTACCATTGTCATCCATCTGCTTCCCAAGCATAATCTAAAAATATTGACAGTATGTCATATATCTATATGGATATTTTTTTACCCTACAATTTGATAGGAATTTTGTTTGGGAGCATAAAATAAAATAGCTTTTGAGGTGACCTTGATCTTGAACATCTAAATCATTTCAAGAACTTCAAAATTCATGATTACAGAAATTTAAGTATTTTAGCATCCCTAGCAGCTGATGCAATGTGATTGTTCAAAATTGGAAAGATTTATATGAGGCTTGCAGTAAATTGGATATGGACTAAGGGACAATCATAAATCTCTTGGAAGGTTTTAAAGTGGTAAGCTTCAGTTATTTCTTGACGTTATAACTGTGTTGTACCTTTTTTAGTTAGTGTCAAAGTTGTGAGCAAGGTGGCTGGCCAGTTTAATGAGCTTGGGCCATTGTTCTAGGTGTTGAAAGAAAATGCAGTTAGAACAATACACTTGCCTTGTCATTACTAAGGAGCAAAACCCACCTCTCCCTATCTATACCAGTATACCAGCCCTATAGCTTACATTTAAATGTTATTTTCCATCGCTTGGACTGCTGGCATTGCTGCAATGCATTATACTCTGTACCAGAGGTAGACTGTTCCAGATCTCTGTGTGAAAAAATGCAAAATTACCAATCAATCGATCAAAAAAAAAAAACAAACAAAAAAAAAAAAAAACAAGAGAAAAACAGTTTGTGCTTAGCAAATACACAAATATATACTGTTCAAGATTTATATGTATAAACACACAAACAATGAGGGCAACTGTGACTTTGGGAGTGGCTGGGTATGGGAGACTATGAGGAATTGTTTAGTACGGTGACGGCCTAAGGGGAAAAATAAATAAATATAATAAACTGTCTAATGGTTGTGGTCCTGATCCTGCAGCATTGTGGCAGTGAGCTGGGTGTGATGGCTCCCTCACTATCCTTCTAGCCCACTGCCTGGATCTGCCATTTGTGTCTAGTGTGGGGAGAGGATGCAGGGTATCACACAGTAATAGAAGAGGTTAGGAAACTGTCAGCGGTTGCTATGTAGAATTGAGTGCAAAATTTGGGGGAGAGATTCATTGAGCAGAGCAGCCGGAAGAACAATATCCTCTAGCGCGCCCACTTCATGATCTTTGATGAGTGAGACTATTTCAGGTTGCTGGTGATGGTTGGGGCCCAGAAACATCACAGAGTGCACTACTTGTACTGCAGAGTTGCTGATTAGAAGTGGGAGGTGTGAGGGCGAGTGTCTGTGGAGGTCCATAACCAACTCCACCATCTTGTCTAGTTGAACTCCGGGTTGTTAACCGTATACCAGGCTCCCAGCTGTGACACCGTGTTCCTCTCCACCGCATCCTGTACTTCAGTTATCTTACTTCCCTTGTCGTTACTCAGTGGTAAGGGATTCAAAATGAATGTTAAAGGTGAATCTGCATCACGGTTGAACAAATTGTTAGTTATTTAAGTCTCTTAGTTTGTGGCTTTAGGACCTTTTGCCAAATGGACCATTTGACATGCTTACAAATCATTAGATAACAATGTGAGGAGAAAAGCTAGATTCAATAATCTCTGTCCGATTATCTGACTACTCAGTTTAATGACCAGGCAGGTGTTAATGATGATGGAGACCAAACTGGTCAAAGAGCCTTGAGCAGAGCAGAATGGGGGGAAAAGCTTGCTTTGGGACAATAGTGAATTATAGCTCTCACAATCAATAGTCAGCATGACCAAAAGCCAATGGGGCTTTGCTCCATTTCCAACAAAAGGGTGAAACGCATATTGAATATTTGTCTTTATGCAATATTCAATTTCTAGTAGTATTTATTTGACATTATTCTATGACATGTAATTACAGTTTTATTCACTCCTGACATACAACAGGGTTATCATAGATGATACACAACAACAAAGAGCACATTTAATGATTTTCCGACTCTATTTCCTGACAGTAACCCTTATGCTCTCAGACAAGAATAACTTTCAGAGGGTGTTCTATGTTAATTCAGTCTAACATGGTCACTCCAATGGCTTGGAGGCTTTTACTGCTGACACTATTACCAAATGAGGCCCCAAATGTGTCATTGTAATTAGTTTCTGTCTGCATGACATGCTCATTAACGTGCATATCACACTCCTTTCCCCCACCTGCCCCACTTCTCAAAAGGAAAACATCAACAAAGTCACAAGGTGACAAGAGGCTAGCTCATTAGCTCAACTATAAATGGCAGATGACAAAAATATGGATATCAGAGGCCTTATTTTAGAGAGCATCACAAATGTTCCCACCCTGTTTGGTCGGAATATTACATAGTGAAATGGAAAAAAAAAAAATTAACAAAGCACAATCTTTTTTTCCATATTCCTTCCATTTCTTCCATATTTCTTAAAAATGTACCAAACATTTGTGTGCTATATAGGAGGCTTTGCAGGTGCCTGGCAGGGTTGAGTAGGGAGTACATGGTTTGAAGGATAAAAAAAAAAAAAAAAAAAAGTAAAATTTAGTCCTGTTTTGTTACAACTAAAATCACATTCCGGGCATATCTATGAGTTGTGCTTTTTATCTAGTATATGGCTGATAAAAAGCAAAATATTCCTGAAAACTTTTCTATAGTAAAAAGTGGTGGTGAAGATAATTATGTCAGAAGTACTACACTGAAATGGAATAAGTTCCCACACTGCTTTGTTGCATGCAGCTGTCAAGCAAGTGAGGGCTACTTCAGTCATTTTAGTGATGCTGCATCTTTCCCAGCTACATAAAGTTAATGTTTAATTCATCCTTGCAGTTGATTTAAGTTGTCCTAAACGTAGAAATTAAATACCGATAACATTGTGCATTCAGAAAACACAGAATACACACAAATTAAGTAATATCATGAAAATGAGGAAAGAAATCCAGATAGTAGATATGTGTTGCTCTACAGTTTACAGGTGTTGGGGAAAAAAAAGTTACGCAAAGAAACTTATTTGTGGAATTTGCATGGATCCTATACAATAAAAGCAGAATCACTTTTGTTTTTAACTTCTAAACATTAGTGCAGCAGTACTTGGAAGAAGTGACAACCAAAGCATTGTCAAGCAATGCCAGTCAGCTGTGTCCTAAAACCCTGGAAGCAATCTATGCAGCATTCACTCCCTCAAGGCACCTAGGAAGCTCACTTAAAGATGTCAATACTCTGGGAAATGAGAGACAGAGTAATGGCTTCAGAGACTAGGAAGTTAGGCCAGCTGAGATGGTCTTACATATATTTCAAGGTGTTGATTTGCAGTTGGATTCTCTGAATGAACAGTTGTTGCCTCTTGTTAGAACAAACAGTATATGTTTCCCATATGAAGAGGAAAAAAAAGACAGACAGAATTGTGAGAACTTGAGACTGAATTGACATTTGTTTGTACCTGAGCCATCGATTTTCCAAGTACTGGTTTTCTCACTTTACATCAAATGCATCATTGATTCTTTTATTCAATTTCTTTTTTTTTTCCATTACTTAGCCCATGAATAAATGCAAGTGTATCCCAACCAACTATCTATCACTCTGTTTTAACATTTATTATTAAATTGTTATCTCCAATTACATATTATATTTTGAAATGAAGTCAAATTGTCGTTCTCTACTTAAAGTGGTTAATTGTATGTTTAACTCTATGGCACTCAATTCTCTCAGTTACAGTTTATCCAGTGGCTCAGGCAAATAATTTGTATCACTTAATTTCCATTCTACTCCACCTGTAAATTTTCAGAGGCAAAGTGTGTATCCTTTCAGAAAATGTAAGAAACTAAAATGTCTAAATACACCTACACAAAGTAGAGTAACATCACTAATATCTGCTAATTGGTCACTCGGTTCTATAGACACACAAATACAAACTAGTGTGAAATTTCAACTGCTCCAAAACCAAGATAAACCAAGATTAAAATAAATGGTAAAAGTTTTTTCTTTCATTTTTATCTTGAATATCCAATTATATAGGTATATTCCCATCTCCAGTCAAAAGCAGGATATACTCAGCAATACATGTATGCATGGGTCAGTATTAATGCTGAATGAGATAATTCACCTGCTTCCCTAACCAAACATCAATCACAAGTCACACAAAAACGCATCATTCAGAAATGACACAGCTCTCGGTTAAGTATAGAATCATATCAACAGCCCTTCGACTGATAGAGAAGCAACTTAGAGATCAGAATCCACAAGTGACAAGTGATGTATTAATCATGGTTACATAGCTTGAGACAGTATGCTTCTATGTGATGATCAGAGTTAGGCACAATCAAAATATCCCTCTGGGGATAAGTTAAGAAAAAAAAAAAAAAAAAAAAGACAAATCCTGCCTGTCTTTCTGGAGTCATTACAAGTCATTACAATAACTGTTATGTCACACCTACTCTTTTTCCACACTAAGACACCACTGTTATTAGTTTGAGTTAAATGATGTGCAATTCTTTCATATATTACTAACTCAAAAGCTAACTGTATCCTGCTTTTTGTCAGGCAATAATAAAAGCAGAAGTAGCAGGAGCATGTGCCTCAAATTACTGAGGTAAAAAAGGGCTGTAAGTCTGCTGTAACTGATCAATGAAATTGATCTTTCTCTTCCACATTCAATCTTAAGTTACTGCTGAGAACTTGTCACCGGCTCTTGCTTGTTCTTAAACTACCCTTTACATTTGGGGGTCATTCTGGGCGAGACCCATTAAATGTGCATGACTCTGGATGAATATATGAAACTGAAGCATTAGAATAATATGTAATGACAATGTTATAGAGGTCTGCAGTGGTTTTAAAAGGCAGTGACCAGATATTATTCAGCTAACATTTAAAAATTTCATCTGACCTGCAGCTTTTTCCCCTCTCTATGCCTCTTCTGGCATCCATTTTCTCGATCTTTTTCCACCTCCAATTTCATCCATTCTATGTATCTCCATCTCATAGATGGTGTTGGAATGGCTGCACTTCACATTTGAAGTTCAAAGAATCAGCCAAAAAGATGCTGAGGCATCTGCAAACAGACATTCGTGTACAACCTGGAGCTTAAACAGCTCATAACAGTGGAGATGACGTGGACATCAGGAGCCTCACTATGCTCCTCCCAGCATCATACGAAACAGCAATGTGGTAACAGCAAAAACCCACAAGTTTCAAGTAGCCAACTTCCCCCAGTAACTTAGTTGGTCATCCAATATAGATGGTGTGATCAAAAAGGCCTGACTAATAATGTACTTCCTGCACTAATACAGGAAGTTCAACCTGCTCTTAGGAGTTGCTGATTCAGCTTTGCACTGTAGTCATCCGTTTTTTCTGCACCTCCATGATTGCCCAGTTTGGTTTAACCACCAAACAGGACAGGACAGACAGGAGCGGACAATCAGGACAAGGAAAAGAATCATAGGTGCCAAATTGTCCTCTGTTAATGACCTATACTCTGTGAGAGTTAGGAAATGGGTAGTAAACATTGCTTATCTGCCACACCCCAGACATACCCGTTCTCCCCCCTCCTCTACAGTAGGCAGTACTTGTTACTTATTGCCAGTGCGACCAGGCATCAGAAAAGCTTTTTGCTCACACATCATCACTCCGCTAAGCACTTAAATCCCCGCAACAACTTAAATACCTTGTCATGGACTCACAATAACATCTGCACCTGCTCATCACTTTATTTATCTAATTACATCATCTTTGCACCACACCACTAACCACATTACTCATGCAGATTATTACCTTATTGCTAAAACAGATTTGAGATTGCTTGTTGTAATTTTTTATTGTGTATAATGTTCTTCGTCCAGTCATTGTTTACTTCCGCAGGAGTTTACAGCAAGTCTTAATTAATTTGACATACAGAGCTTTTTTCTTTTTTTTTCTCAGTTCTATTACGCTGTGCTAGTCAGTGCAAGATGAACCTAGCATTCTTCTTCTGTCCTGAAGAATATCCTTTTTACGGTCTACATAACCAAACAGGCAAAGTGAAAGCCCAGTGAACAACTTATTTTCTGTGACAGGATAACAGCACCAGGCCGGAATAAAAAAAAAAAGAACTTTGCAGACAGCAAAAGACCATGGATTAATTTGATCATTTTTTTAAAACAAATTTTCAAATAAGATAACTGTCAAAAGAGAGATGTGTCACCCTTTGAAAGTCACTTAACTTGAAATTGATTTGATAGTTGTTTTAATGAATTAGTTTGTTTCTTGATGGATAATCTGCAATCAGTCAAATGCATCACTGTTATTTTCATGTAATCCCTAAATGCAGAGTTTTCATATGCAAAGCATTTACTGTAGATGTCTATGTACATTTTTGATAGTCATGTTCACGATTTGAGATAAATGCAACTGCACAGACAAATAATTTCAGACAATGCGGTCAATATTTAATTGGATTGTTATTTATGGGTTTGTTATACAATTCAATATATGAACAAAAAAGTCACATCATTTGCAGAGATTACCAAAAATCATTTCTTCCTGTAGATCTAATTAATGTGATTTTATATCATGCATTACAAATGGTCAGTAGCCACATTAAATCCCACATATATAGAGAAGGATTAAGTGAACCACTTCTTAAATAAGGGTAATAAGGTGTTCTGATATCCTGTAATAGAAAGAAAAAAAATGGATACTCTGGTAATTGTTTTACATAAGGAGGAACTATCCTTTATCCAATCGCGCTGGACAAGTTGTTCCACATTCAGGGTTACAAAAATGAAAACAAAGTGGACCTAAAATGACTTGTGCCAGGGAATAACAATAACAGGCGTCATAGTCAAACAATAAAAACTAATATTGTAAAGACATAGCCTCTGTCAAGCTGGTACAAAAGGACGAAATCAACTCTGTCACCATATCCTCACTTCTTGAATGTGACAGGTGTAATTTGTCTCAAGACCCTGAATTTCAGGAAAAGGGAGAAAAAAAAAAAAAAAAAAAAAAAAAAAAAGAGATGTCTCTCTACAATTCCCCTTTTAGCAAGATGTCAGTCAACCAGATTTTTTGGACCATTAACTTAGACGGCGTTACCAAAATGTAATTCACCCAGAAGTGAAAGGCCACTCTCAAATTACATAAGCAACTCTGACAAGGCCCATCAAGGCTTGTGTCGCAGCTCATAGTGAAATGTGTGTGCAAGTTCATCCAACTCTAATAGTGTTCTTTTGTTTTTCCTTGTTTCCCAAAGGCTGAAGGGGAAAGATGGGTAGATCAATAGCTATGCAACCATTTCTTGTTGGTTGTTTTAATTTTCCAGCAATGCTCCCTCATCGATGTCCCCAAACTCCCTAAAACCACAAGGCAGGAGTTAAAGCAACAACACTGGACAAGGTTTTTACACCATTCAAACAAAAATCATCTGCCTAAATTCAAACATAAGCTGCTTGAAGTTTCAGAATGTGCAATGTATAATACAAAAACTGTTTTATAAATGTTTCAAAATATTGAGAAAATCCAGGTTGAACCCTTAAGGGAGAGAGAGATGCTGAAAACAAGTCCAGGGATCGCAAACTGAAAACAGGCCCTCATGGTAAAGCATTCACAGTGTACGATCAATTCGAGTCTGACTAATTCAGTCTAACTTTTGAATACTACACCTTCATTATTTTCTTTTGTTCTTTGATCACTGGTGTCCAAATGATAGGGGTGCATTCAGGGAATCTAGTGCAGTGCTTGATTCAGAAATATCAAGTCCATGCTTCAGATGAGGCAATCTAGCAGGCCTTGAGTGCCCTCTTCATTTTAACAGCATGTTGTTTCTTGCCTATGGAGTCAGTCATTATTTAAAAAAACTATTGTTACCAAAAGCATTGTGGATAACGTTTCAAAAAACTTGACAGCAAAAATATGTTTTCTTTATTTCTTTATTATTTGAAACACATTTCATCCTAAAACATCTATCGATCTTATTTATCTTTAATATTTATTGATTTCATGTTGTTTCTTCCCTATGGAGTCAGTCATTATTTAAAAAAAATATTGTTACCAAAAGCATTGTGGATTACATTTCAAAAAACTTGACAGCAAAAATATGCTTTCTTTATTTCTTTAATATTTGAAACACATTTCATCCTAAAACATCTATCCATCTTATTTAATTTTAACATTATTTAAGGTAGGTTTGATGCATTTTAGGATTATATTTATTGATCTCAATGGAGTCATTTCTTTATTAACTAAATCATTGCGATGTGACAGTTGCTGCTTGATGGTTATTGTTTTTACTTGTTAAAACTACATCTTACATAAGTCATTTTTCATTATAATTTTCAGCAATATATTCAGAACAAGAAAATTGTAATATAATATATTTCAACTGAAAATCACTGAAGGAAGAAAGAAACACACCAAATATCGATTTGGGGGAAAAAAAAAAATCATGCTAGATATCTACTGTTAGTAATGTGTTAAGAATGAAATGATGCGACCCACATTGTTTGATGAAAATTAATCAAAAATGAATTAATCAACTTACAGAGGACTGAATTCAGACATCTACAATAAATAAATAAATAAATAAATCATACAAGCTATTTTGCAGTGGAATAGTCTACTACAATTTTTCACCTTAATTCCCAGGTTGTCTTTAAATTCAGCCCTCTGTACACTTCTAATTTTCAAATAATGCATAATTTTGTTTCTAACATATTATCAAGTCCACGTCAATATTTCAATCATCTATTTTTTTTTCGGGCCCCATTTTATTTGATGCATTTTCTCATTTTCTGTGTTCCTTTTCTTATGTTTCTTATTTATTTGTGTTTTTTGAATATATACTGCACATATTCAATTAGACAAAGGTGAGTGACAAAAAAGAAAATCCACAATGATGACAAATGTGGATAAGAAATGTAGCAGATCATCATGATCTATGACTCAATTATAATGATAGACTGCATCAATGTCATGTGGCAAAAGGAAACGGTTATCCAAAAAGTATCTTTTTTTTTTGGTGATTTCCTTGTAGTTTTTACATGTTGCATTTTCAGGCATGAGGTTTTGTTGATGCTTGAAAGGGTAAAATGTTATTAGAAATTATTCACGTGATGTAGAAAATTGTTCCTTTGTCTGTTATTATTCAATTTACATGGTGATCAGCAGCTGTGACAATTTTACAAATCACATTTGGCAATTCAAGCCATATTACAATGCCTATACATATAAAAAAGAGGCTGAGAGCAATAACAAAAATCACATTCAAAGTGTCAGCATACCAAATGTTGGGACACCTAAACTCAAGCTATTTATAATATTTGGTTTCATACACACTTCACATGTCACAGAAATCATGTTTCTGGTTCACATTATTAATCCCTTCAGATGGTTTACGTAATTTTTCAACTTCTTTGTCTGAACCTATTTTCTCTCCCCTTGTTGCCTTCTATGTCCCCCATGACAGCAAATCAACCTCCTTTTGTTTCACAACAGTAACACACTAAGGTTCAAGATTAATTTATTGTCAAAGGTATAGTCTGGAAACATGCTTCCCTTGCAATGAAATTCTTACTTTGTTGTCCACAATGAAACCAGTTAAGTTGGTAGATGGGATAAAGCAAATTGTGGTGAAGAAATGTGGACAGAATTTGCAATATGTGCAAGTTGGAAAATGAGCAAATCGGATTGTATTCATGGGTTGTGCAAGTTGAGAAAGTTGAGATTCATAAATGTCAAGTGCAGCTTGAGTGTGCAAACTCTCAAAAGAACGGAATACCCAAGCATAAGATAGAGAATATGCTGTATGCTGTAATGTGTAGTAAAGGTTGTACAAACATCTATATTGGAGAGGCAAAACAACCTCTGCATAAACAGATGCCTCAACACAGGATTGCCACCACTTCAGGATAGGACTCTGCAGTTCACCTACACTTGAAGGACAAGGGTCACTCCTTTGGAGGTAGCAATGGCTGCATTCTTGCCAGAGAAGCCATTTGGTTTGAGAAGAATCAAAGAAAACCATCTCTGTAAAAACTGAAACACCTTTCTGAACAGAGGAGGGGAGCTCAGACAGAACCGTTCGCCCACACATCACGTTGCACTGGGATCCATCCCAAGACAGATCAACCCACGCACATCAGGTCAATCTGTTTCCTCTAAATTCCCTTGGAAGATCCACCACCAAAACCAAGCCCAGGTCACTACAGCCTGAGCCTCAGTCCAAGAGATCTAACAGGTTTCTTTTTATTTGTTACACACAATCCAGTCTTTAGCCATACAAGCGCCTATTCAAATTCATACTAAGGTGAGTCCCCAGATAAACACAATAACCTCACTCAACCTAGTCAGCGTAAAAGAACTCTCATTAACAAAACAGGTCTTCTCAACTAAGACCAGCCTCCAACCCTAACAGCTGAAAACTCCACAAAGTCCAGCAGACCTGAAGAAGCCTCTTGGATGAAAGGCTGCGAGTGAAGAAATACAGTCTAGTTGTCACAGTGAGATATTGACAAGGATTAACTATGACCTAGATGACTCAGAACCTCCATAGACAATACTAACAACCTCAAAATTGCCTTTTTTTTTATACATTACTGTCATCACTCGTCCAATATCTTCAGGCTTGTAACAGCAAGTCCTGATCCCATGTCGTGACCCTCCCATGGGATCCCAGGTTTTATGTCTGCGCCATAAACCTCAGGCAACATTCCCACCCAGCAACTTGTTCCTCCAGTCAATATGAAACAATCTCATTACATTGTGAAAATTGCATCAATGTATTTAGGATTTGCAATTATTACACAAGAAAGAACTGGATTATAAGGCTTGGATTTTATATAATTGGCTCCACCATGCTGCATTACTTTCTGTTTCTATGCCATATTGCTCTCATAACACTCACAATTTGGTGTTGCTGAATGAGCACAGCAGCTCGTAGGGTCCCTCATCTTAGTCGTCATATTAACCACACTGAGATTGAAACATGTTTTAAAGGGTCCAAATTTGTCTCTCCATGGAACAGTCACCTCACGACTGGTAAAATCTCAGTTCTTTAGCACTAAACGCAACACCTAAATATTGCCTTTTTCTGCTGATAGCATTCCATTTTATTTTCAGATGCATTAGTAGAGGAAGGTATGCTCTTGTTCTTGCTGTGTTTGTAGGGCAAAACTAACACATGTATCACAGCCACAGATCTATATGAAATTATTCTATATTTCATCTGAGTTGATATTTTATATACATATTTTTGAACAGCTCTGACTGTGGGTAGATTCAGCCAAGACCGATGTGAAAAGAACAGTGTGCTCCGTTGGCCTATTTTGAAAATCCACCCACATATTCACCTGTTATCAGTGTACCTGCGGGTACATTTGTATATAACTACCATTTTCAAAAGGGAATCTGACATAGTGCAAAGTTGCCAGAAGCCGTTTACAACATACCACAATTCTCACATTGTCCAAAACTCTCTCATCTGCAATATAGATAAAATAAAGTCAATAGAACAGGGTCTTTTGCTATCAAATTGGTTTTCACCCTGAACTGTAGGTATTTCCCATTTAAAATCAAATGTTTCCTTTTAAACAGTATTTTCTGGCACTCCTTGACCTACATGTAGTCATAGCACTGGATGTATTCGAAGCAAACACATGGCTACCAAAATCTATAAGAAGCTATGCATGAATTCCCGTTATTTTTTACCCTGATGAACGCAGTCAATTAAGCGAATTGAGAAATAAAAAAAAAAAAAAAAAGATTAACTTACCATGCTGAAACTGAGGCAAAGAACATGTCTGCTTTCTGCCATGAATGGAGGGATGGATGGATACACAAATTCAGTCTGAAAAGCATGGAGAAAATTTGTTAGAAGATACATCTAATAACATTGTTATGTAAGACAGATAAATCGAAAACATATGGCAACACACGGCATCATATAGGCTGTCATCGACTTATGGCTCCCATTGTCTCACTGAAAAACCACATCATTCTAATGTCCTGAATGCTAGTGTACATCAATGACTTTATTGGGTAACCATGGCTACTCATAAATGCCCTGTGTTTGATTATTCAATGAATGTACATCTTTTTGAGAGATATCTTCTCAGACCCTGACTCTAAATAAAATATCTGGAATTTTCTCTGCATTGTTGGCAATGATTATCTGAGGTGTTGTAAGGAAAAATCTTGGCCTCTGGTTTTCTCTGCTCTTGTAATTTAAACAGAATCACAATCTCCTGACTGGGTAAGAACTGCTCTATTTCATCAAAAGTTACAAATGAGCACTTCATTGGAATGTATATCTCTGGATGTGACACAATAGCATAATGTCAAATGTTTTTTTGTTCGGATCTGTATTTAATAAAGACAGCTAACTGGCTCTTGCCAAGGACCCACTGATTCTGTTCCATTCATTCTGCACGTTTGCTTTTGAGAAATTAAATATATCAAAATGGTGAAGTATTGTGACGTCCCCATAGATTCATCCATACATCCAAAACAATCCTAAATGTATTTTGCAAAAAACTAACAAAAAAACAAAGAAAATCTGAGGCGCAATTTTCTTAGAAAATTAGGATAGATAGATAGATAGATAGATAGATCGATAGATCAATAGAAAAGACAATAGTCTGTCATTATATGCTGAAAGGTTTGGGGGAAAAAAGTATTTATTACGATAATACAGCTGTTTGTGTCAGTCTTCATTACTTGAATGAAAAATTATGAACTGGCATTTTGACAATGAGTATCATATCTAATGAGATTTTTTTTTTTGGTTAACAACAAAAGAAACATAACTAGAAAATGTGCCAGGCTTCCATTAAGAAAAATTCTTTCATGTATTGATTTTTTTTCTATAACAGGGTGGTTTTCACATCAAAAGACAAAAAAATGCATTTTTACTTTCCCTGTCATTTTTACATTTGTTTATTTATTAGCTCTACTGTAGTCAAATGCCTTCCATTGAGTGGAGTACTTCCACACTAAGTCAAACCACAAGGCTACCTTGTGTTTATAACCCATCTTATTCTAAATAACTCATGTGAGCAACGGGCAAAAATGACTACAATAACATTGTCCTAAGGAAAGATTGTGAGAGGACAAAGAGACGAGACGCCCATGCAAGGAAATCTCAAGTATGCCAAGGTCAGCAGAACAGTCACTATTAAAAGAAAACACAGCCAAAGACAGACACAAACACACACAGTGCCCACATTAGCTCTTCCCTGAAGACAGCCTGCTGAGTACGGCTAAATTATAACTGGGCTATAATATCAGCTGTATGTGCCTCAATACCTATGGACTCATATTAAACTCTGCTCTTTTGGGCTTCTGTTTCACCTTACATTGACTGTAGGAGGTGAAACTATGGCCCAAACATGCCCAAACAGGTTTGTTGGTGAAATTTGTATGAATGTCAAGTTAAATAACCAGAATGTTGCTCAAGAAATTCAAAGGGTTTGCATTGGTAAATGCCGGGATTTGAAAAAGGGAACATTGATAAAGCACTAAGTGTATTGATACATGTATATTTTATGAATAACTGTTACTTTAAGATTGCCAGTGCCTGTTATGTTCTATCTTCTTTATCTCTCTCTGTCTCTGAGTGGCAAGCCCTGATCCCGAGCTTGAACAAAACAAGCATACCCTCTGCTGTCTTCCTGCTCCATTTCCTCAAGCAAGTTGGCAAACAGAGAATACACAGATGTTTCTGATCATGTGATCTTAAAGTGTAAGGTTTTTTTTTTTTTTGTTTTGTTTCAATAGATGAGAGGATATTGCGACAAAAAAAAAGTTCACATTAACCTTTCAAAAAGTACACAAATCAAATAAATTAAGTTGGATGCCATCATGCACACCAGGTTACCTATGGTTTTCTAAATACTCCATTGTGTGCTACTCAGAATGGAATACACACACACACACACACACACACTTCAAGTACATGGAGTCAGCAGTCCAGAGCAACAGATAGTGTAGAGAGGTAAAGAAAAGGTACCAAGCTGGTTGGAATGGGTGGAACGAAAGTATCAGCGGTACTATGAGATAGAAGACCATCAGTCAGAATCAAACGAAACGTGGTGAGAAAAGTGATGCTGTATGGTCTAGAAACAGTAACACTGATGAAAAGACATGAGGTAGAGCTAGAGGTCAGATAGATGAAGATGTTGAGGTTCTCTTTTGGAGTGATGAGGAAAGATAGGATCACGAATGAGTCCAGAGAGACAGAGCACTTGTTAGATGTTTTGAAGAGAAGGTCAGAGAAGCCAGACCTGAGATGGTTCGTTCATGTACAGAGGGGGGGGGTTGTGATTATATTGGTTGGCGGATGCTGGAATTGGAGCTCCAAGGCAGGGGGTCTAGCAGAAGACCAAAGAGAAGATTTGTGGACATAGTGTGAGAGGACATGAAGGTAGTTTGTGTGAGAGAGGAGATAATACAGAGAATAGGGTTAGATGGAGAAGGTTGATTCGCAGTGGTGACCCCTGAAGGGAAAAGCCAAAAGGAAGAGAAGATATATACACAGAATCATATATATATATATATATATATATATATATATATATATATATATATAATCATGAGAAGGTAATATCCAACCAGTAATCATGCAAAAACAAAAAGGAATAAATGGTGAAGGCATATCACTAATGAGTGGGCGAGACGCATGAACGTGTATTTCATCAACATTAAGACTGTTTCGTCTTAATTCCATGACATATTAGCATTATTGCAGTATCAATTTGTTTTGAGAAATAAGGCACCACAGTAATCATTTAGGCAAATTAACATCCTACCATGTGTTATGTGCTCTTACCTAAACATCAGCTGCACTTAATTGCATTATGGAGGATAAAATTAAAACTGGAAGAAAACATGAATGTGGCAAATAAAATGATCAAGGTTTTCAATAGTAACTAAAAGACACTATAAACGAAACTGAACTGACCAACGGAAATCTGAGAAAGAGGACTGAACATTAAGACACCCCAGCAGCAACAAGAAAGCAACATGCAGAGCAGAAACTTATTGGCAGAGAGCAGGGCGAGCTGATTCAGTGTGTAGACACAGGTGATCAGACCAAGATTGGTAAAAACCGAACTGGTATTGTAAAGCGGATACTGCCATCTGTGAACCTAACTGGTAAAGTGAACTCGGAGGGCAGAAATACAAATGGATTAAGAAATGGCAGTGAAGTTAAAATAAGAACGAATCACAGAATGGGAATCAGAGCAAAAAAAAAAAAAAGGGTCACAGTGAAAACTACAACGCAACTGATGTGCAACACAGGACATATGGAAAGCATACAATAAATATACTGCTGAAAGTGAAATAATCTGGGCACACACCAAAAAAAAAAAGTTTAAATTACAAACTAGTTAAAAAAATATAAAATTTGCCCTTGTCTCAAAGTAACTTTTATTAACAAAGAAGCAATTTTAACTCAGATTAACATTATGCCCTCACATTTTAGAAGCAACAAATATTGCACATACTCTAGATCGATCGGGTTTCTTGTGTCTTGATTATGTTCATTATATTTCAGGCATTCCTTAGACACAGCAAGCTCTCAAACAATTAAGACTGATCTAAAAGCTGTGTGATTCTGCAAGGGAGTGTCTGCACTTCTCTTTGGACACAGAAAAGCCCTGGCATTGCCGAGACTGTTGGAAGGAGGCAAGTTTAAGTAATATGTTTTTTCTGCTAAATATAAAAGTATAGTAAATATAAAAGTTCTGAATAAATGCCTCCCAGTGTGATAATCATGATTGTTATCATGATTGTGACTAGCAGATCGACATCTCAGGTCTAGTTTGCATCGATCTCACTTTCTCAAGACCATTTGGGACTTGCACAGCTCCAAAGAAAACTGATGACAGTTCATTCCAGATAAATACATTTAATGATCACACTACTGTACAGAAGGTTAAATTCTACACAAAAATTTGTAGAGCTTGCATTTCAGAATTCTATAAACTTACCACATTTGTGATGGATTTTTTTTTTTCAACAACCATTCAATTAGTTTCTCAAAATGTCGCTGTAATGTCAAAATTTAATTCATGATTCGCGACCTTTACAACAGCTATCACATGTTTAAATCCAGAATTAGCTGAGCTTGAACATATCTTAATAAATAAAGATAACTAAAAAAAACTAACAACAAAAATGAATTTACTAATACCCTTTATCATGATAATTAGTCGAAATAATAGAAGCTCAATAAATATCTAAAGTAGTCTGTTTACCAGGGTGACTTTCCCCAGACATACATTTTGGGAAGGATCTGGATCTGCAGGATCTGTATGTAGGCCACAATACAAACAGTCTATGAAACCAAGACAGGCTGTGAATCACGCAAGGATTTTATAACCCATGGCAGAGACAGCTTCTACTGGAGGGATCTGAATACTTCTAAATTATAGTATGTCTAAAGTAACGACTTGAGTTATTCTAAAGTTGCAGGTCAGATGGTCTGGGTGACCCCAAATTTCAGTGTCAGTTTGTCCTCCTATAATAAAGAGGGATGGAGGGTTGAATGGGAGTGATTTGAAATGGGGTAAACCATCTTTTTTTCTTTTAAATTTCTATTTATTTACCTGCAGTTGTGTAGCTTAGACGAGCTGAAACGGTTTCAACTCATGGGTTCCTCCAGCTTCTCCCGTTTCCTCCCTCAGTCAAAAAACATGGAGAGTTGATTGAAAAAAATGGGAATATTGCCCTTGTGTGTGAGTAAGAGCATGAATAGTTAGTTGTCTTTATTCGTGAGCTATCGATCAAGTGGTGACCGGTCCACGGTGCACCCTGCCTCTCGCCCGATTACAGCTGGGATAGGCAGCAGCGTCCCCCCATGACCCAAAGTGTAGGATGAGCAGTAACAAATGGATGGATGGATGAATTAGAGATCAAGTGGGACTTGACAGAGCCTCAATAATGGTTTATTTCCAACTTAAAAAGAAAACCAAGAAAACTAGACCTAAAACTGCAGGGAATGTGTCCAAATAGGACTGCACAACCATCCGTTATATGGATATCACTATGACATGATAATCAAAGAAGTATATAACTTGAAACTTACATTTCTTATTGTTTGTGAGGAAAAGTGTTGGAAAACAATGTTTTGGATTTGAATTCCACTTAAGTAGATCCACTTCTGGCAGTCATTCAAGTGAATGTACTGAAAAAGATTATGAATTTCAGCTAATACAATTTTATTTTCTCTGTATATTGTTTCCTCATATTCAGGACTAGGCTGGGATAAGCTAGGATAGGCTGATGCGTAAGGCTGCTGAATTGCAATGCTGCCATTCAAATGTTGAATGTTTAGATACCATGGCACTTAGGAAAAAGAGGCAGAGCTGCAGGTGGCCTACACGAAAATTTGAAATTCTTTTTATAGAGTGATAAGGATGGATAGGATAAGGAATGGCACACTGACTTTTTGAGGAAAAGGTTAACTGACCAGACTGAGATGGTTTGGACATGAACAGAAAAGGGAAAGTGCATACATAAATATATATTTAGAAAATGACATAAGCCCACAACCTGATAAACCTCACTGTCCAGAAAGAATTTACTTGAGTGGTGGCATTGTGACCTGTAAAGATTAAATATTTTTTTCTTTAAGTATTTGAGCAGCTTTTCCAGTGTTTCCCTGTTGCAACAAGGTGATGCTCTAAGTCTTTCTTTGAATTATGATGATAGTAGCCTGATCTTATTTGTTTGTCAAAGAACGTTGAAATGCATACGCAATTCTTCAAGAATCCCATGCAGGTGTACAAACTACAATGCTTTGCCTGTCGAATGGATCATTTCTGGTGACTAGAATTTTGAACTTATGTATTTAATGCCGGCATTCAACATGTTTGACATGATTTTCTGACTTATTTCAAAATTCAATACTGTACAATGCAAAATACAAAAATTCTGGCGAAGCAGAAAAAAAAAGGTCACAGAACCACCCCCAAGTGATCTAGTGGGTTCCCCACTTTTTCCACCAAACAATTACTGGTTGTTGAGGCATGGACTCCATCAGAGCTCTGTCATATCTGGCCCTTTGACATTATGATCCATTAAGTCATGGAAGAAGCAAGATCGGGACTCCATGGATGAGACTTGGCCGCCCAGCATATTCCTGCATGCTCAATTGGACTGACACCTGGAGAATTTAAAGGCCAAGCACTTGAACTTGGCATTATGTTCCTGAAACAATTCCACATGCATTTTCATAATAAGCTTGGAAGAGTACTCCTGTTTTAACAGTTTTGGAGATGAACTAATACAGTCATCAACCCACCTCATTTTGGCCCTGGAAAGGTAGACATCTGTGCACTTGCCCATTTTCAAAGTCCAAAAAATCAAACAAAAACATTCACTGCGTGCCCCAAATATCCCACCCAGCAGCATTCCAGTGGTCATAATGTTAGGACTGATTTGGGTAGCTTCGCTGCTATTAAGTAAAAACATTTTAAGAAGTGTTAATGGGAAACTAGAATTCTATTAATAGCATCTATGAAATTCTTTTAGAACCTTCTTTAACAAAAACGCCTCCTGATATAATAAACATTATTATAAATAACTGTCATTAATATAGCCTCAGGGCAGCACAGGCCAGTGTCTCCCTGAGCAAGTCTGGAAGGACACGGGCCGGTGTCTCCTGTCCCAAGCCCGGATACATGCAGAGGGTTGTATCAGTAAGGGCATCCGGCGTAAAACTTTTGCCAAAACCAAACGAATTAAACCTAATAATCTCATACTAGATCGGTTGAGGCCCAGGTTAACAACGGCCATGGTTGGTACTGATAACCAATGTTTGTCGGATGACTCAGGTGACAAGGAAGATCAAGAGGACTAAGGCAGCACAAATGACAAAGTGGCAGAAGGAGTGTTGTATAGTTTTTAGGTAGGAGTGGAGAAAAGCTATGAGTGGTCAGGGAAAGCTTCCAGGTAGATGATCTGTTGATTTATTGTGTTTTTTGTATCTGTAAGGTAATTTCTTGCTTTGCTTCCTAGTATTTACTTTTTTTATAATGAATTACAGTTGTGATAGAAAAAGGGAAAATTCTAAATGAAATTTTGTGTATTAAATTCTTCCTTTTATTCATTTTTGATAAGCAGGTAATTGAATACATCAAGATTAGGCTTTAAATTGTGCTATCATGGTAATGACAGGAAGAGAAAGTGAGTAAGATTTATCTTGGAGTAGTTTGTTAGGAATGTTCGGGAAGTGAAAAGAATGTCAGATAGACTTATGAGTCTGAAACTGGAAATTGAAAGTGTGATGCTCAATGTTATTATATATACACAGAGAAAGCGGTCAGCAAAGAAGTTGAACACTGAGGGGACTGAAGAGAACAGACAGGAGTACAGGGAGGTACACCATAAGGTAAAGATAGAGGTAGCAAAGGCAAAACAAAGGGCATACAGTGACTTGTGTACTCGGTTGGACTGTAAAGAGGGAGAGAATGATCTACACAAGTTGGCAAAACAGAGAGAGATGGAAAGGATGAACAGCAGGTCTGGGTGATTAAGGATAGAGTGGGAATGTATTGACAGATGCTAGAAGAGTGATATGAAGATGGACAGAGTAATTTGAAGAGCTGATGAATTAGGAAAATGAGAGAGAAGAAAGGGCAGAAGAGGTGACTATTGTAGACCAGAAAGTAGCACAGACTGGTAAAAGTGAAGTGAGGAAGGCATTGAAGAGGATCAAGAGTGGAAAGGCAGTTGGTACTGATGATATACTTGTGGCGGTTTGGAAATGTCAAGGAGAGGCAGCAGTAGAGTTTCTGGCTTGATTAATCAACAGGATCTTAGAGAGTGAGGAATGAAGACAAAGGCATTCATTCTAAAGACTAAGGGAAATTTGCAGAATTCGGGCAACTATAGAGGGATAAAGTTGATGAGCCAAACAATGAAGTTATGGGAAAGAGTAGTGAAAACACGACGGAGAGCAGAAGTCAGCATTTGTGAACAGCAGTATTGTTTCATGCCTGGAAAGAGTACTACAGATGCAGTATTTGCTTTGAGAATGCTAATAGAGAAGTAAAGAGAAGCCCAGAGGGAGCTGTATTGCGTTTTTTAGAGCTAGACAAAGTATTTGACAGCGTGCCAAGACAGAAACTCTGGTAGTGTATGAGAAAGTCTGGAGTGGCAGAGAATGATGTTATACTGGTGCGGGACATGTATGCTCACAGTGAGACAGTAGTGAGGTGTGCTGAAGGGGTAACAGAGAAGCTCAAGGTGGAGGCGGGACCATCAGGGATCAGCTGTGAGCCCCTTCTTGTTTGCAGTGGTGATGGACAGGCTGACAGATGAGGTTAGACAGGAATCTCCATGGACCATGATGTTTGCATATGACATTGTGATCTATAGTGAGAGAAGAGAACTGTCGAGAACTGTGGTTGAGGAAAACCTAGAGAGGTGAATGTATTCTCATGAAAGGAGAGGAATGAAGGTTAGTCGCAGTACGAGTGGAGTGGAGATCAAGAAGTTGGAGGAGTTCAGGTATTTGGGTCAACAGTCCAGAGCAACTGGACTCACCATTCCATTCCAGGATATGAAGGTAGTTGGTGTGAGAGAGGAGGATGCAGAGAATAGGGTTAGATGGAGAAGGTTAATTTGCTGTGGCGACCCCTGAAGGGAAAAGCCGAAAAGAGAAGAAAAAGAATGACTTATTTGACAACTACTAAGATTAAAATTAAAAAAAAAAAAAATAGTGGATAGCATTTACATCTTGAACACTAAATATGAACCTGTGAAAGTAAGTCAATACACACAACCAAAGTACAGAAACCAGATTCAAAACATTCCATCACTCAAGAAAACAAATGCCAATATTAAGACTGCAAATCTACAACATTCAGCTGAAACCTGAATCAAGTACTTGTTTTGTGTTATGTATTGTTTTTTGTTTTGCTATTTCTTACATCAATTTATGTTTTATCATTTGCTCTTGTTAAATCTAGGGAAAAAATTGCACTGTAAGAACTTTACAGTTCCCATAACATTTTCAGGAGCTAAGCCATTTTTTCCACCTGCATTCAGACAGCATGGGAACCAGGAACAATGGATCAAAGTTCCTAGAACTGTTTTTGTTCATACTCCGAAGTGGGGACTTTTTACAGTTATATAGAGATCTCCTGTGTTGTAGGTGCTTGGTAAATTGTAGAACTAATGAGCCATGCCCATTACTCGATGCTTGTGGAGCACCATTTTTGAAAACTATTGTGGTCACTGGTCTTATGTTGGGACTTGTGACAAAATGAACAGAACCAGCGAGAAATGGTCATTATTTCCATGATGCAGAACCCAATCGCTGTGACATCTTTACTCATGTTGTTAGTGTCGTCTTCCTTTTCTTTGCGGTGGTTAATTTATTTATTTTTTCTTGTTTTGGTGTGCAGCATTAGTACACGTTGTAGACACTCGCGTCAAACCGGTCCCCACTAGGGTCCCTCATGCCTGTGCGAAATGCAAAACTAAAAGGTTTCTCTGGGGGAGAGTAGTTTGTAGAGTAAGACTAGAGCCTGACAGTTTTCAGAACGGTGTTCATCGAGCTTTTCCACCCAAAAGCATTTTTTGTATTGTCGGCAATATTTGCTGTTCATACCAGAGGTGGATCATGCCTGTGGCAGTATAATGATCTATGCTGGCCCTTGAAGCCCAGAGAACAGCCAGAAATGGCTATTATAAAGACAACTTGCCACCATTTTGGTTTAAAGAAAAATAACACATTCCAAATATGGTGGCAAGTCATAAACACCATCCTGACATGGCCTGCAAAAATGCTAATTGAAAAACATAGGTCATGATGAAATGAGCACATCATACCAGCGCATTATTCTGGATAATCATTGAGGGTGGTAGAGTTCAGAGAATATCCTTAGACTTTCAACAGGAAAATATATTATGTCACAAATTTGTGGAGAGTGTGCTTTTTGCATCTAAGAAAATGAGGGAGCAAAAAAAAAAAAAAAAAAACATTGGAGAGCTTTTCTTTCAGATTAAATCTAAAGGATATGGCTATTGCGAGAATTCGATTTTAATAAGTTATAGAGCATGCACTAAAGAGGTGAAGGGATCATGAAAGGAGGAATAAGCAAGTTATTTATATATATACACAAGCAACAAAATAGAAGAGTGTGTTCAGTCTCCCTCGCGAGACTGTATGTAAATAGGTACATACCTTTTAGGTTATCACATTATCAAACTCCTTTGATGTTATTCGAAGGGTGGATGTTTTCCATTATAAACTATGTAGTGCTAAGATTCTGTAAAAATAATAGTAAATATAAAAAAAAAAAAAAAAAATGATATGGTCCTGTATTATTTTGGTATTTTACAAAAAAAAAAATGTTTCCAGTTTCTGTGAACAGTTTCAAGTACTGCTTATAAGTATAAAACTGCTACCATACTGCCTGTGATGCTACCTACAATAGAAGATTTTAGTGGGTGAAAACTATTTTGGCCTTCCAGTCAATGCACTTCTTTTCATAGTCCATTAATGCTTTGAGCAATTATCTAATTTGATTTGAGTCCAATGCATTCTCTTTTTCAACATGTAGCAAATCCATTTGAATTAGAGGCTTAAAAGGTGTCTTGTTTCTTTACATGGTGAGCACTTAACTCATGGCAGCGTCACTATTCAGTGTTGCAACAGACTGAAGATCTGAAGATGCAAATGTATTACAAAATTGTCTTACTGCTATTTCCAATTAACGAGCTGTGGTTGCTGAATATGACGTAAGCTTTGTTATAAAATGATATATGGTTTGAAATTACCCTTTTCATAATGTGTCCTTGCGTGACAGCAAAATGCTTTTTTTGGTGGGGTGATTGTTTGAATGACATCTTACATGCTCTTTGACATTTCCAAACAGTGCTTAAAACAGTGCTTAAGCAAAGTTGTATTTATTTGTTGATTGATGTCAACTGATTAATCATTTTCTTTTTTAACTCATAACTCTCATCTTAAACTTCCTGCTATGAGGCGGTGACATACCATGTCAATTTTCTGTGTATATTTGACAATTAAAGAGGTTCTGATTCTGATGAAATCATGACTACATCTACAAGCATACATGCGCAAAGATATACAGATTTAAAAATGTGGTCTTTCCAAGACACTGGAAATATTAGATGTGAAATCATGTCAACTGTAGATCAGCCAACATTTTTCAAGTGCTGTAGTTTTTTTTTGTTTGTTTTTTTTTTTGTTTCGTTTTCTGATATAGATGCAGCCAAAGCTTGCGCTTACGGATTTATGGGATTTTTTTAACCAAAGACGTTCTCGCCAAGATGCACGCCAGTTTTTTAGTAGTCTGGCAATGAGCAATTACATGTTATACTTTTTTTAACTTCTTAATTTTCTGTGTTTCTTACCAACCCAATATGATGGGTGAATGCTTAAGTGTCTCCATTTTAACTAGACTCATCTAGTATTACCACCACAGGAGATAGACAAACATTTGCACTGTATAATGCGAATAAATCCATTAGCTGACTTAGACATAAGGATTAAAATGTCTATAAATGTTTGCTTTAACCTCAAAATTGCACAATATGAGAAATGCACTATGATAAATTAGTTATCAGTTATCTCAGTAACAAGTATTTGAGATATAAGTATTGGAGATAACTTTTCATGAAGAGATGTAGGTTCTGTATATTTATTCATATAATAATACATGCTAACTACGTAGGTTTTGTCCTGAATAATAGTTATTAGTTAAAATGTCAATATCTGAGATGATGATAATAAGGAAAACATCATTGGCCAAAAACCCAAGGACTAATTTAGCTAAACCCACTTCATTATGCTGGAAAGACTATTCAAATATGATATGTAATAAGAGATTTGACAGTGCATTTGGCAGATTGATGATCATTAGTAATATCTATCTGTACCAAGTGACTCTAATAATTAATCTTAACTGTAATCTTAAAGGGAACCATATGCTACCATTTCAGCATCTTCAGTTTTTCCCTCAAATGAATAGGTGGGACCATGCAAAAAAAATTACTTATTTTTCACCCCAGTGTGTGAAAGAGTATCTACATCCCTCCCCCATCCCCATACCTTTTATTCAAGGAGCCTTATCTCTCCACTGCAGTGTTTTCTGGTTTTGTTCTCCTAGTGTCATGCTTCTATTCATCTCCATTCTGCTTCTGTTCTGAACAACAAATCACTGTTTGGCTCCTTTTGTCTTTAGGACAACCGACAGTATGTTTCTTATTCAGGCTTTCAGCATCCTTGCCACATTGTCTTCACTTGCTTATTGTCTCTGCCTTTGCGTGCCCCTCGTTATTTATGGAATGCAAAACTGCAGGAATCGAGAAGTAGCCTGGAGCAATACTATGCCGACAGCCAAGGTAAAGGGTCTCTGCCAAAAGATTATGGAAGGACCTTGTCAGAGAAAGGAAGCTTCTGTCACCTTTATCATGCCCCCTCTCCTGCGAAGTATTCCACCTCCTTATCAAGGCCTGATTAACACAAAATGTGTGAGGATGGCATGGTTATTCCATGTACCAGCTCATAGCAGAAACACGTTTCTCATCTACGAGATCAGTTCCGCCCTCATTACAGTGATGCATGGGATGTCTGCTGCACAGCTTTGAGTAAAGATCATCAACATCTGTTGATTTCTGTATCTATCATGGTGTTGAATTATAATTTACAACGGATTGTTTCTTTAATCTCTAGCAAGCAATATCACAATGAGCTTTACTTTAAATGGCAATCCCTGATAGATTTTTATATTCCTAATGGCATTTCCACATTGACATGGAATATCTGCAAATTCCATTAAGATTGAATTCTATGATGAGTGTCACAAAGGCGAGACGTTAAGAGTAGGTGAGAAAGTACCTTCAATGCTAAAGTCTGCAGATGGGAGCGAAAAAAAAGCCTTTGGCTAACTCTGGTACAGCTGCATAGATTGTGTATTTATGCACAATGTCTCTGTAAAAATTGAAAATAATTGAGTGAAACTGTCAAGACATCTGATTCTTTACTTTTATTATATTTAACTCAAAACTTTTTAGTCAAGTGCCACAAGGTTGACATCCCAAAAATAACTCACTGTACCGTTTATTTACTACCAGTTTTGAGTGACTTTGATATAAAGTTTGATGACATAACTGTCATCAGTCCAAGGTCAGTCCAAACTTGACAACCATGGTGTAAACCCTTGGCCCCTCTTAGACTCTTTGCATGCCTTAGTTAACCATAAAACCAATTAGCATAAAAATAACCTCATGGGGTGCTCAGAGGATAACGTGCACATAGCATACAAAACAAAAATGACTGTGCTTGATGACTAGGAGCCATTGATATTCAGATATTCAGAGTCATGTTAGATAAGTGTTAGGAGTGACTGAAGAACAAAAGAAAAATATATTGTTCTTTCTTCAAAAGGTCTTTCTGTGTCTCAACCCATATTTCTACCTTCCCCATTTGCAGCTCAATGATAGCCCAGATGTAAGTACTATTCAACCATTAAGTATTAGGTAGAGAAGAAATGAGCAACTATCATCAAAATAAATGTAAAATAAGACTACCGGTAGTAAGGATTAGTATATTTCAAATAATACCACTGGCAGTATCCTCTGGTTCTTCGATCCGTATTTGGTTTGTAAGATGTCTCTCCAATAAAGCTTCAAGGGATCCAAGTGCCAAAGACTTGGGGTTGAATAATTGCTCTTTCTAAATGAACCATTACGTTTCTGGATTTACATACTGTCCAGTCTAACAGAAGGCATTTATTGAGCTGCTGCTCTGTTGTACAGATAATTAGATAGGCTATGTTGTTCCTGCACTCTTGACATGTATTAGCTTGTTTGGGTACCCTCCAGGCACCTCTTTTAGATATTCAGTGTTCACCTACAACTAAAACCCAAGGCCACATGCAAGATCACTGCTAATGTTAATGAGCAGAGTCAACATCTCTTTAGAGTACTATATCTCATTACATCCGTCCATCCGTCTTCTGCTGCTTATCCTGCACTCAGGGTTTCAGGGGATGCTGGAGCCTATCCCAGCTGTCATTGGGCGCGGGGAACACCCTGGACTGGTCACCAGTCAAACGCAGCGCCGCATACAAAGACAGACAACATTCACTCACTCATTTCGGGCAATTTTCTCAATGCTTTCCCGGTTAAACTGCTGCATGTTTATAGCTTCGTGCTGTGAGGCCGAATCGCTAACCACTGCACCACCGTGCCACCCTATCTCATTACATGTCACTGACAATTGAAGCAATAATTTTCACAATTGATTCGGGGTTGGAGTTGACAAGATTGGGTTGTTTATTCTGAATATACCTCTGATACTTTGATTCCTGACCCTCTTAAATATATTTTTCTTGTATTCACAGGTCTTAATAAAGGCTTTGATCCATATTTTAATATCCTGTGGCTTGCCGTTCCCACGTTTTCTTGAAATGACAGACAGTCGTCTCAGTTGAGGATACAACATGTCATGGTGGAGCGGTCCTCAACTGCAATTCATTTTACTAATTAACACCCAGTTTTACTGTTTAGAAGCAGCTGGCTGGCTCCACTCTTCTTTGAGCTCTCTATCGCCCTTGGTTCTACTGTTTATATCTGTTGCATAGCATATACTTTTTAATAGCATTCTTACAGCCATTAATGGAAGACTGTGCTTTGACAGTTGTGGTCAAGCAATAAATAAGAAAATGCGTAATTGTAGCCAAAATAGCATGAAATTTGCATGATTACTTTATGTACTTTTCCCTATTTCTTGTGGCAACCTAGATTGAATAAAGTAATGCTGTTTTAACTTGATAAAATGTTTGGATCAGTGTAGTGATCAATTTGTCATGGCTTTAACATACTGTTGTGCAGAATATTGTATTTTAGCTCAATCTTCCATTTTATTGACAAATGTGTGGCTGTTTTCAGCAGAGTTCAGCTATTGCTGTAGAGGGTTTCTCTTTTGATTGCATCTGATTGTGTAATTTGTGTTTCACTCTCCATCCTTTTTCCCAGAGCAAAAGAAATGTGATCCGTAGCCTGGCAGGTAGATGTTCTCTAAGTATGTCAACCACTCATGCCTCTCAGGCATAGGAGTTACAGCCCAAGTGTGTTTGCTTACAGCCTGATGAGTGAATTAGTGAACTCTGAGAGTATATTCTGGGAACTCCTTCAACTCAGTCCTGCATTGTGCTGATGCAAGTGAAGCTGACTCTTCACAGCAGGTCAAAATGGCCCGGAGGCCGTTGTAAAATTACTGCATTGTCCCAACAGGAGGTTTGCTGAAAACAAGCATCTCTCACAGTATTCACTGATCTAACACTGGATTACTTTTGGTTTGAAACAGGGCTGGAATTAATTTATTGTACGTCTGCAAGAAAAAAAAATTGCTTGTGAACAGATCCATTCACCTGATGAAGAAGCCTCTTGGATGAGAGGTGAAATGTCTTCAGAAATTCAAGAAATTAAGAGTTCAAGTGCCACAAAAAGATTTGATAAGGAGATCCCTTCAACTTCATTACACACTCAATCAGTTGATCTAAATACACAATCTCTGCATGTTTTGTATAAAATCCTGTTGGATTGAAAAGTAAGATAGAGGAGAAAAAAATCTTCATAAAATAACCAGAGGGAGTGTTTTTCTTTAACTTGAGCTCTGGAGGTGTTTATCACAGTCAAATATAAAGTATTTATCTAATCCATTTGAAGGAAGCAAGCAGCTTCACCGCAAAATGATTCCAGACTTCATTGTAACTGGAGCCTGTCTGTGTGGAGTGTACATGATCTCCTCGTCTGTGCATGAATGTTGTCTGGTTACCTCCCCACAATCCAAAAACATCAGTTATATTGAAGACTCTAAATTTTCCAGAAGTTTGAACTGCATTTCCTAAATCAGGCCCTGTGAACACCGGTGGACCAGATCATGGTGTACCCTCCCTCTTCTTCAAATGACAGCTGGGATCAACTCCAGCACCATCAGAAGCCTGAGTGCAGGATAAACCAACATTATATGAATATATGATCAGTTTAAATCAATGATAAGACAAAAGATGAGCAAGAGGTCCTTTCGGTTTTTCCCTGTGGGTGTGACGCAACTGTCTGCGGCATTTACCTAAGCTACACACCAAAACAAAACAAAAAAAATTAACCGCTGCAAAGAAAAGGAAGACGACACAGACAACATGAGTAAATATGTTGCAGCGTTTGGGTTCTGCATGATGGAAATAGTGACCATTTCTCACTGGTTCTGTTCATCTTGTCACAAGACCAAACATAAGGCCAGTGATCACAGTAGTTTTCAAAAATGGTGCTCCACAAGCATCGAGTAATGGCTCGAGTAATGGCTCATGAGTTCTACAATTTACCAAGCACCGACAACACAGGAGATCTCTATATAACTGTAAAAATCCCCACTTTGGAGTACGAACAAAAACAGTTCTAGGAACTTCAATCCATTGTCCCTGGTTGCTTCTGCTGTCTGAATGCAGGCAACAAAAAAAAAAAAAAAAGTCTTAGCTCCTGAAAATGTTATGGGAACTGGAAAGTTGTGCAAACGATTCCCTAGATTTAACAAGAGCAAATAATAAATATAAATTGATCTAAAAAATGAATAAAATAACAAAGACATAACAAAAAACAAGTACTTGATTCGGGTTTCAGCTGAATATTGTTCTGTTGCAGTCTTGACATTGGGATTTGTTTTCTTTAGTGTTGGTATGTTTTAATTCTGGTTTATGTACTTTTATTGTGTGTATTGACTTACTTTCACATGTTCATCTTTAGTCTTCAAGATGTAAATGTCTACTGACTTAATTTTTTTTTACTCAGTGATTATCAAATAAGTCACTTTTTTTTATGTGATTTTAATTTTTTTGTGGAGGTGTTTGATTACGGCTCAGGGAGTTGATTGTATAATGATGTAAATAACTTACTGATTGATAAAACAGAAGTACATTATATCAAGGAGCACCTCCTCACTCTCTAAGATCCTGTTGAATAATCGAGCCAGAAATTCTACCACTGCCTCCCTTAGACACTTCCATACCTCCACAGGTACATAATCTGGACCAACTGCCTTTCCACTCTTCATCCTCTTCAATACCGTCCTCATTTCACTTTTACTAATCCCTGCTACTTTGCGGTCTACAATAGTCACCTCTTCTACACTTGCCTCTTTCATTCTCCTCATTCATCAGCTCTTCAAAGTACTCTATCCATCTTCCCGTTACACTTCTAGCATTTGTCAATACATTTCCCTTTCTATCCTCAATCACCCGGACCTGCTCTACATCCTTTCCATCTCTATCTCTCTGTTTCGCCAACCTGAATAGATCACTCTCCCTTCTTACTGTCAAACCGAGCATACAAGTCATCATATGCACTTTGCTTTGCCTTTGCTACCTCTATCTTTACCTTACGCTGTACCTCCCTGTGCTCCTGTCTGTTCTCTTCAGTCCCCTCAGTGTCCCACTTCTTCTTTGCTGACCGCTTTCTCTGTATACTCCTGCACTTCCTCATTCCACCACCAAGTCTCCTTATCTACTTTCCTTCTAGATGATAAACCAAGTACTCTCCTAAGTCCACTCTTATACGTTACCCTATGTTCCTGTCTTTTCTAGAAACTTTTCTGGAAATTAGTGTTCACTGCAGCCATTTCCATCCTTTCGGCAAATACTACCACCATCTGTCCCACTGTGTTCCTATCCTGTTTACAAAATCTGCCCATCACTTCTTCATCCCCTCTATTTTCTGCACCAACATGCCCATTGAAGTCTTCACCATTTACCACTCTCTCATTTCTGGGGATATTCTGCATCACTTCATCTAACTCATTCCAGAACTTCTCTTTCTCCTCTAACTCACATCCCACCTGCGGGGCATAGCCACTAATAACATTGAGCATCACACTTTCAATTTCCAGTTTCAGACTCATAAGTCTATCTGACATTCTCTTCACCTCCAGAACATTCCTGACAAACTACTCCTTTAAGATAAATCCTACTCAATTTCTCTTTCGGTCAGTGCCATGATGGCACAACTTAAAGCCTGCACCTAATGTATTCAATTACCTGCTTATCAAAAATAAATAAAAGCAAGAATTGAGTACACAAAATTTAATTTTGAATTTTCCCTTTTTCTATCACAACTGTACTTTATAAATAGGTAAATACTAGGAAACTAAGCAAGAAATTACCTTACAGATATAAAAAAAAACACAATAAATCAACAGATCATCTACGATTTTAAATTCCTTCTTCCGAGGTTTTGGTATCATAAGGTCGCTAATATTGGTTTGTGTCATTGACGTTGGAAACATTTGAGACATTTGAAACTGCATCAGCAATCACCAAATTCATTTCCCCATTCAGCCTCCTCTAAATGAAAAGGAATTCTTTTTTACATTACTAGTAACTCAGGTTACTAGCAAAATAACGAGGAAAATAACAGCCACTTTATCGACTCCATTTCAAGTTCCAGTCTACCATCAGCAAATCAAATCAGTGTCTTCCTCTCCATTTCTGTAATCAGTGGAGGAAGTGCTTGCAAACAGAATATGAAAGATATTCCAATGTTCCGTTACAATGTATTTGTTTAATTAGACTAACAATAGATTTTGTTTCAGGGAGGATTTTTTTTTTTTACATTTATGTTTGTTTTTCGTAATCCTTTCTGGGTGTATCATCCTGAAGTTGGAGAATACCTTACAGCTATGTTTTGTAAGATGGAAGAAAGAACTTTAAAAAGAAGCACAATCTTATGCGTGTGTGTGCATATATATAATATATATATATACACACACACAGACTGAAAGCTGTCACATACAGCTCTTGCCATTCCGCAGTTCACCTTCTCTTATTTGATTTCATATCTGGTAGTCTAGCAAATATTTGAATATGTTTGATATTTTTTTTAAAAAAGCAGAAAAAACATTATGATGTCCCAGGATGACTGTCGGGGGTCGGATAATCTGTGAGCTACCCACAAAGAATCTGTGGAAGAAGGTCACTCACTGTGCTCTCAAAATAAAAGCAAATGTTGTCACTTTTGCCTCAATGGAACAACATTCTCAGCTTGAATTTATCTTTTGCCATTTTATGTACATATGTTCTCAGAATGCTGTGCATTTATTTGGCAACTCCATTAAGGCTCTATAGTAAATAGCAATGATTTGCATGATTGGCTTCACATCTCTGTCTGTGCTTGTATGTCTATATATATATATATATGTATTTTATAAAATATAAACAATCAAGATGAGTCAGTGTCTTTCTTTTTCACTTTTTCAACTGGTATACTCTTCAAAATAAGTAATAAAGGCCCTGGAAATTTAGATGAAGAATTGTAAGTTGAGCCTCAGAACACTATGCTCTTTTTTGATGCATACACAATATATTAGGTGTCTTGTAATGTAATGGGCAGAATCTCTAGACATGTACAGCTTGCAACAGAAGTCTTACTCAAAGTCTCATGCTGAAATCTCACAGGAGGGCATTTCTTTAGGCAGACAACATTAAAAACAAGAGTAAGAGTTAGAGACAACTGCCCCAGGAAAGCATAGCATGGTGTATGAAAGATTTGATATGACTAATAAACTAGGGTTGTTGACTGCACAAGAGAAACACAATCAAGTGACATTTTGTAATGCTCCCAGGACTAGCTTTTGAGATTTTTTTTAAGACAAGGCATTCTGTTGTGATACTTGGATGTAACCATTCAATCCGTACACTAATCATATAACCATCTTAGAAATGACAATACTGAAGAAGAAGGAAAAACAAATGTGCCATAACACGCAATCTTGTTTCACAGTAAGGGATATTGGAGAGTAATGGCAGATTATACACATTATTAAAAAAAGGACAACAATAAAATGAAAGTTAATTGAAAGCCAAAGGCTAAATGCAAAATCAATCAGTCCCCATTGTGATCCTTCTCATACTGGTGGCAACCATTACAATTATTATTTAGGCTGCCTGTGGTTAAAAAAAAGCCCATTAATAAACATCTGCATGCATAATATGCATGAAGATGCTCATTTGGACAGATTTGTTATATATCTGAATTATATAAAGTAAATGTGCTTTGATTTTGAACTTTAGCAAACAATATAATTCACCATGTAAACCATATTTATACTTATATACCATACTTAAAACATCCCAGCTAACAGTGTGACAGAATATCTCATAGTGTACCGCACCCCCTTCAAATGTCATCTTTGAATTTTTCAACTCTTTAACAGCTATTTGTAGGATGAGTAGATAGAAGCAATAACAATAGCATTGGTTGTAGTCTTCAAAATGATACAGCACAAAGTCTGTCTTCAAATTCCAAGACCAAGCTTTTGATCCCAGTTGTATCTTTTACTAATAATCTCCTGTATCTTGCTCCTCTACGGACCATCATCTTAACAGCACCCTTATCAAGAGGGTCTAATCTCAAGCACTTTCTAAAATCACTGTTTTACAAGCTTATTTTTAAAAGTAAGCTTGTAAGATTGAGTGAACTTTGGACAACCACTTGAATCTACAATGATCTACATTTGATCAGACATGATCAAAACTACATGAAGGAAAAAAATGTTTTCATTTTATTGAATTTATTTTCCTTTATCTAGCAATGGAACTCCCTTTTTTCATCAGCTCAAATGGCTCTTACACTAAGAGTTTAATTGTGAGACTTCCTTGCGCAGACAAGGATTCAATTGTCACTCCTGAATATAGTTCACTTTAATGAATCTGTAGACTACTTTTTTTTAGTTCTCCATCCACTGATTTTTTTTGTCTGAGAATATGAGACACTATGCATAGCAGTACCAATCCAGGAACATGACTTTTGTTTGCTGTTGGAGGCAGACAGAGCATTGACCTTTTCATGTAATTTCAATGGATGCCTTGTCTGTGTGTGTGTGTGTGTGTGTGTGTGTGTGTGAGAGAGAGAGTGTGCATGCCCTTCATACTCATTATCTTTGGCACATCCACAGTGGCATAGTGCCAATGGGATTTACCAAATATTGCTGAAGGAGTGAAAATTTTACACAGCAGGAAAAAGCAGAAAAGAAAGGGGAAAAAAACATGTAGGGGGGCTCTTTGAAACTGTTAGACGACAGACCGTCAGTAATGTTTGGTTTTAAGAGGAATGACACAAAACCAGGGATCCGGGTAAATTAAATACACAGATAAATGATAAACCTCAAACTAAGAACAGACAAAACATGTACTTGCACTTGTTCTCAGGATGCTTTGAATTGTACATTGGTACATACTCTTCTTATGCCATTTACTGTTCTGTTGTTTTTCCTCTGAGCCTCATTATCAATGGGCTGCTATATAATTTTACCCTCTGTATCACAATTTTTAAAAACTTCATGTATATATCTTTTTTAATGTTTGCATTTCTGTAAAATGCAAATATACAAACATGCAAATTTTACACTCATTTAAAAGTGTTTAACTACTGCTGTGGTTCTTCTATGCATGATCTTATACATTGGTATACATTGTGGTAATAGTCTTGCAATCTGTGAAAACTGCATAATTCATTTCTATATATTTTTCATTGGGATGAAGCAATTTATCATTTGGTTTACCATAAGAGTTGTGTCTCTGGTTTTGCTACGTTTCTGTCTTCACATTATCAAATGCTTTGTAATTTATCATTTTCCTGTGTTACGATATTTGACAAAGCATAGAATATATCACTGCCATGTTTTCAACTTTTTTCCAGTATCCTATCGAGGATTTATATGCCGTTTCACATAATGTCTCCCCATCTCCTTTTCCTCTCCTCCTCCTTTTACTGTTAAACAGTTTACCATTACCGTCCATCTGCTGTTTTCATGTCTCAAAGATTTTTCTTCCCCTCACCAAGTTTAAATATTCACTTCGTGTTCTTTCAACAATAGCTTACAAACACTTGGAAATAATTGAGTCTCAGTGGGCTGACAAAAAAGGGAGCAGTGATCGTGCAGAGTGGAAATGATCAAATATGGCCTTGAGCCAACCGTCTTTGTAGATGGTCTTTGTATTGCCATTGATCTGGGGGTGGATACACCAGAGGAATACATTATTTATGCCCATTTTTTTTTTCCACTGCTGGTTGAAAGTAGTGAGTTACAAGCGGTAATGGGATTAGATGGGTGTCACACCGGAAGGAAAACTAGGGCCAAAAAGTATATGGATAACCCAAGGGGCAAAACAAAGTGGACACAAATGTGGAGCTTTTATCTTTAATAAAAGTTAATCGTCAAGTTTTCTTTTTTGATTGTTACAGTAGACTATACCCCTCGGCATGTCACGGTGGGTGCAGGCATCGAATCTTACAATGTCTAAGGTTTGAACTAGTCCATCTAATGTGATGTTTTTTTTTGTTTTTTTTTACTTCCTTGAAAGGAATTCAAACAGTCTTTTAAGGTGGAATGTTAGTTTGCTATGTAGGCGATGTATGTTAACACAAATTCCACAAGAAACAACTTTTGTGAGTACATTCGTACTACACTAGTTTTTAATGTATTCATTTTTTCCTCACTTTATTGTGCTTATCTCTACAAAGTCAAACATTTTCTCCATTTGGCTTCCCATTCCTTCCATGTATGATAGGATCTTTCTTGCACATGCAAAAATATCACATCTTGTTCAGGGAAGCTAAATTATTCAAATTGTGTGCATCTGGGTGTGTAGCTGTAGCATTTGCAAAATGCCTAAAGGCCATTTATATATATGCCTTAAGACAAGTGGAAAAAATATCAACATAACCAAAACTATGCATGAGATTTTGTGATGAACACAACCACATCTATGAACCGTTTGTTTGGATTCGGTAATCTAATCTCATTGCTGTCATTCAGCAAATTATAAAGGACTGTGAATCTCTACAGGGCATTGGGCAGTGGATAATATTTTTAGGAGCAAAGGAAAGGAGACATAAGATGTGATTACATGTGAACCATATTTTTCTTTTCCTTTAAGACTCAGGAAGGCAAGAACTATATCCAATTATTAGAATACATGCACCAGATGACTTGAACTGCGCATTCATTCTTGGAATGTTGTAACTCGCTGTATTTTGCTCGTTGTAGCTGAGCACCTGACATTTTGCTGTGAATAAAATAAATGATAAAACAAGTCAATAAAAAAAGTGATATAGACAAGAAGATTGATCAAATGAAATCTATTTTACAGAATGAGCCTTTACATGATTTCAATGTTAATATAAATTTTTGGTTGCACGCACGCGCGCACAAACACACACACACACAAAATCCTCTATCCTGCACTCACTCACACAATTTCCTGAGGAAATTGAAAAATAGAGGCTATGCAAAGTGCTGAAGTACCATACGTTTCTTTTTCCGTAGTATGTGGTCTGCAACTATTGCCGGAACTCCCTGAAGCTAATCAAATCACCCAGACACACAATTAGCCAGAGCTCCAAAAGCCCCCTCTGTCCAAGTGGCTTCAGGCTGTGACCATCAGACCCAGATTTGGACAGCTGACATCCCCTGAGGTGTCCTTGTTTCCCTCCTATTCACTCTTCCATCAAAAGCACGGCCCCAAGGGGCCCGGGGATTTTTCACCAATAAATGCTCATGTACTTGAAATTCACAAGAAGTATGCTGACATACAAGGAATTACAAATGTAGACAATGGTAGCAACGCCTTGCTGCGCAAAAGTAAAGTTGTGTCTAACAATGTGGAGGCTTTATTCCAAATCAAAGAAGTTGGTGGATTCTGTGATACGTACCAACTCATTTGAAATGTGGTATTGACTAATTTAATAAACGTTACCATTCTTTACCAAGTGCTTACATGATAAACATGCTAGCTAACTATGCATCATAGGCATGCAGGCCTGATAGTCATTGATTACTTTGAAGAGGAGTGACTTTTATATCCATATCTGAAGTCAAATCTACATCGGCAAATACAAATAGAGAAAAAAGACACATTTTAATCTGATGAGCTGTATATTAAAACAAACTGATTGGACAGGTTATATTTTCATTGAGGTCATCGTTATGCAATGATTAACTGACAATTTAAGTAAAAGAAAATATTCAGTTTATCATTTATTCCATGCTGCCTGAAGCATATCTAAAATATACTGGTTTTTATTTCATTCATTTTCCCATATTTGCTGGTGTTGTCCTGCTTCTAATTAATGGTAGTTTTTTTCTGGTTAGTGTTCTGTACACTTGCATTTGAAATTTTATTCCCTGACCCGAATTACATAGAATGTATAGTATATAATACATTTGTCAGAACTGAAAATGGAAACAATGCTTTTTAGTTGGTTGCTACCCATGAGTGGAACATTCTATAAATTGACCTAAACCTCAAGGAGCTTGTGTCAATCAATTAGAATAATTAAAAGGAAGCTTGATTTAGATAGAAAATGATTAATACCCATGCATTATTGTTTTTCATTTCAAGTGGGGAAGAAAAAAAAAAAAAAAAAAAATCATGACAGAAAGCAACAAAGCTTAAATTATAGATCAGATATTGTGTCCAGATCGCAAAATCAAAAAATGAGAAACATATCGGCAACACCCTATTTACAACCACATTTTTTCGTATTTATTCAATCAAACAGCACTTCTAATTAATGTTGCCCTCTTTTAGCCCACTGCCTTATATACAATATATCCAAGACTAATGTATGCTTTACATTGATGTGGTACCTCAAGATGGAAGTAATTTGATGAAATGAAAACCCCTTCTCGTAAGGTGTGTAAACATCTTTGTCAGTTGTTTGTCCAGTCTTTGGTTATTTTTGCACTCAAACTTCCCATTGAGAGGGAAAGTAAGTTGTTCAGTTGTGCATCATGATCCAGTTGGTTCAGCCACCAGATCACTTTGCAGCACAAATCTGCGCCAGCGACAGTGAATGTGGCATCTCGAGTCATTTTGTGCTCTGGATGCCTTAATACTGTTAATATTTTTCTCAAATTAATCAATCCATACAAAAATGTGGATTTTGTTGACCTGAGGTAAATAATAAAATTAACTATTGATAGATTATATAATAGAATGCAAATGGAAAATTTAACAAAAAAAAGCAGGATGGTATCTAAGTCATGGAAAACATTCATGTAAAATAAGGGTAGAAGGAAAAAAAAATGAATAAAACTGATTTGTAAAGGTTTTCTGAGTTCAGCTCTATACATATCTAGGTGTTCTATCCAGACATATGCACATGCACAGTAGTCCATATTTGATTCAGACAAGCAATTGAATCATCAGAGATCTTTTTATATACCAAAGGTGACCAAGAATGGGACCCCAGCAGGCAGAGGATTATGTGTTGCTGTTAGAACATCCCTTTACCTCCCAAAAGACTCTGATGTAACTGAAGTCTCCAACTGAGCTGCAAACACAGTGCAGCCTCGCAGTTTGGTAAACAGGGCTAAGGGTTGATGACGGGCACAATACAGAGGCTGTGAGACGAGGTGTATAAATGAATATACTATTCTTTCTTCTTTTCTTCACCATAGCAAAAAAAAAAAAAATCTACCTTCATCTAACCCTACTCTTTGTATCTCCTTCTTTCACACAAACAAACTTCATGTCTTCTTTCACGCCATCCATGAATGTCTTCGGTGCTCCTCTTCGCCTCCTGCTTCCTACCCTGATAGTACAAATCTCAGTGTTCTTCTACCAGTATATTCACTATTCCTCCTCTGTCCGTGCCCAAACCATCTCAGCCTGGCTCCTCTGACTTCATCACCAAAACATCAAACATGTGCTGTCCCTCCAATGCACTCATTCCTGATCCTATCCATCCATCCATTCCAACCTGGTTGCACTCATCTCCTAACCCTTTTTTCACACTCTCACTTACTCTGGACTGTTGACCCTTGGCACTTAAGATCCTTCACTTTCTTTTATCTCTACTCGCTGTAACCTCACTGTTCCACTTAAGTCTCGCTTATTCAAATACATGTGTTCGGCCGGTCTGCTGTCTAACCTTGATTCCTCTCCTTTCTAGGGCATACCTGCACCTCTCAAGATTTTTCCTGTACAGGGTCTCTAGAGATCATGTTGTAATATGCAAACACCATAGTCCATACACATATACACGCGCGCACACACACACACACACACACACACACACACACACACACACACAGTGGTGATAGGGCGCAGACACAAGACTGAACAACAAAACAATCTGGCAAGCACCTAGTCATTTCAGGATTTTTAATTTTTTGAGCATTCTATTATAGCTGACTTTCCAAGCTTAACCAACTAATTAAAATAATAGTGTTGGAAAAAAAAATCCTTCAAGTAGAGAATTTAGTTTGGAGGAAGACAAAATTAGTGACCTGTATTCATAAATAAAAGGTCAGTGACCAGCCTTTCGAAGTTTAAGCATTTTTACTGGAGCTTCTGAACTGTAAGTCACAGGTGCTGTTAGCTGAAAATAAATAAATAAAATTGTTGAATTGATATTAATACAACTGCTGCAAATAAGGCACTGCAGTGTGATTTATCTGTTCAGAGTTATTTAGGGGCCTGATATTTATAATGTGTGTTTTGATACCGAGCAGCTCAGAAATGCAGTGCATTTTAGATAAATGTAACCGATCATTCTGTTGACAAAATAGAATCAAATGCGAGCAATTTTATTATACTCAATGGATTTCTAATATCCGAACACCTTCTTCTCAAAGATTGATAAAATGTGATGTTTCCAACAATTACTTATTTGAAAAAACAATTGATAATCTTCACTTGCTTTTAGGAATGGATGTGCATGTTTTACTCTGCAAATTATTGATTTGCATTGATGAGATTTGTGTAGAATAGTTTGAAATGTGTTCCCTTCAGGTAGATGTGTATGTGATTACTATGTGGTTACTATTGAATATTAAAACAAGGGACCAACTGTTTGAGTGATACTTCAGGACCATGGACAGTACCAACATACGTCACAGTGTGCAGCACAGTTAGGCTGTTGATATTTCTGAGCTATCATTACTGTCTCAGACTTGCACAAACCTGAGTCAGATAATAAATCACTGTGTCAGGCAGACACAACTGAACAACCTCATTGCCCTTGCTCTCTCTCTCTCTATTAATAGGCATGGAGACATGGTATTGCAGGTTAATCAAGGTGATTTAATCTGCTAACAAGGACATAAAAATATCATTTACAATATCTGTTTTCCATATACTTTTTAGGCTTAAAAAGTCTTCTATAAAACCTGATGGCCTTTCCTGACCATGTCCAGAAAATGTTTTAAGAGGGGAACAGCCCTTTTTTCCCTCTCATGACGTTCTGATACCTGGTGCACCATCGCTACTCCCTTTTCTCAGCAGGAACTTTACCCCTGCCCTTGCTAATGACTCTTGCTGACGGAAACAGAAATGGCCTTTCCAAGGTGTGGTAAGAAACTGCCTTCCTTTGGCAGGTTCTCTTACAAGGTCAGGGGTCTGTGTGACACAGGCGGCAAGGTCAAAGTCAATGGAAGCTGCCCAAAGATTGCATTTCATCTTACCTCTGTATCCAAATTGGCTAGACTGCCACCAGCTGTCACTTAATATAGCTTCTTTGAAAGTCGTACCAAAAAGATAAGCTATTGTTTGTTATCTGTTTAACATGACAAGACCGGCATCATAGCACATAGGTAGCCAAGTAGATCGGAAGTTCGGAGAATGGGTTATTTTGGCCGATTATACAGGAGTGCATAAGATGAGCAAATAAAAGGGATCCATTTTATTCCGCCCGAACTTAACACAGGAAAAAGGGCCCCCATTTTAGCTCCATAATGAGAGAGCATATTTCATAAATTACCCAGCTGTTTAAGCATATTGTGTTTTGCCTCATCAGGGATTCAAAGAGGCTGAAAACAGATCAACCGCATCCGTTCTCGGCTTGGTCTCCAGCTGACCAGACCTCCATTTATAATATAGTTGTTTATGTGCAGCCAGATGGTACTGGTATGCTACAGATGTACAGATGAGTGATACAATACTCTGTAAGAGTCTGTCGATGAGCAAAAATATATCACATATATTACATCTTACACACCAATCCAACTACTGGGCAAAGGGTTTATGACCTTTGAATAAATGCAATAACTCTAATACACACACATATACATATACAAGTCTATGTATATATAGTTAGTATAGAACTTTACCTGTGATATTTTGCATTTGTAAATGCATTTACTTTAACCTTGTTATATGCCTCCTTATAATTTAGTTCAAAAAGGAAGTTGCATCTTAACACCAATTTGAAACATAAAATAATTGTATTTAACTTTTTTTTTATAATGCAAGTGTATCCCGTGAAACTATACTTCATTTCAGTTTAAATAAACTGAAATGTGCGGACATGCGACGGCTCATTTTCAGATTAGCACCGTACGGGTTTAGTGTAGTATTGTGCATGCACACGTTTTGATTTTCTGCCCCATGTAAGCATGCTGTCAATGACTATGAATAATCACAAAGTGGATGGGGACCCCATTGGTCTATCGAATCCGACGTATTTCCTTAGATGCATTATAATACTAAATATAGAAGGTTTTTTTGTCTTTGATTCCTTTGCCATTTTCACAAATGAAAGTAAAAGAGTTTACACGTTGTATATACACACATTTTGAGCGTAAAAAAAATAGGACGCGTACACTGAAGGAAGCCTTCTTACTTCAGCCCACACAGATGTGGTGTATCCCCACTTGTTTATGATGTACAAAACACAAGCACACAAAGTTACAATAGTATAGAGGTATAGAAAATTTAAAAATGTAGGTGAAAATGATACAGGACATGGTCAATTCTGTGTTAAAGGGAATACAAGATAACGCAAAGCTGGTCTTGGTGCTTTCCTTTAACCATGCAACTCAATATCAGAGGCAATGCGTCAGTAGTACCATGGTTAACACTCAATAAAACATCAAAAGGAATGGAGCTCAGCACTCTGGACAAACACACACCCACACATATACTAGATACACTCGGAAATTCTCTACCACAGCATCCTCTCACACACACATAGGGCCGACACGGCATTGTGTATTTGACATCTTTAGATATGCTCATTAGTTTAATTTATCACAACACAGAGAGCAGATAAAAGGTTTGCATCTCATTTCGGTCAGGCAAACACTGTGCTACGTGGATACCAAATGTGATTTCTACAAAGCATCGCCCAGTGTAATTTTGTACTCCGAGAGAACCATTGGACATTTGAGCCAGCGATATCCAGTCAATGCCAGATACATAGGTGCTGTCATTAAGTCCCCATCATGTTCCACTTCCCCCCAGTGGATGAAGTGGAGAGATGGCTCACTAAATATTTTATGTACAGAAGCAAAAGCCTTGAATGGTCAGTGTTTTTCATCTTAAATTACAATGAGGAAATACGTTTGGTCCAGACAAACCAGGTCATACATTATTCAATTATTTTAAAAAATTAAAGTAGCCACCAAGCTGTGCATATGAAAATCAGGTTTCAAATCACCTTTTATGAAATGAGGCTGTGATGCACCTTTCTGATATTGATCAGGAAACACGGCAGATTCACTCCTCCTCATAGGGTACAAAATGGTGTGCCTTGATTCTGCTATGACTCTGTGAATTCTATAAATTTCCATCTAGAAAAGCAACTTTGCAACGGGGACACTGATGAAATACTCTATCTCCACTTTCCTATTTAGAGAGGCAGCACAAGGGAAAAGAAGAGAGAGGAGGAGGCACGAAAAGAATGGAAGGAAATGACCAAACGGTGATTATACGGACACATACAAATTCAAAAGTGCGCTATAATTTAGGGCATCTGATACGGAAAAATTCCAGGCATCAGTCTTGTTTCAGCGGACATATTAGGGTACAAAAGCATTCATATGGCAGGGGGCTCTCACCATCATGAGCCACAGTGCATAGGTGATTCCAAGTGCTTAGAAATACCAGTTGGTGTTGAGACGGGGACAAACAGTCACTGCAATTATTCCCCTTCTACCAGCAACCTCCCTTGGTGGTAAATATTATGTATCAAGGAAGCAGAGAGATGAATTGGTTTGCAGGCAGCCGACTCTCCGTAACCACACATGCACAAGTATGCAGATTGTTACATCCATCACACTAGGGCGAATAGCATTCCACCGATCAAAATACAAAAATACATGAACCCATTACACTGTCATGTACTGAAAAGATACATTTGACAGCCATAAACTTTATAGGTTCCATAAAATTGAGTTACCTCGGACAAGAGTATTGCATGTTTTGTATTTTGTTACGACCTTTTCGGCTTCATTTTGAGCTTTTTGTGATGTTCTCTTACCTTCAAATCCTACCCAGACCATATAGTCCACAAGAAAGGCCATTCAAACCTTGGTGATGGCTCCACAAAAATCGAAAAGAGCAAAAATCCTCCGTCACCCTAAATTAAATTCATATTCAATTCAATCTGAAAAGAAGTTTTAGAGAGCAGGATGTCCTTCAGTGATACATTGTATAATCCATTTCTTTCTCTTACTTCCCTGGCTCAGGAGATTTTGTTTTGGGTTGCGTCTTCTCTGATATTCCACCTTGGCACGATAAAAAAATGTTGTCTTGCAGTGGTAACATGCACGTCAGAGAGAGGCAGTGTAGGATCTCTTCTTGTGCCCACTACAAGCTCCGATGCAAGTGAATCCAGACGGTCTTCACACCACTCCTCCACAGTTCCGGGAGGAGACTCAGCATTTGCAGTTTATCCCCATAACCAGCGGAGGGTGCCCCCCCCCAGAGGGGGGAAAAAAGCAAAAAACTTCCAGATACATCTACCAAGGCTGAGGAGGTGATAGTGTACGCTTTCAAGCCTCGATTTTATGTTATTTTCCTCGATATCCTCCCTCGTCAATTGATTTTTTTCGCCTTTCCTTCTCCAATATGTGTGCTATGAACCCCTCTCCCCTCCGGAGTAGGATCTCAGAATGGATGCTGAGGCAGCAGCGAAATGAGGCGAGCTGCTTGTTCTCTCGTCGGATCTCTCTCTCTTTCTCGCTCTCTCTCGATGTATCTCTCTCTCCCTTTCTCTATTGCTCATTTCTCATACACACTCACTTGCCAACCACCCCTCCCTCCCTCCCTCTCACTGCACCTTTGCAGCCTCTCCTTTTCTCCCTCCTCTTCTCCTTATACCTCGTACATAAACACTCCACTAGATTTTGTTTTTGACAATTGTCACTGTGCCATTTTAAACCAGCTCTGCCTCCGTACTCCTAAGAGAAATAAAAAGGCAAAATAATTGGTTTATAATCAAACCAAGAAATAGAAAATATGCAATAAAAATATAAAATAAATGATGGGCAACAGCATGAGAAAATACAGTGAGCCAACAGGCAATTTAATCTGCCTATTATGCAATCGGAAATACTAATATCCCTTGAGTTTACATTGTTTTGCATATCTCTTTTCTCTGCAACTTTTTTGGGAGTCTGTCCAATAGTAGATGCTGGCCAATTTCAACAATGACTGAGCTTGAGGACAAGAATAGCAAGCCAGAGCTGTACCCTGCAGCCTCCTGCATAGAAACAAGGGCAATGCATGATGCATGCTCATGGCGGCTATCATTCATGTAGGGGCCACCTAAATACAAAACCATAAATCACACAATTATTGTGTGAAAATATACAGCAATTCATATTTTGGGTATATTGAACAATAATGGGAAAGGCAAAGGATCATCTTACAAGATAAAATTCTGAAATAAATATAAAGAACCATCCTGCTTTTTGTAGTCTAATTATCTGCATGTGTTTATATACAATACACTGTTGTCACCAAAAACTATCATTTAAAAAGAATCCGTACAATAGAAAGTATAACCACTTATTGGCAATGAATAACCAACATGGTCTATTTCCTTGCTAGTAATAATAATGATATACACACACAGAGACAATAACAGCTTTTACACCCTCCTTATTTCTGATACTGTGTATCCCTTTTACTTCCTACTTTTGCTGAGATGACTCGTTTACCAGGGACAATCGCAAGTTACAGATCCCAGATTTAGCGGTAGTTGAATTTAATTTGCTATCCCCGAATGAGAAAATATAAATTATCTTGAATGTGACACACAGATTATCTTCCCCGTTATTGACATCTGAGTTAAAATTTCAACATAGTTATCCCATGTAGTTATTATGATAATATAATACTAATATAGATGTATAGTCAGACACACTGAATGCATGAACACATATCTTAGAGTGTAATATATATATATATATATATATATATATATACACACACTCATGGCATGACATGTCTTAATGAACCCCATCCAAGCATGTGTAATGATGATGTGTTATTTGTCAGTTGCTTTTAGGATTGACAGCTGTCTGTTAAATTTCCTTCAGGTGGCAGCCTCATGCAAAGCATATTAATGTGCTTCACTTGGGATGTTGAGAAAATGTGCCACCTACGAACTTATACTGGTTGTAAATAACACATTATATAAAATCGAACACAATTCCATCTGTACATAACAGTTGAGTACGTACAAAGGACAATGGTTCTATTTTCTTTTGGGGTTTTGGGGACCATGTTGACCTTCATATTAATACAGCATGAAGGCACATCAACACCCTGTCACTTAAGTTTGAAAATGTCATCCTGACTGATTCCGGGGCACGGGGGACCAACAAAATAAAATATATATATATATACACACACTTGCATGTACTCTTCAGTATTACAATTTACGGTAGTGCTGTTAAGAAACTAATCAGTTTTTGTTAATCATTAGATGTCCTTCACTATGGATTTCCCATATGACTACTTTTCTAAAACTGGCAGCCATCAAATAACTTTGTGACAATGGCAAGGACCAACACAGAGTATCTCTCTTTTCCTATGTCTCATTTTCTTTCTTCCTCAGCCTCTCCCCTCTGGAACCACGAGCACAACCCTTTCCTAATCTCATTATCGAGGTAACACTGTTTCCAACCAACCGTCAACATGTCATGGATGTTCCTAACACCTTGCTAGCATAACATATTTAGAAGATATATAGAAGTTACTTCAGAACTTTCTACAAAGGCCGGAGAAGTTATTCTTCCTATTTAAATTCATGTTATTATTTGGCCTTGACTATCTTGAACTGGCCAAACTGCAATCATGTCCAAATTTATCAATCTAAGGCATGGTTAAAAGAAATAATAAAGGTCAATCACTAATACTCGAGCAATGCCGGAAGCACAATTCATGATTTACAAATGTTTGTGAGCCCTTACCCTGAACCTGCCTTTACAGCATATTAAAGAACAGCACACCTGTTAATTTGACCTGTATCCACATCAGACACAATATACTGAGGCACATTAATTGGCTTAAAGCTAAAGCTCAATGATAAAGAAGAACTGAAAAAAAAAAAAAATGTTTAAGCGAGCATTTCGCTGAGAGAAAATGTTTGAAATATAGAAATTGCATGACCCTTAAACCAAGAATGGTAAAAAAACATGTAAATGTATTCAAATTTTATGACAAAGGACTGCAGCAAATGAATAAAATGAATGGCTTGATACCATAGGTTTGAAACATGGAGGAAACAATACACAACCTTAAGAAGATAAAGTAGATATACAGTCACCGTGAGTGTGATTTACAGAGGGGCTTACAGCTCTGACTCCACAGAAAAGCTCAAAGAAACCGCTTCTCCTCTGGACTTTTTCCATTGCAAGCAAGAAATGCCCGACAGCATTTCCTCATGGTCATTTAGCTTCAACTAGCTCTACATCCATGCTACACTGCGCTTTGGTTTGTCTATGTCCACTGGCTTTCCGAACCATTAAATGCTGTAAAGTATTGGATATGCTGAAAAGAGGAGAGCTACCAAAATCTGAGTTTTGTTAAAATGGATGATTTGCATCAAAAAGCATATATCATAGTAGCCTTACAATTCATTGCAAGGATATGCAATTTGATCATCACTCAATGATTGTGGCACCAAACATTTTCTACAAACATGTTGCCATAACTAAACAATTCAATGTAAACAAGTAATTGCTTTGTATTTGGTTAGCTCATTTTGAAATATGCTAGCAGTTATCAGAGACAAAAATAAAATTAAATCAAAGTTTTAAGTAAGGATATTCAGAAGTAATGATAATCTATCAACAGAAACCTTTCAGCAAACTAAAGCAGTTTTGTTATTAATTCGGTGATGGGGCACGCTCATACTCTAATCCTCGAGTATTCGGGATTGAAAGTTTATGTTTTAGAATTGTATCCACTTGTCATACACGTTTGCCTTATAATCTGTGGGTTGCTTTAGAGATGCAACTTTTTCTTACTCCTTCAAGGGTTGTGCGTCTCTTCCGGTATCATGTTATCATCATCCTTTATTGGATGCGTTTGTTGGTAATTTAACTTTTCAAGTCAACGCCTTTTTCATCTTAAAACTGGTCTGCAGTTTGATACAATAACAACAATAACATTATTTTGACTCCTAAGCGAAATATTTAAGCCCTGTTCCTGTTCATAGCATTAGTCATTTTCTGCCAAGAAACAGCATGTATAGCACAACTCTCAGACTAACGCATCTTTAGTTATACTTAAACATTGGCACCGTAATTGATAGAGTCTCAAACAGAAGGGGAGGATATCTTCATGATGCAGAAAGTGAATTCTGCAGTCTCTCCACTGTGCAGGAAAGAGTCTGTGCGACACCACTCAAGGCTAAAAATCTCATGTGCAGCCTCACCATATTTGAATGAAGCTGCTTCATGTACAAGAGAACTGGAGTAACTATGACTACGGTTATACAGGTATATTTAAATAAAAGAATCTCAATTGAACTCTAAGCCACAAAGACTTTCCTCCTCCAACCAGGTCCTACTATCACATTGGCATTGCTTCCAGCTTGAAAAACAAATAAGCCCAATACCAAAGGTCTGTTTATATCTCTTATCATTTGCCCTTGTCGTGTTTATAATTGCTATAATCACATTATAAATAAAAAAAAAATCTAAACACAGTTACTCTGTCCTGCCATTGATGTTACGTATTATTGTTATTATTATTATTATTATTTGTATCATTATATGTTTTTTTATAATATATTATTAAAATGTATAATAATTGTTCAGATTTAGAATTGTATTTTGTGGATAAACCTTCCATAGTTGTCACCTGAATCATTGTAATGTCATATCGCACTAAAACCTGTTATTCACTGTATACACGGAGCTGCTTGTTTTCAGGATTGTGCGATGTAAACATTTACATAATCAGACATTATGGTTGGAATAACAGCTGATCATTTAAAATAAACAGATTAAAAGAATAATGAAAGATGAAGGAATAGTTTAAACAAGGTTTACTTTGTGTATTTTTGCTCTAGTATCGCTCTTTCTTAGAATGTGGTTTTTAACTTTTTGGAAATCTGATTCACATGCCAATAAATTCTCAATGCCATCAGTCCCAATGGGGGAAAAAAAAAAAAAAAAAAAAAAAAAAAGACACTTTTGTATTACTTGAGTAAGTGACCATTCATAAAAAAATTGAAATACATGGCTAGATAATCATCTATGCCACAGACACACCAACATTTGAAAGGGCTTGAGAGCCAATGTTTGCATTTATTTCAGCATGTACTTACTTCAAAATTATCTGATTTGATGAAGGGACATGAAAAGATCCCCTTGAACCTTGCACCTGATGCAGTGGCTAAATATTGTGCCATCTGAACAATAAAAAGTCTTGACTTTATGAAAAACCAAAAATGTGGAGTCTGGATCATCCAGTTATATACAGTATTGTACACAATATCCACAGATCCATATTTTTCTTCACACTTTACCATTATGTAACGTGTGTGATCTTTATGTAATGTTCTGAGAATGTACAGTACCAGCACACAATACAGTACATACAGTACACTGCACATACAGTCATTAAAGTTTTAGTAAAGAAATCCAGACAGCTGCTGTTCTAAAGGACGCCATAAAAACAAGCTTAAAAAATAAATAAAACAATTTAAATTCATGACCGTGTGAGCTCATGGAAAGACAGCTTATATAGATGTACAACATCATTCAAGCAGGGGGAACACAAAGTTTGAGGATCCAGGGGGTATTTTTAGGCTGCTGCCACTGCTGCCCACAGGAATAGAAAAAAAAAAAAGTGTATATCTGACAAGTGTTACATTGTTTATTGTTAAAGGCCAAACCCCCTAAGCCCTTAACCTAACATTTCCATTTACATTTAAGTGGTATGCTAAGGAGCATGTGTAAAGATCTGACTCTTGATTATCGGATGACTGACCGATCATTGATGGACTTCATTTCATTTGATTCATCGGTTTTTGCCACAGTTGTATTTATTAACCATTTACTTCCTGAGCTACATCTTTTACATACATTTGATCTTCAGATTCCCAGAAAATGTTGTCTGGCACTTTTAGCCTTGAGGTAAATGGGATGACTCATCCCCACCTCATTGATCAAAAGCAGAATGTAATTAATTATCATGTTAGGGGAGAACTAATTAGGAAGTGCATACCCCATTAAGCCTTGTTAAAATAAAGATCATAATGAATGCGACTACATTTACTTTTTAATCCACATTTTCTATGCTAAAATATTTTAATTTCTGTTCATCATCAGGTAGGAACACTGCATTGTTATTTTTTTCACATGTTTGAGCAACCTAATAGGCCTATAAACTAATTTCTGATGTGATTTGTTACTTTTGTAAATGATGGATAACATGGCTTTTCAATTAATACCGCTATTCGGAAAGAACTTGTTTACTTCATCAAACCTTGTTTTACAGAAGTGTTGGCTGTTTCTAGGAGTTGTGAATTTTTGTACCGCCAAAACATCTGTAAATATATCAACTTGAGAAATAAAAAATAAACAAAAAAAGAAACAACTTGATGATTCCCAGTGTAGCCTGGGGGCATTTTGACTGCACAACCAATTACTGGCTGTCACAAGTTCAATTAAAATAGTAAGCTTCTCTTAGGTTCACAGGGACAATTTTTATAATTGGCTAATATGTGAAAACTGTTTCTTTGTTGTTGGTTTTTTTTAGCTTTTTGTGTCATTTTTTTAAGTTTTAAGGATATGATTATGTAGTGTAATTTAGTATAAGAGCTTTACTATGACCGAAAAGGTAACTTTTCATTTTGGAAGAAATCACAGCTAAATTCTTGCTGTTCTATTGTCAAACCAAATATCCAATTAGTTTTCATTTCCTTAGTTGAAACTCTAACCCCCCACCACCACCACCACCACACACACACAAACAAAATCTGGTTTGGGTGTAAAAGTATTATGAATGATGCCAACATAAGAAAATTACTTAAATGCCCTTAGACTACAGGAGGTATTATTTCAATATACTAAAACTCAAATAACCATATCCAGTGATATGATTGGTGCATTAGTGAAAATCCTTGAACACTGTTAAATAAGTTCTGAAAGATAATATTTCATATCAGCAAATTTTAATATTTACACCAATTAAATTGCCAAACCATTCAGAATCACAGGCAAAAATAATCAACCAAATACCAGGAACCTGTGTGCTTTGTCGCTATGAAGAAATGCCTTAGCCTTCTGCCCTTTGTCTTTTTAATATTCCCCCAGATCCCTCATGCTGAAATTAGATTTTTTTTATTTGATCTATATCCTGAACTACAAGATTTTATTTTACCTTTTTGTCAATGTAACCAGCAATATAAAGGGTGGCCTTGTTATCAATCAATTTGGGGGAAAAAAAAAAAAATCTTTCATCAAAACATGCTGGTAATCCCTCCTGCCCTTGGGGTTTCAGAGAGTAAGCTTCTTTGGTGCGGTAGACCATGCTCTCAATACCATACATTTTACTTCTGATTGGGATTTAACATGTTTTTAAACCTTGATACAGATCACAATTCTATTGGTATAAGTACAGCAAGAAAAGAGTTAAAAAGTCCAGATCTAATGCTTCAGCCCCTGGTCATTGTAACCCCTATGTGACCCCAATGATAACCACCTGGACTGGCTCGATCCAAGCCAAATCCCTGGATTACTGTATTATAATCCGTAATTATCTCTAAATAATTAAGAAGAGGTTGTAACCCTCATTCAGATTCAGGAGAGTTCATGCCTCTGAGAGTGTAAGGCTGCCTGAATTACTGCTGGACAGTCAAATGTGCTGAATAAGTGCTGATTTTCAATTGAGCTCGCTTAAGTAACAGCATGTATCTAAATATTAATTGTTTGAAAGGGCTGTTTTAAATATCTTTTTAGAAAATGTATACTTGTAGCAAGTACTACTTTGCAGTGTCTTTCAAATGCCTACTGTGCATATCCATATCAACAGCACAAACAAGAGGAATCTGGAACATGAGGAAAGATGAGAGAAGGCAGAGCAGCATCTTAATTGGCCATTGTACAACTAAGAGATGAGTAAAACAAGTAAGGGTAGTAAGGGTAACCAAATTAGAGGGAAAGCACAACTGCACAAGGTATCAGGAGAAAAATTATATCCATCTTGCACAGCATCCATGGAAAGCATGGCGATAGCCATATCTTTTCACTCATATATTAGTATCATATACAAACTACAAAGCAGCAAGCATTCCCAGGTAACCTCAGTTAAAGTTGCAGAGAAAAAGACAAAAAAAAAACAAATACACTATCCAACAATCATGAAATAGAATTTTAGATATGAGGCTGAACACAGTGATTAGAATAATTTTTGGTTCTTATCGGGTTCCTTGGAATCTTTGCATGTCAATTTCCACAATATATTCATTAGCGTCTCAATTTGATAAAGAGTATTTACATAAAAAAAGGTAAAATCATGATGTGAAATAACGATGAAGTAAACATGATTTAAATTTTAGGAGTTGACGCCAGGCATATAGAAGTACTTGCTAAGTTTATTGAATTGCCTAAAAAGCAAACTAGGAAAAATGGAAAAAAAAATCATTAAAAATCCTGGAATATATTTCTCAGGGTCAGATCCTCAACAGCAACAAAGACATCCAATAAATAACACAAAATAAAGAAGCATCTGCCTGCACATTCCATTTCAATATTTGTCAGAACAAATGAATAATAATAAAAATAAAATCAAAATGACAGAAATATGGAATCAAATTTCTGCTTGAGATATTCATATTGGGGACATTATTAAAACAAAACAACATCACATCTAATTTCAAGCCTCATGAGGGCCCTGAGAACTTATTTTCCCACTTTGATCCTTCTAATTAATTATTCAGCGTTTTCAATCAAAGCTTTTTTTTTCGGTCCAAAAAAACTTGACAGTTGAAGCTAGTTTTATTGGTGTATCTCATTTTTTGGTAAAAACGCCACTAGTCATACATTTATTATTCCATCCCCTTATTATCTACCACTTTTCCTGCCTTTTTCTATTCCAGCTGTCATTGGGTACAAGGCGGGGTTCAACCTGAACCAGAACATTTAGCGACAGATACCAATTCACTCTCATTCACACATCGGGCCAATTTTTCCAATTTATTCTAATCATCGATCCATTTTCTTCTGCTTATCCTACTCCGGTTCGCAGCGGAGGCTGGAGCCACGGTCCGCCCAAAGCACTAACCAGTGCGCCACTGTGCCACATCATTTAAAAACAAAATATATTTTGATGTCTAAATGGCTACACGGGTGCTGATACATTTGTGATGGTTGTCTTAATTATTTTTCCTTTTGGCTTTTCCCTTCAGGGGTCAAAGCGATTCATCCTTCTCCATCTAACCCTATTCTCTGTATCCTCCTCTCTCATACCAACTAACTTCGTATGCTCTCTCACTACATCCATAAATCTTCTTATCCTCTCTCACTACGTCCGATTGCTATCTTAACTAAGGTGAGAATATTAAGTGAAATGAGGTTACAACCTCATGCTGAGATTTTGACTTAATTTGATTCAGGATGGTATACCTTCAAATCCTGCACATACAGCTTTATATATCATAAAGGTCAAGCATTCAGTAGCAGGAAATATTATTTTAAGTAACTGCATATGATTCAGTCAATCTGAAACAGTTAAACAGTAAGAGGAACATTTTACATTACAACATTGCTAAATCATTCTGTACAGTATGTCATCTAGTCACCCAATTATAGAATTGTGTTTAAGCAACGTACAGCATGCAAAGGCAGGTCATCATATTTGCGTGCGATACACAAAACAGAATATACATTATCCACAACGGAAGGTGACATAGCAGGTTAAACAGGCCTGTAGACTATGCATATAAATTAAGCATATACATTAGGCATCTGGCCACTTTGTGCATTCAGATAGGATGGAATACAATATGAAGTGCGTGTGTATGAAAGGTTTACTGTTTCTCAAGCAGAGCATTAAATGTACCATCAGGTAAGTTGCTGTGTGGGATGAAATGCCTGAAATAAGTTATAACCACAATTATGGACCCTAAATTGGTGCATTGCACAAAGGTGTCTCTATTAATCCTTTGGTTTATTTATCCTGAGTTGTTTAATGAAAGGCAGCCATCTTCCTATCCGAGTGCCTGACTTTGATTGCACAAACAGACTCGAGTGGTACCTTAAACTGTTGTCTGCTATGCTGGTGAATAATGAAGATTTAGCTCACCAATTAAGGCCTCAAGCATTTACTGTTCCCCTCATACAACTGGAGCCAATCGATCAAGGTTTTCATGCGGGTTCAGCGCGGCTTCGCAGGATGATCAATTGCATTGTACAAATTCCCCACTATCATCAAGACCCATTTGTCAAGTTGAGGTAAGAATATGGAAGAAAAACAAAGCAAAACCAAAAACGGTTACGGGGAAGTTTTATCTTCACAAACAAACCTACTGTATGTCTTAGTGCATCAAAGAAGAAAATATGCATGATAATGTTACATTATCTTCCAAATATATTCGTATTTCTGCTAACTTGAAAAGAGGTCGGTAAGAAAATGTGGTGGCGGGAGTGCTTCATATTGAATCTGGCAGAGTTAGTTCAATACAGAATGTGTCTCAGCAGTCTGTGAAGTGAAGAAACATTGCATTTGAATCAGGTTAACCTTCAGCCCTTGTTTGAGCTCTTATTAGTTCCAGAGACTAGTGATTAAACCAACGCTGCTTTGTTTGAGTCTGAGCTCACACAGACGACCCAACAGGGTGACTTTCAAGAAAAAGAATTTAAAAATTATTTTCCCAACATGAACTCTACATTTTCAGAAAACAACAACGTACACATACTCCAATAAAACAAGGCAGTATCGGATATTTTCCTTTTTTTTTCCGCAAGGATTTCCACTATTTCTTGCCGACATTGTGTGCATCTCATAAGATGCTGTAGTAAAAATAAAATATTACAAATCCACCCATCCATCTATTCATTGTCCGCCACTTATCCTTCATTCAGGGTTGCGTATATGTATAGCTACTTTCAATGTACACATAGGAGCATGAGCATTATGAGTATAAGCCCCTACATGAAGAATTTAATTTTTTAATGGAATGATTAAGACCCCAAATCTTCCTCTTGTCCAGGATCTTTGCCAGTTACCCAAGTAGCTTTTTATAGGCAATAGGTTATTTGAATTTCTGCACAGATTCTTAAAGTAAAATTGTGAAGATTCAAATTTTGGAGGCAAATTATGTAAAAAAGAATACAGAATTCAAACCGTGAATAAGTGAAATGATTGGCTCCACCCAAAAGACTTGAATCGCAATTTTCAATAAAAGGTTGATTCATGTTTGCGGATATGAAGAATTCACATTTACATTTCTAATTTCAATTGTCATTTCTTTAACTACATTTGACATTTCAGTTTAAATTGTGTACTTTTTAAGTTCATATAGAATAGCATTTAACAAACTGATCATTGAAAATATATATTTTTTATGAAATATGGCAACAATGTTCACAGTCCGGTGCTCTTTTTCTGATATTGTTCTCAGATTAGCAAATTGAAGTCCAACACAAAATGTAAATCTGAAATGTGTCGCCTTCAGACTGAAAAGGAAATTATATTGATCAGTGGCTCTGTAAAAATGAAAACAAAAAAAAAAAACTATTTCACCTGCTGACTGTCTGAACATTCCAGTGCATTAATAGTTTTAGATTAACTTCTTTTTTTCCCCATAACGGACAATATAGTCATAGCTCCAATGCGCTGGACTACAAGTCAAACAAAACAAAGGTAAGAACAGCTTCGAAAGACAAAAGTGGCAGTTATTTAGGCCAAACATTAGGCGATCTTTTCTCGGCGAAACATCACATTTGTGACCCCGAACTCAGCATGTCCGACTCAGAGAAAATGTGCCACGGTACCTTGTCCATGTCGCCCCATCTCGCTCAGCCCTGCGCGTCACGGCCGTTTGGCTGCCGGAGTTTTGGCACAGCGACCCGAACGCCTGGTTCCAACACGCGGAGGCGATTTTCCACCTGTCTTGAGTTTCGCCTGAGGATGCCAGATACTTCCTGGATGCCAGATACTTCCTGGTAGCCACAGCGCGGGACCAGCAGACGACAAGACCATGGAGTTGTTGCGCGACCCTCCGCAGCAGCGTGGTGGATACACCGCGTTCAGGGATTTCCTACTTCGGAGTTACAGTCTGTCTGCCGCGGCGGCTCCGCCCAGTGGTTCCCTCGGCTTGGAGGCGGCAAGTTTTCGACTCTTTGCACTTGCTCTCACACCCCGGCATCTTTGAAACTTGTATGCGCCAAGTTTGTCTGGCCTGGCTTTCGTTGAGATGTCAAGGAGTCGGCGGCCGCTTGTGTGGTGCGCCAAGGTTCACCGGCATGTCAGGGCATCCCTTGAGCCATTTCCGATTCCAGCAAGGTGTTGCGACCATGTCCACGTTGACCCGGTGGGCACTCTACCCTCTTAGCACGGCTTTAAGCACCTGCTAACCACAGTCGATCGAATCACCAGGTGGACACGATTGCCGTGAGAGTGTCTCGGGCTTTTCTGTCTTCTTGGGTCGTCTGTTTCGGCACCCTGTCCAACATTACTTCAAACAGCCGTCCGTAGTCCGTGTCAGTGCTCTGGTCGTCGCTGACGGTCTTTTGGGACGACGGTGCACCGTACAACAGTGTACAGCCCTAAGGCTAATGGCTTGTGCGAGTGGTTTCACAAGGCGGCGTTACAGGCCGCGCTCTCAGGTGACGACCGGGTTGACCAGTTGCCGTGGGTCACGCCGTGGCTGCGTTGCGGCCCTATGGATGACCTCAACGCCTCACCCGCTGAGCTGGTGCTCGGCCAGCCGCCATGAGTTCCAGGGGACTTTTTGCCAGAGAGGTCCACTTCGCCTCCCCGTCCGTTTGTGGATCCTGTCGCGCCCCACAGGTCGCATTTTCCAGGCCCCGTCTACCCCGTTTCCCGCGGTCTTTTGTGCCGGGCGGAGCTCATGTCGGCTCGTTTTGTGTTCGTCAGGCATGACGGTCACCTCTGGCCTCTGCAGCCCCCACATACGATGGGCCGTTCTAAGTGCTACAGGCCGGTCCTAAGAGTTTCGTGTTGGACATGGCTGGACGTAGGGAGCGCGTCACGCTGGCTTGGTGTAAACCGGCACACAGGGTGGCGGGGGAAGTTGTGTCTCCTTCCCAGGTTCCCCGCCGGGGTCGTCCTCCATCCAGGGCTCCTGCAGCACCTCCGCAGGTCCAATGTTCGATGCCTCCTGCCGTCGTGGGTGAGGGACACCGCAGCCGCTTTGGCACGCTGATCAGGACTCCCGTGAGAGACTAGTTGTGTTCCCAGATTCCCCTCTGGGCGTTTGGGGAGGGGCTGATTAAGGGCTGAGGGGCCTGGTTAAGCTGGGTATATGTGCGCGATCCTGGATGTGCAAGTTTGGTGCAGTTTGTTGGTGTTTCTTTATTAAAGTATTAAAATCCTCCATGCCTCCGCCATCTTTTCTCAGCAAAACACCACGACGTCTGTCTACAAATAATCAGCAAATTGTATCTTTTCTGGTATGAAGGATGCTTAATTAAAGTGTACAAGTCTTTTTATGTTATATAGAGAGCCATAGATTTTATAGAAGTGATCTATAATTCTTAGATGTGACTCTGGATTGGAGTCACATTATGGGCCACCTATGGGACACTTTACATTTGTTTTGAACTACAAATAATGTCAAATTGGAAAAAAGCAAAAGGAGAAAAAACAGGTCTTTGATCATAGTAAGTTGTTTTATTTCAATATAGATATATTTTCTACCACAACATTCTTCCTAAGACTACAGAAAAAAAATTACATGCATTCATGCAGCCATAGTCTATAACTGGTATAAACTGTGGCTATAAATATATATATATATATACATACACGTAATTGATTTTTTCACAAATTTCACATAACCAAGAATGTAAGTGCTGAATATAAGAAGCATAAAACAAATTAAATCATATAGACAAGCTTTAATAATTAAAGTTTCAGCAATGTATTCGATTGATCTAATAAATGTATTTATTGTCCATGGACTTGAAAATTGTCTTACAACATCAAGCTCACACATACCATGGACAAGGATCATGATAAGTATTTAAAATTCTACATTTCTTGTCCAAGATCCCCAAAAAGGAGAAAGTCAACTGTTGCTGGGCCACAATGAATATTTGTTTGAAGGCAACATTATGAAGCTGCAGCTTCTGATATATTATCAATATCCTTGATTTTTTTTTTTGTCTTTTTCATGCAATCAATCAATTTGCCCTGTGATTTTTTAAAGCTCTGCAGGAATATGCATTTGTTGCCCCCATATTTCAAGATCCACAGGCTCAAAAGTACTCCAGTGTCTCGATACACCCTTGTAGTTATCACATTTTCTATTTCTATGCACTTCATGGTCTGTTTGATGTTATTCATGAGCTGTAACTGAAAGTAATAAAACTGCATGAGGCCAGAAAATGCTTTTGAATACAAAGTGCCTGCCGCTGTGCAGCAGGATCATATACACACCTGCTCTTAATAATAGATTTGAATTAAATGCCACCTATCAGGCATTGCTGCGCCCCTCTATTTGTGCCTTATGAACTGCAAACCGGAGGTGGGGTTCTCAGCTATCTATGGAAATGTTATTAAGAGTTTGTTTTAATTTATGAAATTTATAATTGTAATGCTCTCATTAAAATGCAAAGGAGCTTTAGATATTTTTTTATGGGTGATTCTTTGTGGATGCATGAGCACACAATATTGAATTGTATTGTCTCAGTTTTCACTGAATTGCTACAATAAAGAAGGCAGCCAAGGGCAATGGAAGCAATATAGGAAATATAGTTTTCAATTGTGTTAATATTAAAAGTTAATTTTTCCTTTTTGTAATGTTTTTTTCCTCATTTGATTGATTTATTTATCTACTAGCCAAGCTGTGGGTGGAATAGATTAGCCTGTGGTATTTTTTAAGTTCTTTTTTTATTTGTATTGAAACAGTCATGTTAAGACTTTTTGTCAGAAGCTCTGCAATCAAGATGCACACTGCATTGAGCCGTCTTGAAATTGCAGATAACAATGAAAGTTAATCCTTAATTCTAAATGGTTGAACACTACGGACTAGCAGCAAGAAGATTGCTGGTTTGATTTCGATCGGGGCCTTTCTGTGTGGAGTTAAAATGATCTCTTGGTGCAGATTTGGGATTTCCCTCCAAAGTCCAAAAGTAGTGAGTGAGTCAACTGTTTTCCTAGCCAAACATTAGCATTCGATGAAGCTGAGCTGCCTTTCAACTATAGCAGGAAGGTCATGTGTCGTTTCCTCAAATGAGGTTCAAAATAATTCCTAATATATTCTGTGATCCATGCAGTCCATGAACCAGTTGTTTCATCTTCCGCTGGAAGAGGGGTGGATTGCATCAGAGATCATAAAACAAGTAAATCATAATCAGATATTGCCTCAGATGCAATCAAGAAACTTGTACTCCAAATACTATTCAATCTGAAGTGGTTCCTTCAGTTCATGTTCTTTCAAGCAACATGTATAATATTGGGGTCTGAAAATCTCCTACAAGATAAATGATCATATGAGTTTTTTTTTTTATAGATTGTATTTGACCCTCTGATGAATAAACACACATAACAAGGAAGACTACAAATTTGCTATGTGACTGTATTTTCAGCATTGCTCAGTATGTTTGTAATTACTGCAAAGGTATTTTAAGAAAACACTGTCAAACTCTGCTCCTCAATGTTTCAATGCTCAAGACCACTCCTAATGGGTTTATGCTCCCTGTGTTTTAGTTTAATGCAGATCTCAGTAAGAGGGCTTGTCTTTGTGGTTTCTACCGCCTTCCTCCAAATCAGCTTTGTGCCAGCGTTACCAGCATCAAAGTGCTATATGCCTTGACAGTGTGTTCATGTCAACATCACATACAAAGCTGATTATGTCTGGCTAGAGATTCATTTGGTCTTGTCACTGTGGACGTTACAGCATAGCCATGGTGTCCTTTATAACACTGTTAGTTGAGCACGTACTAGGCTTCAGGGCTTTATGCATGTCTTATAATGAAAATTGAATCCCCTCAACAAATGTCTTCAATTATAAGATGTTTTGAACTGTTTGATAGGATGAGCCTCCAATAACACTAAAGCGGCTATAAGTCAGCTGGGGCTTCCAGAAGCACCTATTCTCCCATTTCAAATCATAAGGTTCCCCACATGAAAGGTAGTGAGAGATTATCTCTCTGGTCAAAGCAAACAACAAACATTTGAAACCGTTTGTCATCACTGATCGAGCTCCAATAAGAGGAACTTGTTATTAAACTTTGTATATGAGTGGGATATGAAAGGGTGGGATTTGGATAGAACTTTTATATGGTGTATAAGTCTTATTGTTGCCCCTGTGTTTGCTTTATGTAATTTTACATATTTTAAAAGCGACTTCTTAGAATAATTGAGCATTTTTGAGACAACACAGTCTGAACTACCCAAAGTGTGTGTCGACATGGGGATTGGGGATTTCGATAGGAATAATTCATTCAATTGCAGAAACAAAATTTGTAAAAGGGGATTGAACAATTACTTTGTTTTGATTTCAGATGCCGGCAGAAGAACCATATGAAGAATCAAGAATATTTATAGTCCTAACACATATGCATATCACAATTATGAGAGGCACTGGTGATACAAACATCTCAAATATTATTATTGTAGTAGAAGTATTATTATTATAGTAGTGCATCAGAGATTATTATAGTGTTATTATTATTTCCTTTATTGTTTTAAAATGTATTTTTTCTGTATTTTAACAACAATAGTTACCCAACAGTATTCTCTTCAGAAGTTTGTTAATCATTTATAATTTTCTTGATTATTACTCCTGTATTATATTTTACACTGTTAGAGCGCTTCCTATGGTCTGTGATTTTTTTTTTTTTTCAAATATCACTTTTTAGATAGTCTCCATAAACAACTTATTTAAATGTAAGAAGTAATATGCATAAATGAAAATTTAATTTAGACAGCGATACATTTCCAGGCATACAAAACATTTTAATTGATAATTGATCTGTTTCTGAATTTCATCTATAAAGAGAACAGTCAACTACCAAAGAATAGGATAAGCACATACAGTTTTATGCATCATGGTTTCCTCTTTTGAAAAAGCGATATATATGCCTTTATCTTAAGACAGCAGCCTGGTAAGGTTGGGTTTTCGCATCCAACATTTGCACATGACATATTTTAATGAGGCCTCATTGGACGGAAGTATGAAAGGGGTCAAAGTGATATTGTGTGAGGTGCAAACGGAGATCACACCTTCCATGCAAGCCATGGCTAAAGTTAGAGAGAAATAATAAGCACTTAAATCGATTCTTCGTACAAGGCAGTTCCATACAGAAACAAGAACACATATATTTGGACAAGAATACAGCATTAAGGTGGAGGTAACTTAGACTTTATTATTTGTTATTATATGCTATTGTTATCACAATTATCTATTTATCACATCTAAATTACAGCCTCTGTAAGGCATCTGAAAATGTTATAGAGAATTTCCTTTTTTAACTTTAGATGTCTACATTAAAAGACAATCGGCGGCAACAAACTCAAAGTCCAGTCAAGTTTTAATCAGACAGATCTGAAATATTGATAATCATTTGCGATTTATGATTGTATTAAACTAACTGTGGTCCAAAAAAAAATTGGTTTCTATTAAGTTACGGTACACATTTTTGATTCAAAAACATGAGTCCACAGATATCAGAAGCTGCAATTCGAAACCGTGCTTTTTTTTCATCAAAAAAAATATATGAGTCAGTTAAATTCAGAAAAACAATGAAATATTATTGAAGATTAATACAGGCAGCCCATCTAAAGATTGATTCCAAGACCAATTTCTTCATTGTATTGATGACCTTGTCTTTCCCAGTAGAAGGTATAATTGTTTTTTTCTTTTTGTTCTCTCAGGCCAAATTACATTAATAAACCGTATGTTTAGTTCAAAAGAAGTAAGATGCATTGGTGAAAGTTGTTTGTTACAGTTTATGCTTTAATAAACATCCAAAATGTTTACTGAGGAGTGAAAGCTGGTCTGATGAATTCTAAAAATTAGAAACCAACTGCCTTTAGCCACAGAATAACTTTTTTTAATCACTCTGTGACTTCCATGCACTTTCTGCAAGCTGCTTCCAGGCATCTGTGACAACTCTGAAATAGTCATGCGTCTGCTATTTTTTACTTGTATTTTTCTTCTATTATTTCTGTTTTTTTAACTATTCTTTTCATTTATCACTTTTTCATTTTCAATGACAACTCAATTACATCTGCAATATCTTGCCACAAGGCAACCCCTCCTATTTCATCTATTTGATATATATATATATATATAATTTTTTTTTTTTTTTTTTTTTTACTGTCTTCTACTACTGAATTCATCTGTTGATGTTTGTTGTGTGTGTGTGTGTGCATGTGTTCTGTGGGATTACCTCGTGTCTCTCTGGTGAAGTCTGTAAATCCATTTGATAACCAATTCAAAAAAGATACTGAGCAAATCAACTTATTGTCAAATTTAAATATGCTGCTTACTGATAAAGGCAGCTGAGCTTATCTTTAATTGAGTAATTTCTCTTCACTCATTCATTTCTAAACAATAGCTGGGCATTATCTCTTCCATCTACATAACAAGCCACTGAAATGTAGGCCCGCCCAAAACCCTGGCAGTTATATTCGGAAACTCCCTACATATCGTTAAAATTGAAGAAGCCCCTAAGACAGACCTGGGCATTTTACGGGCTGCGGGCTACATCCGGCTCGTTTTGCATTTTTATCCGGCCCGCCAAACTATTTTCTTTGAATATTTTAACAAATACTTTCAATAAATATTGAATTTAGAAACACATTTTTTCCCTTTTAAATTTTTTTTCCTTTAATATTTTTTCCAAAATAATGTCAGTCGGTACATTTATATTCTTATCAATGATCCTAAAATGTAAATAAAATGCCAAAACATTGAAATATTAAAATTGCAATTTTCATTTTATTTACCTAGTTAGCTAGTGCATAAAAATTAAATAAGAAATGTGGCCCACCAGCCAAAACAATTGCCTAACCCTGCTCTAAGATCAGGGGCGACAGGCCTCCAAGTGAAGAAATACAAGTCCAGTTTCCACAACAAGAAGATTTCAACAAGAGCTGACCCTGACCTGGATGACTGAGAACCTCCACAGAGACATTAATTTACATGAAGAATAGTATAAACACTTCACTTAATGACTGGGGATACAGTTCATTTATCGAATATAAATTACATAAACGGGCAAAATACAGATTCCATGCAGAAAGTGAATAGTCACCAATTGTGTTTGAATTGGGAAGTCCCATACTGTGAGGAAGGTGCCAATCATTGCACAAGAATGCCTCTCAAAAGTCAACATGAATATTGTTTTAAAACTTCCCTAAAAAGTATGATATGATAAAAAAGTAACTGATGCAGTGTGATTTGGACCATTTCAACAATTGATCTTTGTTCACTTGTTCTGTGTAGAGTCTAGGTATGTTTCAAACACAAACAATGTCAGCTTTTAACTATCAGACTATGAGAAAAAGATGTACTCCACATTGTGCTTCACCCATTTCTTTGTGATGGAATTTCACATCTTAGTAACAAATTCAATGGAGGTTTCCAGAACACTGAATCACTCAAGAACTTCATTTGTTTCCTTGTTTTATTAGTTTTTTTGTTTTACTGGCACTACTTCAGTTTTTGGTACATAGTGAAACCTAATGAAATTTAGCACTTACAAATTAATTTGCTTGAAGACCTAAGGAGAGGGTTGATCTAAAACACACAGTAAGAAATGAGCATCAAACATTACAGGGGGAAGAATATATTGTAGGAATTTTGCATAGCACTGCATTATTATTATTATGATGGTTATTATTATTATTATAGTTATTTGATATTTTACCTTTCAGTATATACATAGACACGAAACCTGCAAGGGTAAAAATTAATTCAAACATAACAGTGTCAACTCTTAATGGTCAAAAGCTATGCTTAGTGAGAGAACCTTTGCATTATTTCTATTTTAAGGTATATATTGTCGCTCTGAATCAACCCTACTCAGATCATCAACAGGAAGGCTCTTCATGAGATTTCCTCCTTTCCAGGCTGAATGCACCCTCATCACTTAAGATATCAGTAGCTTTCTATGACTGTACACCCATTCAGGTAATTTCAAAAGCCAGATGGCAAGATCAAATGACTGGAAGATTCATGATGGAGCTGTTCATTTCAATTTTGCCAAATTAGCTATGGATGCTTTCAAAATACATTTATTGTGATTTTTAATACTCACTGTTTTGACTCCTTGAAGTACCGAAGTGTCACTGTCAAGTTCAATTAAATTGAGGAGGCACTGCAACATTCACAGCCAAATTCAGGCATATTATCCTGGTAGTAGTTTTTTGGTTATTTATTTTTTTATTCCAGTTACATTTGGCTAATCACTTCTGTTTATTTCAAGATAAGATACACTTAATTGATCTCAGAGCAGAGAAATTCAATTGTCGGAGCCGCCTTGTAGACAGAAAGGTGCACATAAAAGATGTCGGTACAAACGATTATTTACAGGACATACAACATAATAAAAATAATAAAAAGAAGAAAAAAAGAAAGTGTGAAAAGGAATGCCTTGTGCAGGAAAGAAGCTGGGAAAATAACAAAAATAACAACATTATTGAATGTAAGGTGATAAAAATGAAATAATACAGATGGAGGTAGTGGGGTAAAGCAAAAAAGGGCGTTTTGGGATGCTTGTGAGCAGCATCTGCACTGTGAAACATGAAAGAAGTATTCTTGTGCTTGTAGTATTGAACAATCTGACAGCTGATGGATTGAAAGACCTGTAGTTGCATTACTTCCTGCAGCAGTGTCTGTCTTTAATTACTCATGACCAGTATTCCTCTCTGTTTTAATGGATCTATATTCAAAGACTTTCTTCATGACTAAATTCAGATTTTTTTTCTCTGATGTCCTTTAGAAAACATGACCTTTGTGTCAGGCATCTTCATTTGTTGGCTGTCTTTCAGTATCTGCCTGCTAAAAGGTCATCGTCTTTGGAAAAAGGCATTACATATATTGACTACCAGCAGCGAGTGAGCTAACTTTTCATGTGCAGCCTGTTGAATTCAAAAGGGTAAACATTAAAAAATACGTACACACACGCACACACACGGACACACATAGACTCACACTGCATTGAAAAAGTATTTGGCCCCCTTAAACTAAAACATGGTTCTTCTTATCAAGAAGAAAAACTGAAACACTCAGGCCTGAGCCTATCACCCAACAAGGTTGTGAGCTGGGGTTTTTCATGGGTTTTTCAGGCACAAGGTACCTGTTTCAGTTCGGTTTTTGAGCTGAGAAATATGTTTGAACTCGCCCTCGTCTGCGGTGTTTCTGCTCATCCTAAAACAGAATCATCTTTGAGAGCTAATACAGCCATGAGTCTTGGGGGAATGCTAACACAAGGTCTATCATGTCTCGAAGTGAGGTTTTTCTGCCACACCCCATTGGATTGCCACCTCATTTAGGTTGGATGAGGAATATTTGTACATAGCTGTGTCAGTTCTCTCCAGACATGTTTAATGGGGTTTTGGTCAGGGCCGTGGCTATTCAAGAGCAGTCACTTAGCTGTTCCTAACCCATTCCTGTGTTATTATAGTCCTGTGTTATTATAGTCTTCAGCACTGTCTGAGATTCAGCACAGACCGGACAAAGTTTTCTTTTCAGATATCGCCATTTTGCCCTGTTCATCTTTCCCTCAATAACAACTAGTTACTCAGTCCCTGAAGCTGAAAAGCAGCCCTACACCATGTCGCTGCCACCACAGTGCTGCAATGCTGGGGTGGTATTTGGAAAATTATGAGCAGTACCTGGTCTCATGGTTTCATCCACATTGTTTGAAATTGAAGTCAAAGAGTTCATTTTTGGTTTCACAAGGCCAGAGAGTCTTGTACTATAGGCATTGCTTTGCAAGCTCTAATAGGGCTTTTTTGCTTTCACTGAGAAGCTTCTGCTAGGCCACTCTGCAATATATATCCCAACTACAGGAGAAGTATCTTTCTGGAAATTTCTCCCATCTCCAGACAGGATCTCTAGTACATCAGCCGGTTATCTTTGGGTTATTTGTTACCTCTCTCCCAAAGGCTCTTCGATCCCAATTAAGCAGAGGCTTGGGAGCTTGAGAGTTCTAGATCTAGTTCTGGCTCTCAATGAAGGCGGACGCTTGTCTGTCTCCCTCCCAGCCCTCATCTCCCCTGCTTGCTGCTCTTGGTCTTGTGCTGTCTCTCTCTGATCTATTGGAGCCACTTTATCCGAAACCCAAACTGGAACTATCAACTGGTCTCTCAATGTAATTGACCAAAATTCTCATTGAGAAGACATGGTAAAATGGGGGCCCTCAAGTCCCAAAGGAATGTTTTTAGCCGGATACACGATTGACTCCTGGGAGAAGTGGAGGGTCGTGTGCCTGTCGAACCTTGCTGTGGAGGATGCTGAAGATATTTACATAATTGAATTTATGATAACAGGTATGCTGCTGTTTGGAGCTGGCGGTTTCCTGATTTATTGCAAAATGTGGAAGAAGCTAGCAGCACTTGAGAAGCTTGCCAGTCATGGTTAAAGGAATGGGCAGCGCTGGTCACACTCAAACTTAAATGATCAATGATTGTTTGTCAAGGATTTATTCCAACTTGGAGAAGTTGAGAGCTCGGCTCGACGGGAATTAACCATCTAATTGGATCAAAGACAGAAAAGACTTAAGGCAGATGGAAAATTACAATGTCGGCCTGAATCCAAACATTTGTTATCTTCATTGGCTGCCTGACAGCAGCCTTGAAAGGCTGGTAGCTCTACACTCTCCTGGATGGTATGCAGACAAGATGCTCCCTCCACCATCCACCCCCTATACCATCCCCCTCCACCTACAAACTTTGCCCCTGTTTCAGAACTCTCCGAGGTTGTCTGCACGGCAACGGCCGTGTCTTCATCATCACTATCAGGCAGAAGAGACATTTGGGAGGGACTGAATGGAGATTGAAGTCCACATGCTCACACATACACATACATGAACACACATAATGCACAACCCCCCTCCACACAACGCCTTCTTGGCTTGGCTTCTTGGCACCCCTTCTCCTTCCCCACATTTGCTGAGCAGCGTATGAAGGCCTATGCGAGTGCTTGTTGGGCACCATGTACAGCCTCCAGTGGCTGCACTGTGACACCTGGCCGTCCCCACTCAAACACCCTCCCTCCTCCCACACATGCAAGTCCTGAGAACTGTTGGAATGTCTCATTATATTACTTATGTGCTGAGATGTTTTTTTCCTAATCCCACATGCGGGGGGAGCAGCTGAGCAGGGAGGCCCAGACTTCCTTTCCCCAGCCACTTGGTCCAGCTCTTCTGGGGGGATCCTAAAGCACTCCCAGGCTAGCCTAGAGACATAGTCTCTACAGTGTGTCAGTGTGTTCACCTGGCTCAGCTCCATCATCACCACGACAGACTGGTACAGAGACCTCATCACTGCAGATACTGCACCAATCCGCATGTCCATCTTCTGCTCCATGGGGCCCTTGGGGCAGAAGCTCTTCCCCGACCTGGCATGGGCAGTCCACCGCCCCTGTTAGAGCTGGAGATGGTACATAGATCGATGAAGCCAACAGAACCATATCATCTGCAAAAAGCATAGACTTGTTCCTGTGGCCACCAAACCGGATCCCCTTGATGCGCCTAATAATTTTGCCCATAAAAGTTATGAACAGAATCCGTGACAAAGGGCAGCCCCGGCGGAGTCCAACCATCACCAGAAATGAATCCCACTTACAACAGACAATCCAGATCAAGCTCAGACAACAACCATACATAGACCAAACTGCCTGTATAACGGGGTTTGGTACCCCAAATTCCTAGAGCACCCACAGGATTGCCTGGGAGACATGGTCAAATGCCTTCTCCAGATCCACAAAACGCATATCCATTGGTTGTGCAAACTCCCATGCACCCTCTAGGACCCTGATGAGGGTATAGAGCTGGTTCACTGTTCTACAACCGAGATGAAAGCAACACTGCTCCTCCTGGATCCAAGGTCCAATAACCCGGCAGACCCTTCTCTAGCACGACTGAATAGACCCCTACCAAGAAGGCTGAGGAGTGTGATCCCCCTAGAGTTGGAGCACACCCTTCGATCCCCCTTTTTAAAGAAAGGGTTTGAGGGTTGCGGCCCTGGCAGGCGGCAACTGCCTTATGGCAGCAACACCAGTCTGCACGGAGCATAGCCCATTTGCCATAAATGTTCCCTGCCTCCCTCAGGACGTGGTTGTAGGTGGGAATTGGAACTCCTTCTGACAGGGAACTCTGCCAGATGTTCCCAGCAGACCCTCATGTTACGTTTGGGTCTGACCGCCATCCTCCCCCACCAGGTGGATGATTATTTGACAATTCCACCCTTCTCTTCACCCTAGTGCCCAGCACATACACATGGCTGCAAGTCCAACGACACGACCACAAGCTCGATCAAAGAACTGTGTGTTGGTGCAAAATGTGCACCTTTTTGCATGCACATGGAAAAATCCGTAATGAGCACAGAAGGTTAATTACAAAAAAAAAATTTTGAGTTCAGATCTGGGGTTCAGATCAATCACACCCTTCAGAGTTGCACTGTCATTGCCCATGTGAGCGTTGAAGTCTCCCAGTAGAACAAGGGAGCCCCAAGTACGAGTTCTGTCACAGCCCAACCAAGGACCCCAGGAAGGGTGGGTGAACTCAACTGCTGCTGGGTGCATAGCCACAAACAACATTAAAAACCCAACCAACCCCCCAACCTAAAGGGAGGCTGACCTCCCATCTACTGGGTTGAACCCCAACGTACAGGCACAGAGTTGGGGGACAATCAATATGCCTACACCTGCCTGGTGCCTCTGGCAGCTCCAGAGTAAAACAAAAAAAAAAAAAAGAGTCCAGCCCCTCTCAAGAGGCCTTGTTCCAGACCCTATGCTGTGCATCGAGGTGAGTCCGACTAGATCAGTGGTTCTTAACCTTGGTTCGATCGAACCCCCGGGGTTCGGTGGGTCAGTCTCAGGGGTTCGGCGGAGGTCAAGACACACATTGGTGATGACATCACTGGCTGCAGGTGATCACGCAACATAGCTTGGCCTATCCGTGCTGCAGGGATTTTGGCGCGCTCAGTTGTAGTTACTTGTTACTGTCATGATGGTACGTCATGTGATTTCTTACTTAATGTTTTAATCCCTTCATACTAATTATGTCGGGCAAAAAAAGAAAGCGGTCGGAAGAATACATACAATACGGATTCACATGCATGACGGAACGTGATTGGAATCGATGTCCTAACTGCATGATTTGCAAAGACAAGATGAGCAATTCTAGTCCAGCACCGGCAAAACTAAGGGAAGGCTTCCTTCAGCTGCATGGAGATGGGAACTACAAGAACATAGCGCTTGCTGAATTCAAGGTGAAGGGAGCCAGAGTCGATGAAAAGGCTACACTGCCTGTTCTTTGTACCCATCAACGAAACGATCCTCGATCCAATAAAGAAGGGTTCGGTGAATGCGCATGTAAAACAGGTGGAGTTCAGTACCTCCAACAAGGTTAAGAACCACTGGACTAGATAGTCAGAAGATAAATCTTGATAATGGACATGATATTATACACCCATACATCAAACCAGTATAGGTCCCATTGGATAAGCTGTGATAGTTAAAAAGGACAAAACAACACAGATGTGCTATTGTGTTATTTTCAAGAGGGATTGATTCAGAAAAAGTTGTAGCCTGAAAAACTATGCTGTTATATTACTTTAATTAGTTACTTTGTAAATGAGTTGCAAATTGGATTCTGATGGATGTACATGCTCTGAAATCCTCAACTCTCTCATTAAAAGTTTTAATCTCCATATTAGAAAGTAACGTACTGCTGCTGACCAGCTGTTTGTGACCACTTTATTTGCAATGTGTTTAATAATGAGCTTTTTTCCCTTTAAAATGATCCACTAAAAGTAGTGTGGAATCCAAAAGCCAACTTTAAGTTTCTTTTTGAATCTACAAGTGCTGTGCTGCTAAAGATTTACATCATAAAATCTCAAAGAATTGCACTTGGAAAACTATTATTGCTCACAACAGGAAGATATATTGTGATTGTTTTATTTCTATTTCTAAATGAATTTTCGTCTCTTTGGGAGTTTCTGAAATAAAGATATTGAATACAGATTTGTGCAATGACTTGCTATAACTTTTATTTTTTCTTTGTGGAATCTTGACAATTATATTCAGGTTGCTAAGCTTTTCCTACAGTTATGCACCAATTGAATTTTTTTTATCATTAGAGTAATACTACCAAATTTGGCAGTGGGATGAGCTGGATTAATAGATGATCTTTTTATAAGCATGATAACATGAAATAAGCATCAAAAGCATTGAGAAACTTAAAGTTAGACAAACTTTGTAGTCAATCTGTATGCAACTAGTGTGCACAGAATGAAATATCATTTGCATTAACATCATCTTTACCGTATCTGTATCGGTATAAAACACATATAAAACAATAGAGCAGAGAGTTGATGTGCAAGATGTAGATGTAAAGTACATATTTACAACAGTGAACTGCAGCAGTTACATGCCAGCACAGTTAGACTGCAGCAGTGGGTCGTATTTACAAGAAACAAAAGTCACAACATTGAAATATGAATTTTCGGGTGTATGAATAGTTATCTAATTGTACAATAATGCAAAAAAATTGCAGCTGAACTTCAAGTATGTGGAGTTTGGACGTAATAGGGTTTGGTGGTAGCGCAGTTAAATGACTATTTAGTTTAATAGCAGCAGTGGACAAATGTCATAGCAGCAAAATAAGCATTTACAAATAAATAAATATACAAACATATCGATATCTGAATGTGCAAATATGCCTAAAGAGATGTGGCTGAACAGCGAGTATGTTTCAACAGCAGCGGCAGCAAATATTGACGATGGATTAATGTTTTTTTTTTGTTGTTGTTTACAGCCGTATTTCATTCAATGTCCAGAGGCAGTGAGTATTGTCTGCAATCAAGCTTTTAAAAGTTTGTGAGAAGTTACAGCAGATATTTCTGACCTGAGACACACAACAGTTCTGTGCAATGTCCTGGATGGAGGCGAGAGGGCTCGATGATTCTACTCTCCTCACATTTTACCAGTTGGAGGCTCTGCAGTCTCCACACGGCACAAAGATGCAGTTGGTCAGGGCGCTCTCTATGGTGCTCCTGTAGAATGTAGTGAGCAATATACATTCTATTTATATAACAGGCCCACATGAAAGCTGACACTCAAAAGCCCATTCTTTTGTAGCCCAGTCTTCATAGCTGGGGTTAACTGAATAACCTGAGGGGAAATTAGCCCATGGTATTGCATTACGATGTCACTTTGGGTGGCTGAGTTTGAAAGAGTTCAAGAAAAGGGCAATCCCTCCACACCGACTGACTGCGCGTGTGGCTGGATTCCCCCGCCAAAAGTTGTTCAGAAGTTGTTACGTTGGATTTCTGGATGAGGTCTGCAAAGTCGGGAGCGGGAAAGAGGAGAATGAATGCACGGATGGGTGAAAGTCAGCTATGATGTTGAGGTGAGGTGCTTGAGGGGCAATTGGGGGAAAATTAGGAAAAAAAGGGGGGAAATGAAAAGGGACATAATGGAATTGCAGAAGGATGTTGATTGAAAGTTAGGGGGCAGAGGGTCTTTGGGTTGGGTGATCTTGTTGAGTAGGACTTGGTGACTTGGAGTATCCTTTATTTTCTATGATTATCTTGGTGAAGTAATGGTTTTTGGTTTTGGAAATGGTGTCCTCATAATGTAGGATATGGTTGCTATAAATTACTGGAAGGTGATGTAAGGGTGGTGTACGAGTGTCACTCATGGTTCATCCATGATGGGTTAACTGCAGAGAACAATGTCCCCATGGGGATTAATTAAGGATAAACTATTATTATTAATTATTATTATAAGGAAGTTGACGAATGACCTGTTAGGCTTACCTATTCTGCAGATGGACTGCTGGTACTTGATCAGCCTGACAGTCATCCAAGTGACACTGAACGCTCAATTGCTGAAATAGCTACAATTTCAGAGTCATTTTTTTCAGAACAAAATTATTGTGCTGACACAGATGAAGCTGATGACAATAAGATGATAGGTTCATGCCAAACACATGAGCAAGGAGAGGTTAGCTCTGTCAGACGTTTGACTACAATATGAAGAACTGGGTAATCCAATGGTAGCTATGTTGCGGTAGTTCCTTCGTGGCTTAACCACAGCTGTACTAAACGAGAGTCCCTTAGGTTCCTCTTTTTTAACCTCCCACTTCTCAACCTTTGCCAAGCCATGGGACAGGCTCAGGAGAGGGGAGTGTAGCCTAAGCTATTTAGCTGGGGATTTTTGACTAACTGAATAAGCAGACGGGACATTAGCCTATGGCATTGTATTACTTTGTATTACCTATCACCTTGGGTTAATACGCTTGAGAGAATCCAAGTAAAGAAGACAGACTGAACATAAGGACAGCGACAAGGACATTTCTTTCTTGAGTGCACTTTAATTTCTTTTTTCAGTTCTATTGATGGTTTGTTGTTTTATATTGATTCTTGTGATTGATATCCCTTTGCAAACTAAATTTTGTTTGGTGCCATCGATATCGATATTCCATCTTGGACTCCATGAGCGATTCCCTACAATCTGAGTAACAGGTCCTGACGAAGTGTGACGAAGTGAAGTGTGAACTATTACTATTGTAACTACTATTGAATGGAGTGGGGTTACACTATGAAAATGCATATTATCCAGTGTTCCAGGAACAACACCCTTTTGGGTGTAATAAGTTAAACACACACAGAAAACCTTCAGGAGGCAAGAGTAAATATGTGGTTGGGGGAAAAATGGTCTTGTTATTGCATGTGTAAATGTCTGTAATCTCATTTGCACAGTCCCTTGGGAGAGTGAATACAGTGTTTTTAAATGCTTTTAAATAGTTGCTTTCATGAAAATCCACACTTGAAATGCCCTGCAGCTGAGAGTTTCTGCCAACTGAGAATTTGTACCGACATTAAGAGATGACAGGGCAGATAATTTACATAGCAAGTGATGAAAAGTAACACTTTAAAAGTGACAAACAAACCAATATGTGGTTACATTTTTGTTTTACTTGATCGTTGCTATAAAATATATAAAATATTAGATTTTAAAAGAAAAATATCTTGATCTGCTTACCTGTAATATGACTATAATGAATAAAAGTCCCGTTGTGTGTTTTCAATAATTGCCTCAATTGCCAGGACATGTTATTTCAGTTTAGTATCTTCATCAATACCACTTGTGGCAGCAGCAGTGGGGTCAAATGTCACTGGAAAAAGAAAACGTGTGCCAGCGATCACAAACTACTGAAAACCATCAAAACACTTTGGCTAGCACAAACAGCAGGTGATCTCAGCATCGTGTAGATGCAAATGACTTTACACAGACTTTTGAAAAATGTCATTTTTCACACATCGCTGGGAATTTTTTACCCTCACCAACACTTACTAAGACACTCCATTCCTGCCAGTTCTAAAATAATCAGGGACAGTTTACTGCTGAACTAAGAATTTCTTGCATCTGTGAATGATATTAGGAAGCCAGCTAAGAAAGTTGTTTCTTTTTTGTCTGACTGATTGATGTATTTCAGAAAAGCCATCAATCTACCGGTTGATCTACATTCCTACCCTCACCTATGGTCACGAGCTATGGGTAGTGACCGAAAGAAAGAGATCCCAGATACAAGCGGACAAAATGAGTTTTCTCTACGGGGGGCCCGGACTCTCCCTTAGAGATACAGTGAGAAGTTTGGTTGTCTGGGAGGAGCTTGGAGTAGGGTTGTAGCTCCTCCGCTAAGAGAGGAGTCAAATGAGATCGCTTGGGCATCTGGTCAGTATGCCTCCTGGACACCTCCCAGAGACACTATCTCTAGGCTGGCCTGGGAGCGCCTTGGGGTCCCCCAGAAGAGCTGGACCATGTGGCAGGGGAGAGAGACGTCTGGGCCTCACTGCTCCGGCTACTGCCCCCATGACCCGACTCCGGCTGAGCGGTTGAAGATGGATGCACTGTTAAAGTATTGACAAAGGTTTTTTCTGCAGGGATGAGGGTAGCAAAGTGTTAAATGATCTGGGATGATTGATAGATAAAGAAATGGCATTAAGTAGAACTTGCTCAGGGGAGTATCTGTTTAGTCATCTTTAATTCATCATTTATCAAAATTCATAATTTTTTGCGAATAGGTATTGATATTTTGGATATTTGACTGTACATAAAAGCTGGTCGACTATCGGTACATATCAAAAAACCTTGTGCGCTCTCCATCATCTGAGTTGTTCTGAAGTGTGATAAAAAATTGAGGGGCTACATTGAAGGTTTTGTACTCCCACTGCCTCCCAAGCTCTTGTTAAAGTTCTGCTTGTTTAATGTTTTCATTTGCTGTTTATTCGGTCCATGTCATTATTGTCTATACCTAGCACATCTCCTCAATTAGTGCCTACTCAGTATCTTTTGCATTCGTGTTGGTTGTGTACCTTCTTGCTTGAACTTTTGTGTTTATTAAGAACATATTTGCATCTGCAATGCTTGGCAAAAGTGAGTGCAGTACTGATGGGGCTCATTTGCTGTAATTGTGCTACTTATAGAGTGCGTTTGTTTTGAAGCTCTGCTTTGTTATCGAGTTACATGACTGCTGCTTGCCACCGATGGTACAGGTTGGGATATGGATAGTGAATGAAGTTCCTTCATTCTTTTAATGCCAGCAATTACTGGTCACTCAATCAATTCTTATCCTGGTACACCACGATTCATGCAATGGTGGTAATACATTCAAAAAACATTCACCTTCTTTGAAAGGCAATTTATCTTCTGAGATTTTAAGAGCAATAATAGCCCAAATGAATGAGCCTTGATTTTAGATAGCAGAAGTTTGAGCCAGGAAAACAAGCTCAGCTCCAAATCAATCATCTTCCAGGAAGCCCCTCGACTGTTGCGATTGTGGCATGATTTAGTCTTCCTTGTGAGCCCCCTTACAACTAACATGTTGGGATCTGGGATCATGTTTCTGTGTGCAGCTCCTTTCACCTCAGTCTTTCACCAGTGAGTCTGACTGTGCAGGAGAATGATTTCAGCTGGGGTGCAATGCACACCTGCGGATCATGGGGCCTTGTCAGGCTTAGCTAAAGAGGAGCTCACTGCCAGCCCTTTGGGGCCAGATGGTTGTTTAGAGTGGGTAGTGCCACACGGATCCCTTGCCCAGATTCCTGTCATCCCTTCCTGGTGGGCCTTCTGCTCCACCATGCCAGTCATCCCTCCTTGGCGGATCTTCAGCCTCAAAGTAAGATCATTATCCGTTTCATTCCCGAGTCCAGAATTTGCTGTCCCTAACTGGGCTTCTTCCCTCGGCGCCACAGGGCCGGCACCACTCTCCGGCCCCCCCTAGCTCCACAGGGCTGATGCCACTTTCTGGCCCCAGAAACCACCTGGACCCTGCACAGCCCTCCATTCATCCCTTTGTAAATGAGACCTCTCAAAACGCTTTACCTCCTGAGTGTCTTTGCGTTTGGGTCAGGCATCGTCTCCGGAATCATGACGTACCAATTTACTTAATCACATGCACCCACTTCCTGCACAGTTTGCCCTGCAGTGTACTTCTGTCGGCTTTTAATATACCTTTAAGTCCAGTCATGCTTGAACTGATATGCATGAAATGCAGAAACTTGGAAATACTGAGGTCTACAGTCCAAAACCACTAAATCAAAATATACAAAAAGCAATGGAAGCACAGCAGTGACCACATAACACTGCACTGCATGGTTACAGCAATCAATAAATATGCAAGCATAACGGAGCATGTCAAATCAATACAGTCACGCTAGTATATCTTATCTGATAATTATCTGGTGGTCTTGTGTTAAACATGTTGTGTAGGATTTCCAAATGGAGGAAAATGCAGCTGTGATTGACAAGACCAAGTGGAAATTACATTGGACCCATCAAACAGTGCACAGCCATGAACCTTTTCCATTCAGTTTTATTTAGACAGAAAAATATTATCAGCACTTTAAAAAAATATGGTCTGTTGGCATTTACCCAACAGGTACAAATAGCTTTCAGCCTGGCAGGAAAGACCAATGATGTCCATGCTAATTATTCGCTTAGGGTAGCCCCCATGTACACTGGCAAAATGAAAATCATCCAAATGAAGTTTAAAAAGATAGAGACTAAAGAATAGATAAGACTAAATAGAAAGCAAAACAAATGTTTTGTTCTTGACCATGGTTCCATAATCATTGGAAATGACAGCATACATTACTTTTCGTATAAAAGGTATGATACAGCAGTGCTTAGAATGCTTAAATCATAACAACTCTATTATTTATGTTTAAGAGTGTCAATTTGTCATTGTGGCCTGCCACTCTAAATGTGACTCATCATTTGCTGGAAACAACTGCTTTGCTTTCATATTGAACACTGACAAATCTATTATTCCAGAGTGCCGAATGTAGCAAGTACTTCTCTTTCTACATTAATTACAAACTGGTCACATCATTTTGCTGTCACCATATCTGTTTTTCACAATATGCCTGCAAGGTTTAAATTAATGGGAACACCACCGAAATAAACAGTTATGAAAAGCCACTTGAATACTGTAGCATAGTGAACCAGTTGTGTAACTCATTCAAGGTATCATAAAGCCCAACACATTTGGCCAATGTTAAAATAAGTTTGGCTCAAGGAAGCTGCAAGTTACAAGTAGTTCAATACAGTATAGAAATTAATACATGTGTATAATGGATTTCTGGTGATGATCTATACAGTACCGTAAATTCATTGTGTGGTCTAGATTGTTTACTACCTTGTTCGGTTTAAATTAGTATTTCTTGATATGCAACCTTAAGATAGCTCTCTGATCAACCCAACTTCTAATTCATCTCAAATACATTCAATATGTACATTTCAAGTCAAGGTTTTACTCAATCACTGCACTTGTCATTGGGAATATGTTTGCCAAATTTTCCAAAAAGGTGTGGGGTTACATTTATCAATTTTACAGTGCTGCGGTAAAAGCAGGCCTGGGCATTTTTTGTCTCTGTGTTATGGCTGTTTGGATGTTTACTATACTGTAGCATTGGCTCCCGGCACCTTTATGCATCAAAAATGTGGGGTTGTTATCTGGCACATTTTAATTGCTTGTGGGCCTTCCTGCCACAGTGGGCTTTGACTTCATTAGCATTACCCTTTTATCCCATTTCCAAAAGATCAGAAAGAGGGCTATGCCTATAGGAAATACAATGTATTTGTTATGTACTGTATTCTAACTCCATATTTTAGATTATGTATGCAAAACCATGAGACTTTGACTTCTGCTCCTCTAGTCTGCTTTGAGAGCTCAGGTAGCAGTGATGACTGCAGGTGAGTACCACAAGTGTCTTTCCGAAGGCAACACCAGTGATAGATTTTACATGGTTATAGAAACAGTATGTTCAGAGAATCTGCAGGGACGATATAATTTCAAATCAGCACTCGACACCAAAACTATTATCATGAGCATGAAGTCAATTTCAAATCATGTGTAATATTAAAGTGGAACAGTTTCCCAGACAGCAGAGACCAGAGTGTTAACTATACAAAGTGATATACAGTAGGGCAAAAAAGTATTTAGTTAGCCACCAATTGTGCAAGTTCTCCCACTTAAAAAGATGAGAGAGGTCTGTAATTTTCATCATAGGTGCACTTCAGCTGAACCAAAAAATGGACCTCAGAAACAAAATTGTTGACCTGCACTAGGCTGGGAAGACTGAATATGCAACAGATAAGCAGCTTGTTGTGAAGAAATGAACTGTGGTAGCAATTATTAGAAAATGGAAGACAAGAGCACTAATAATCTCCCTCGCTCGAGGGCTCCACACAAGATCTCACCCCGTGGTGTCAAAATGATCACAAGAAAGTGAGCAAAAATCTCAGAACCACAGGGGGGACCTAGTGAATGACCTGCAGAGAGCTGGGACCAAAGTAACAAAGGCTTCCATCAGTAACACGCTATGACGCCATGTACTCAAATCCTGCAGTGCCAGATGTGTCCCCCTACTTAAGCCAGTACACGTCCAGGCTTCTCTGAAGTTTGCTAGAGAGCATTTGGATGATCAAGAAGAGGACTGGGAGAATGTCTTATGGTCAGATGAAACCAATATAACTTTTTGGTAAAAACTCAAGTTGTTGGAGAAAGAAAGAATGCTGAGTTGCATCCAAATAACACCATTCCTTCTGTGAGCATGGGTGTGGAAACATTATGCTGTGGGGCTGTTTTTCTGCAAATGGACCAGGACGACTGAGGAAAGAATGCATGGGCCCGTGTATCGTGAGATTTTGAGTGAAAATCTCCTTCCATCAGCAAGGGCATTGAAGATGAAACGTGGCTTGGTCTTTCAGCATGACAATGATCCTAAACACAGCGCCTGGGCAACGAAGGAGTGGCATCTTAAGAAGCATTTCAAGGTCCTGGAGTGTCCTAGCCAGATACCAGATCTCAACCTCATAGAAAATCTTTGGAGGGAGTTGAAAGTCCGTGTTGCCCAGCGACAGCCCTAAAACATCACTGCTCTAGAGAAGATCTGCATGGAGGAATGGGCCAAAATACCAGAAACAGTGTTTGAAAACCTTGCGAAGACTTACAGAAAATGTTTGAACTCTGTCATAACCATCAAAGGGACTATAACATAGTGCTGAGATGAACATTTGTTATTAACCAAATACTTATTTTCAACCATAATTTGCATATGAATTCTTTAAAATTCAGACAATGTGATTTTCTGGATACTTTTTTTCTCATTCTATCTGTCAGTCGGAGTGTATCTATGATGAAAATTACAGGCCTCTCTCATTTTTGAGAGAGGCAAGTGGGAAAACTTGCACAATTGGTGGCTGACTAAATACTTTGTTTTGCCATCCAGTCAGCCATCCATCAATTTAGGGTCACAGGGACGCTGTGGCCAATCCCAGCTGTCATAGGGTGAGCGGCAGGATACACCTTAGGCTGGTCAACAGCCAATGGCAGGGCCACATATAGACAAACACATTCCCTCTGTCATTCACACATTTGGGCATTTTTTAAAATGTATTCCAATTAACCTAATGCATCTTTTTGAACTATGAGAGAAATTGGAAAATGCTTCAGGTTAGGCAATAAATATGGTAAGCACACATCCAAATGCATGCTTTGAAAATTTTCATGTCTGGTTCTAAATAGTACAAGTCTTATGGGGTTGAGGCAAAAATAGCTGTGCTCATGAAAACCTTTGCAGGGCAAAATGCCACATGGGTAGGATGCAGTAAGCACTGTGCAAAAATTAACGTTTGTCAACTGTCAAGGTTTTTGTTTTACGATTGCTAACATAGCCTGCAGTAATACAAGGTGGCAAGTCAAAAGTGGCAGGCAGTGAGAACTCCCCCAGCCGCCATTCTATTTGTTTATCCCATATCTGCTGTTGCAGTTTTCTTCCTCTTTTCCTATACATGTAATTTTTAGGTTTCATTTTTATGTTTCCTGCTGTGGGCATATATATCATTCAAGCTGTCACTTTAGCAGTTTCTCTCTTATAGTTTTGCATATGGATTAACAGCAAGGGTCTTAGGTTTTTACAATACACTAATATTTGAATAGCAATAAATAGAATTTAAAGTTCTATTTTCCTCTTTCTTGCAGGACAATATTATAATTGTTCTATGTTTTTGCATTTTAAATTTAATTATTGAAGTTCATTTTAAATTGCTTTTCCAGTCCGTAGAGTGAAATTACACATTTTCTGTTGTGATGCACTGATTGCAATTGAAAGTAGGCTTCAGTTTTGTTTTCAGTTGCTATTTTCTTGTCCATATTTTCAAAAACATTATACTACAATAACTTTTCAGTCTCCTATTCACTCTCCAGAGCCTCATCCCCAGGGTCATACCCTGAATCAAGAGTATGAAGCTGAACTAATACAAAAAAGAAAACAAACATGATTAATTATGAGCAAGCTCCAGGTGGAGCATTGTGGCTTTTCGTCCTAGCTGTGGAACAGTGGACCAGTTCTTTACCCTTGGCAGGATCACTGATGGTGCATGGGAGTTTGCCCTGCCAGTCTACATCTGTTTTGTGGACCTGGAGGAGGAATCTGACTGTGTTTTGCAGGGAATCCTATGGGGGGCGCTCTGAGAATATAGGGGGACCAAACCCTTTAATACAGGTTTTTGGTCCTTGTATGATTGGTGTCAGACCATGGTCTCCATTGCTAGTTGTAAGTTGGTTTTGTTCAGACTAAGGGTTGGAGTCCACTAGGACTTCCCTTTGTCAAAGATTCTGTTCATAACTTTTATGGACAGAATTTCTAGGTCCAGCTTAGGTTGTTCAGGGGATCTGGTTTGGTGGCTTCAGGATTGGGCTTCATAGGACCGTGATCTCCTGAGCCCGCTAGAGTGGTTCGCAGCCGAATGCAAAGTGGTCCGTATGAGGATCAGGACCTCTGAATTTGAAGTCATGGTTCTCAGCCCGATCCGGCTGAGGTGCCACTCTGGATTGGGGAGGAGTTTCTGCCTCGGGTGGCACAGTTCAAGTATTTCAGATTCTTGTTCACAAGTGAGGGAAGGCTGGAGCAGATTAACAAGCAGAGTCATCAGTGTTGCAGACTCTGCTCTAGCTGTCTTGGTGAAGAAGGAGCTAGGCCAAAAGCCAGCCAAATTCTTAAATTCCTTTAATATACCTTCTTACAAGCCAACCCTTTGAGATAGGATGAGGCGTTTGGCCGTCCAGGAGGTGCTCAGAGTACCTGCACTGCTCTTCAATGTGAAGAGGAATAAAAGGAAGTGGCTCAAGCATCTGATCTGGATGCCTCACTGGTCAGGTGCTTCAGGCATGTCTAACTGGGAGGAGACCCTGGGGAAGACCCAGGACATGCTGGAGGGACAATGTCACTCGGCTGGCATTTCAGGATCCCCCAAAAAGAGCTGGACCAAGTGGCCTCAAAGAGTCTGGCCTCAGTCTGGGCCTCTCTGCTTCTGCTGCGGCCCCCACACGACCTAACCCCTAATAAGTGGTAGAAGATGGATGGATGGATAGAGTAAAGGCATAAAGATATTGTCAAAAAATGTGTGCATCACTTTTATGTGTGGTTGACATTTTTTAATGAAGTGAAACATTTACATTACCTGATGTTAAATGTCGATTTGCCCACTTTATTTTAGAAAGAAGTATTTTGGCAGCAAATTTGTTCTGTTTTGTCATTTCTTAGTACAATGGATAAAAAAATAATTGGATGAGATTCCCCATCCCAACACACACACACACACACACACACCACCCCGAAAGTCACCCCTTATTTGCGAGTGGAAGCTATGCCACAACGGCTAAAATTATTATGCTATTATATTGGTGTCTAGGAAAGACAAACTAAAAGAAACATGGTTCTGTATTCACTTGCTCCCATAGGTGCTGTAAACACAAATCAGTAGACTCAACATATCTTCCCCTGGAGTTCTGTTTTTGGCACAAACATATAATGATGCAGAAGGGATGCAGTTTCAGGATCCATTAGTAATTATTGATCCATTTTATATAAAGGAGTTAGAGGAACTTTCATGTTAACCCATCTGTGCAATGCAAAATATATTTGGTCTTTTGCATACACTTACAATCTGGCAAAGGATTGCATCTTTTTCTGGTGCTGTTTGACTTACTTTTTCATAGAATTGACTTTTCCTTGTAAATACATTGTTGGGGCGGTTAACTTCACAATAGAAGAGATTATTTGTATGGTTTGAAATATAAACTTAGAAAGTTAACACACTCTATTCAAAAGTGCAAATACAGAACGTATGAAATGAAAGGTAAACAGTAAAGCACAGGCAGTCTGTGAATACTGAGGTGGTAGTAACCTAGCGCAGGAAAATGATTATCTTGTTAGGGGCCCAGAGTTTGTGAAAAATTCCACTGATTGAAACCCTGTTCTCTTCATAATTTAATTACCGTATTTGACCAAAAATGAACACACATTCAGATGATTAAAAGCCTTTTTTTCTGGAAACAGCAAATAAGATGTTGTTTTCCTTCTGTTGCGAATGTTTCATCTAATGTTTGAATATTTCTAAAAACTTGAAATTAACTTCAAAGATATAGTTGTTATGGAATTGCAGAGTTCATATGAGATTTTGTCAGGATTCACTTTAATGGCTGTGAAAACTTTAAAAGGAGCCTGGAAATTACCCTTGTTATTGCCTGTTCAATTTTCCTTTCTCAAAATCTCAGTCACATGCATTTCTTCACTGTAACTGAGCAATTTCCCTTTTTTCAACTTGAGCCCACAAAGCAAAGCTTTGCAATCCGAGGCAACCTCTCACTCTGGTGTTGAATAAGCTGCATAGATGCACTTGTACTCTCAAAGCCAATTTCTTCCCACTTTCCTCAGGCTGACTTTGTCACCTGAAAGTAATCCTGTGGTTTGCACCTGCTGCCACAATCAACAGGCACAAGGGAAACATAAACAGCAACAAAACCCCTGAGCTATGTGGTTTCCTGTTATTGGGCAAGTCAATTAAGCAGCAAATGACCCTTAAAATCCACTACGATAAGCCATGCTTGAAATAACTGCCTTTAATATGTCAGCATAATGACAAAAATTGGATTGGATGGTTGATTGATTTTTATCAAGCTGAAAAGACCCCTGAGTTACAAAATTATCTTTGAAAAACAAAGGAATTAGGAATTTATTCTCTCAGGAAGGTGGATGCCTTTGCATCAGATGTGTTAAAAAACAGATCTGGCAGATGATCTATCTTGGTCCCATTCTCCTCGGGCATTAACACAATCTGCTCAGAAGTGGCTAATAAGAATGTTTTTTTCCGCAGCATCTTTGGTGACCATTAGTTCCAAATCGCCCTGACTTATATTTAAATGAAAATGTAAATTGTTTCCATTTGTAAAGAGAATTATAGTTTTATACTTAACTAGCAGCAGGCAGTATCGCAGAACAACATAATGAAGATTGTACCTTTTCGTCACGATGTGCTGGGGCGGACTCGAGCAGGGAACCACACTTCGGGGCAGAGATGGGTGGAAAGCGCTTTTATTTGGTTGAAGTGGCGGGATGGGTTGCAGACTGGACAGTACGAGATGCAGACTGGACGGGATGCAGACTGGACGGGATGCAGACAGAACTGCAGAGGTTGGGCCTCACCAGTACGGGTTACAGACGGGACGAGTTGCAGACTGGACGAGTTGCAGACTGGACAGTACGAGATGCAGACTGGACGAGATGCAGACAGAACGGCAGAGGCTGGGCCTCAACAGTACGGGTTGCAGACGGGGCGGGCCCCAGGCAGGGTGGCAGACTGGACAGTACAGGATGCAGACAGGACGAGTTGCAGACAGAACAGCAGAGGCTGGGCCTCAACAGTACGGGTTGCGGGAGGGAACAGAGGTCACGCCGGCCGACTGGGCCCAGCCGTGACTCGGGAAGGGAACAGAGGTCACACCTGGGGTCCGGTCGTTGCAGGGGTGAGGTCCGGGTCGTGGCAGGGCCCCACAGTAGTCCATGAGCACCACAATCCCCCGGCGCCAGGGGGAGAGTGCCGCTGCCCTTTATAGGGATCTTGATTAGCGGCATCTGCTGCAGCTGGCGCAGATTACAATGGGGATCAGCTGTGAACCCTGACACTTTTGTCTTCCCATGTTGGTTTCTAGTGTTGGTTTCATCAAAATATATATGTTATACTAAATAGGAAGCAAAATTATTATGGATGATCGTGATATTTTACGATAATTTTTTCTCATTGCCAAGGACCAGGCTCAACAGTGGCAGTGCACTGTTCATATTCACATCTATCATATCATTCACCTGGTCAATCAGGCACACTGGTGCTGGGGGCTGCAACAAGAAGCCGAGCCCAAGATTCCAACATCAGCCCCCCTCAACAGCCACCGCCTGCCGGCCCAGATGAACAAAATGGAAGGGAAGAGTGGTAATCTGATATGATGGATGGATCAAAGATGAATGAGCGAAGTACCCAAAGCACGCAAAGCACCCAACCAATCCACCAGGTATTGCCACCCCTGGTCCCACTGATGGGAACCCACAATCCGTTGGACGGAGTTTGCAGGGTGCCTCCAACGTCCTGGGTGGGTGGAGGTTGCTCAGAGGGAGGGCCCAAGGTACTAGCATAGACAGGCTTGACCTAGGACACATGGTAGGTCGAATGAACGCGGAGGCTAGGAGGCAGGCGAAGGTGGATGGCAGAGGGGCTGATTCTTGGATTCTACCTCAAATGGGCCGATTAATCTAGGGTCCAACTTCCAGGAGGTGGATTTTAAGGGAATGTCGCGATGTGAGACCCAGACCCTTTCCCCAGGCGAATAGACGGGAGCAGGAGTCTGTCAGCAAAGCGGTGGTTTTGCTTGGAGGGCAGCTGACCAGATGTGCCTGCAGCAACGGATGTGGTGTTTGACCAAAGTGGCAGTGATCAGAATGGTCAGAGGTTAAAAGAGTCCTGCGGGTGGTCGATTGGAGGACTTGTTGCGTGCACCAACAGGACACGCAAGAATGTAGTTCTTCACGTCCGGCTTCTTTTTCCAGATTGGAAATATTAAAAAGACGACTGGAAGGCAGCCTTGCCTCAGGGAAAAGAGTTGTCCCTGTTGCACCCATTGCACCCATTGGTGCAATGGGTGCAACAGGGACAGTGAGGAGAAAGAGAGAGAGCCTTGTTTTTGCGAAAGACTCACCGGAGATCATGATATTCTTCGGGGACAAGGGGACAAGTCAACTGGGTCAGCCTCGTCGGGTTAGTAGGAGACGGACTTGGCAGAATGGCACTCTGCAGACAGGAGGATAGGCACTTATAGGACCATGGTTCAACTCTGCACCTAAGTTGTTAATCAGACCAGTTAAGTTGCGGGTTGTAGTGTTGTAGCCAACTGAAGCCAAGGGCGATGGGAGAGTGCGACAAAAAGATATAGATGGATGTTACCGGAAATTATTAACTCTAAGGGCTTGGTCTTGTGGGTGATCCGGTGTAAGGCTCGACCGTTTAGGGAAGGAATGTTCAATGGCATGGATAGAGGTCTGGTTTTGATGTTGGACTGCAGGACCAGAGCGTGATCGATCACACTCTGCTCGCAGCCAGATTCAATGACTGCAGTAAGGCCAAGAGTGTCGCCGTTAAAAACAAGAGTAGCGAGGAGCATGAGTTGAGAAGATGTACCTGTTTTGAGCAGGTCCACCAGCCCTGCATCTTCCAGCAGACCCTCTCTTCTTGGCTGGACAGGACAGGAGGCAACAAAATGACTAGATGATCCGCAGTAGAGGCATTGCCATTCCTCCAGAGAAAGGCGGGCTCGACCGTTTTCAGTTTGTTCTGGACCTGGAATGGTAGACCTGTGTCTTGGACGGGGGGAAGAACTGACAACACTATTGTCATTGCTGATTTGTTGTTGTTATTCTTAATAATAATAATAATAGTTAAAGGGCAGTATTTTTAAACATAAATACAACATTGCCAAATACTTTGCAAAACAGTTTCAGCATAAATTGCATCAGATTACCTACATGATTTAGTAATGATTAAATGACAATGTATATATTTATAAAGCACTCTCCATCAAAGTTCTGAACAGGTGAGATGGGATAAGAGACAAAAAGACATGAAAGAGGACAAATGTTCTATTAATTCATTCCAGACCACTGAGGACCTCAATGGGGTGAAAAGCATCCAATGAACCTACTGCATGTTTTCAGGCTGTAGAGGGAAAACGGAGAACCTGGAGGAAAATCATGTGGTCACAGGGAGAATATGCACTCCACAAAGAGGCCACCCTGACCAGATTGAATCAGTTGCCTGCATCGCCATACTTAAAGGAGAAACTGATAGAGGAGGTGAGTTTGGATTCGATAATGGAGGCGTAGAAGTGCATCATCATTGTCTTTGGCAATTTAAACTTCTTTAATTGCCTCAGGAAGAACATCCTCTGCTGTGCTTTGTTTGTGAGGGAGCTGATCTTAAGCTCTCACTTAAGGTCCTTTCTGAAGTCCTGCTAGGGGTAACTTGGGGGTGCCAACCTAATTAATAAAGATAATAGTGGTTGAAATATCAACATCAAAATTAAGGTTTGACACCAAATAAAACAAAATATGCCTGAATGACTGAAAAATAAACACTGACATACCTTTGCATTTCCAGGTACTAGATCTAAAGCGTAATAATTTTCTTTTTGCTTATGAATATCTTCTGGCTGCACAGGGAGAAAAATTACAGTGTGATCGTACAACCTTCTTATTCTGGTCCTCTATGCCCATAGTAGGTTGGGCAGGCTCTGCTCCTGACCCAACTGGAGCTACGTGCACCATCAACTGGAGGCAGAACAATGCTGAAGTTCTTATGCCCACCTCCACCCTCTCCAACGGGGCACTGCCAGCTGCTGAAGCTGGGTTCCAGACGGCTCTGGGGGATCTTTGTGTGCTGTGTAGAGGTCACAGTAGTAGTAAAAGTCTTCGTCTCTCCCTAGCAGACTCCACTAGAAGTTTTTCCAGGTATGACATAGGGTTTTTGAAACTCCAAAGTGTCCTGCCCGGCGGATCCATGAGAGGCTTTTAACACCGTCTCTAGCAGTGCTTTGGGGACGACCTCCTGCCACCTCTTCTCCCCTGGAGCTGGCTCTTTCCAGGCTCTCTCCAGAACTACATCTTTCACTTGAAGGGCTCAAACTTTGCAAACAGCCCCCTGAGTTGCAGGTGAACTCCCAGAAACCTCATTCCACTGTGGCTTCCATCCTGACTCCAACACTGGTGGCAGATCAACAGCAGATCCTGCTGTGCTCTCCAGTCAGGTAAGTCAGCAACCTGCATCTCTCTACAGGTCCCACTTCATCCTGCATGGCATCTTTATCTCCTGCATGAAGCTCTTTCTCATTTACCTCTTTCTTTTCACAATATCAGCAGCCAGTGACAGCACAGGCATGCCGGGACATGGTGTCCACATTGGCACGTTGAGTGCCAGCCCTTTATTCCAATTTAAAGACATATGCCACAATGTTCTTCAAGTCAGCATGCAAATTGCCCTCCTGACTCTTTGAAGGATGTTAAACACTGGAGGGCAGAGTGGTCATTTTGGGCAGTTCAGGGTAGATCACACAGATAGTACTTGAAGTGACTTATTGCTCTCACAATAGCAAGTACTTCCCTGCCTGCCACACAATAGCGCCATTCAGCTTTGATGAAGTTTCTATGAAAGTATGGCACCACCCAACCTGGCTCAACACTGCTCCTATCCCAACATCGCTGGCATCTGTGTCTCGGACAAATGGCAGGTTAGGGTCTGGGGGAATGAGGATGGGAGACACTGTCAAGGCCTTGTTCAAAGAGCCAAAGGCCAGTTCACACTCAGGTGTCCAGGAAAAATCACTCTCGCTTGAGCACAGCCTGCCCTCCTCACTCATTCAAAACACATTCACAGTCAGTGGGAAATAAAATAATTGTGAATATTTCTCTCAACAGTACTGCAGGGTTGCTATACTACTTTCTGAAACATATTTATGTCTTAACAACTCTCTAATAGTGAATCAAAACACCCCTGGAATATTATTGATGTGCTTCTGGAACATTATTATTGTCTAGATGGCAGCTCAGTCAGTGTTGGCAAGACAACCATGAAAATATGTAATAAATATATATAGGATTAGCATGAGTTTATGCAAGCATTTTGGGGGGGGGGGGGGGGGGGGTTGATTTTTTTTTTCTTCTCATAATAATCACAACTTGTCATCATTTTTTATTTTCCTAACAACACATTTTTCAGTGCATAACCAGGGTCATTTTGAAACTCAGCTGACAGTAAGCATGCTAGTCCACTCCATTAACAATTCATGACGTTATCATCACTGATAATATCTTCACCACTTAACCATTTTTTTCTCCATCCACACCTGCATTATTAATCATTCAAATTCAGTTTTCATTATGTACAATTACCGGCTGCAGTGAATGGTTTATAAATATTCATATCATTGTTTCACAATTTCATTGGTGAATTATCTGCTGAACTTGAGGGATCGGACGTGAGTGGTGATTTGAATATTGAATCTTGTCGTCTGTAGTTTGCACTGCTTGCTGTGTCGCCTACTCACACATATGCCTTCATTTTATGATAATTTGACTTTAAGAAGTGGGATGGGTTTTGCATGCCTCTTATAATACAGTACAGCAAGACTCACTTCATAATATGTATATAATAGGACTGGATTCATGTAAGTGTCACAGTTCAGTTTGATCAACTGGAAGCTGAACCTAAATCACTGGAGTCACAACTGTAACTCATCACTAGCAATCAACTCCCCCTCACAAGTACCAGCAACATTCACAAACTTTTGGCAGATTATTCTTTACCATGCAAGATATCCGTGCATTCTCTTACCTGTCTCCAATAATCCTTCCTTTTATCAACCCAGCTAGTCTTTATTAATTCTGCCTGCTTGTCCAAACAGCAGTGTCGCCCTGCCTGACTTCTTGAGGCCCAGTAAAATCTTCAAATTCTCTCTCTGTGGTGCAGAGCCGTCATTGTTGCAATTGGGTCCATACACAGTGCATCACAGTACAATCTGGCCAAATATTGATCCAAAAACACCTACTGGTACTCTTTGCAGAACTGGTCTGTGAGAGTGCTTTCTCAGACTGCACGAGCTGTGAATGGAGGATATTGCTGTGCACGCTGGACAAGCTGTGCAGCCTAGTGCCAGTGCCTTCGCAGCCAATGTCTGTTCTACTGTTATGGTTCCCAATGCTGGGTTGACCTTGCCACAGCCCAGGATGGTCTAAGAGCCTCGGGTCAGAGCTCCAAAAGAGGTTCAGGGGGAATCCTGAACTCTGTAGGCCATTTCTGACAACCTACACCTTGCTCTTCAGTCTGCACCCTCACACATTCATCACCAAGAAAGCCATGGTGGCTTTTGTAATCAACAACCTAACAAGCAGAGGTCTCCTCTGGGGAACTGAGAGGTCATTTCATACCATCGGCGAGAGACCAATGGCACCTGCTGCTCCACCCCTACCTTCCCCACGCCCCATTGACAGTGGACTCACCTATGAGGTGTGTTGCATCATCTACCCCCATCAGCATGGTTACGCATCCCAGAACCTCGTTGATCAGGAGAGCTACAGCCCAGAAAAGAGAATCTTAATCAACTCTCTTCATCAACATATTACGTATCACAGCCCCATCCGGTACTTCCACCAGCGACATCCGCAGCAGCCCTCCCTTGAGACCTGAGTGACAAACGGCCTTGCCATGGGCAGCTGGCCCTTCAGCTCCATTGGACTTGCAGGCCCACAAGTACCAGCTTCACTTCACAAAGGGCTGAGTAACCCTTTGCCAGATGATTCTTTGCCATTAAAGACTTTCCAGCATTCTCCTGCCTGACTTCCTGTTACCAACCCAGTCCGTCTCCAATAGTCCTGCTTGCTCATCCGATTCTCCCCCCATCCTGACTTCCTGAACCTCAGTTAAGTCTTCAGAATGATTTCTTTGTGATGCTGAGTCGTTGTTGTTGTTGCAACTGGGTCCATACACACTATGTCACAGCAACCGTGTATGTGGCATGTGTGTGACTGTTGGAGTGGCAGGTCCCATCTTATTTTCAAATCTATCACCATGTACATATATTTGTATTACAAGAGAAAAGTAAGAGGAACAGAAATCCTACATCAAAGCCACCTAAAAAGCATCCCATTGTTATGTTTTAAGAATTTGAATATTCTTTTGATGTGCTGTTCAAAGACACTCACTGCTATGTCTGCTTTCAGAAAGATTATAAAGGTGGAAAAGGGATTTAATATTACATGCACGTCCGGAAATTCTGTCCCAGTAAATCACTTTGGCAGCAGATACACCAAATTCATTTCAGTGTCATAATCATGGCCTTTTGTCGTACCTATTTCTCAAATTCGGAAGATAAAATGTGATTCATGCATGTGGAATCCTTGTACTTGTATCTTTTCATTTCATTGTTGCAACAGAACCAATTTATCACGCTTTTAAACTGCTTTTAGCGAACTAGAACTGAACAACATTCATTAATGTTGTAGGTTTTACAAAAATACAACTGTCTAATGACCGTTAAAAGACAACAAATCAAAAAAGCATGTACAGGACTGTCTCAGAAAATCAGAATATTGTGATAAAGTTCTTTATCTTCTGCAATGCAATCGAAAAAACAAAAATTACTTTTTCATGATATTCTAATATTTTGAGATGGTATTTTTGAGTTCTCTTAAGATGTGAGCCATAATCAGCAAATATTAAAATGATAAAAGGCTTGCAATATTTCAGTTGATTTGTAATGAATCCAGAATGTATGACATTTTTGTTTTTGTAATTGCATTACAGAAGATAAAGAACTTTATATATTCTAATTTTCTGAGACAGTCCTGTATATATGTTAAACATTTATGGAGTATCAATTTATCTTTCATTCTACCTCTTTATAAATTCCTATGTATCTCAACGAATTGTTAATTAATTTTAGTAGTTGTATTTTTAAGTGAAAGGTGTTGTACAGATTGATTACAAATATAGCAACACATTTCATGCAATATGTATTACATTTCATTTTGACAGTGATGGCAGACAGCAAATAAAAACCAAAAATCAGTATTTGGCAAGCATATCATGAATTGGGTCAATATTGTAGATCTATGGTGTTACCCTTTTTTAAGGCTATACAAAATATCAGGGATATTCATATCAGAAGGTAAAGCAACCATATTTGGAACTGACCAGTCCTGGTTCGATTCCCAGCTCCTTCTTGTGTGTCGAAGTGTTGTTGAGCAAGACGCTGAACCCCTAACTGCTCCCCTGGCGCTAGTTGACGGCAGCCTCCTGCTCATGGTTCATCCATGATGGGTTAATTGCCCACGGGGATTAATAAAGGATAAATTATTATTAAAAACCTTTTCTCTAGCCTTCAAATGGTCTATCAGTCTTATTCAGCTGGTATGACGCAATCATGAGAAGACTGCTGACTTGACAGTTGTCCACAAGACAGCCATTACATCATCCACAAGGAGGGTAAGCCACAAAAACTCATTGCTAGAGAAGCTGGCTGTAAAACATTCAAAGGCCAATGTCAAATCAACTTAGGCTTTTGTCTCAAATGACGGTATGGGGGTTACACTCGATAGCATTCAATGTTTCAAAACAATGTGTCTCTTTTGTTGCTAATTTAACGTATCATCTAAATGGAAACTAACTCTTTTCATCGCTGCCATCATGATGCGTGAAAAATTTGTTCAATCTGGATTCGGTCCTATCATCATGAACACCATGGTTGCACTGACGACTTTTCATCAGTATATTGTATTCAAAATCTGGAAAGGTGTAGGGAATGTGGGCCATGTTTGATGCATAAGCATTAAACAAACAAACCAAAAAAATCCAGAACAGTTATTTACAAGAAAAAAAATACACAGAATAATTTTTATGCTTTTGTATGACCCTTTATTGATAACATCCTAAAGTCATCTGATTCTTTGGATTTTGCACAGCCAACAGTTTTCAGCACTGGCTAGTTTTCACGTTACCAATGTCGATCAATATTTCGAGAAGACTTTCTTAATAGACTGTTCACTTTGATTTGCAGGCTGGAAAGTAATTTTTTTTTTTTTCTTTTTGACTTCACAATTAATTTAAATATTTATCGGTCTCTTGTTCATGCAGGCAGTAAGGACTGCAGAGCAGATCAAAAGCAACTAAAAACCATGTAATTAAAGGAGGATGTCTAGGGCCCTTCATTTTGGCTCAACAGACTACTTCATCAGATGATCAGATGTGTTTGGACATATTTACTCTGACTGAAATGGACACTTAGACTACAAGAGAATGGATGATTTCTACATAGTTAAAACTGCTATTATACACTCAGAAAAAAGTACACTTTTTGAGGGCATCATTTTAAACTCTTACAGTAATAATAAATAAATACACCCATGCATACATAAATAAATAAAACTCGATAACTCAGGTTCCTCATCAAAAAACATGAAACAATAAAACACTGAATTGACTCAGTGTTGCATGGGAGCATTGGAAATTTTGGGTCTTGTAGAACACAAGAAGCATTTAGTAAACATTATCATCCTAAAGTCAAAGTCAAAAATATAACTTGCACAGTATTTCAACTTAAGTGTGTCCTAATACTGTAATTAAAAGAATACATTTGTGGAGGAAAAGAGAAGATTTTTATGGAAAAAAGGTAAAAGTTAAAATTAGGAGGTATATTTCATGGTGCAGTGAGTAATGCCAGAATTTGTGATTTTTTCCTTTTATTTCCATTTCGATAGAGTTTTAATGTTTTGTTTGATTTTTTTTGTTGCTGAATGTAATTTTTTTTTTTTTTTTTAACTTATTATTTTGGATATTGAAGACCAGGCTGAGATCTTCTCATGCTGCACACTGAGGATTTACAAGTAATGAGTGTGGGGAACATGTCAAATGTTTTAGAATATCTCACAGATACTGTTAAAACTGTTTTGGGATGTGGTTTCCTCAAGAGGTAATCCAAAGTTATTTTGTTATTTCTCCAAATACACAGATAGACCCAAACACGCACACAAGGCAAAAAAAAAGTTTAAATTGGAAATCGGATCGATGGATAGAACAGAACTTAATAAAGTCTGGTTTAACATTATCATTCCATTCTCAGGCAAGTATTAATCATTAGTGAACAAACCCACAAGGAATAGAATTGTGTTGATGCACCTGTCCATGTTACATTAGGCACCTAGTCTTTTTCTCACCTCATATATGTAAACATTCAGAGCAACATGAAGAGCAAGAAAAGAGTGGTAGCTGTGAGACATACAATTGCTTGGTAGCTAGGCAACCCCAGAGAGCTGCTCCAAAGGACCTTGAGATGTGTCCCATAATTTTGTGGGCAAGAAGCTCAAAGGGTATTTATTTATTTTTTTCCAAACAGAAAAGTGTCAAAAGAAGATGATGGGATAAATCAAATCTTGGGAATTAATACATTAATGAAAGGGGTCCTTATGAGCCTTTCACAAAAAGAAAATGACCAACCTTTATGATCTTAATCCAACCGTTTGATGTTGCTTACAGGATGTTTACAGTCTTTTCTCTCTCCAGATTAGATTTCTCCCATTTGAATCTTTATTTCTATCCGCTTTAAATCTTAAACCTGCTCAAAGATAACTCTCTTGGTCGAACCTAGTGACAGACCGGTGAAACCAGAGTAAGGTGACACAACTGTATCAGAACGGGCTTTTGCATTGAAGGGTCACCCACGCACAATATAGGTTCAAAGCATCCAAGAGAGCAAGAGGGAAGCTCAGACGGGGAGACAAGATGTGTTGGAAAAAGATTAGTATGGGGTTTCAGAGGGTAAGTACAGAAAGTGAACAAGGGAAAGCAGTGACTCAGGAAATGGAGAGAGAATGGGGCAGAGGAAGTGCATTCGCAAGAGGAGGTTATATAGATTGGATGGGCTGTAAGAGTTGTTCCGTAAGCTATGAGAGCGGTGGCTTTGTGAGCACTCAACTAGAATATTTTTCCAACAATACACCAGAGAGTCTGTCAGTGCCCTGTTATCAGGTGTGGATGTGTGCGGTAGACTCCTGGTTTTATTTTGTTCTTCTTTTAAAGGTAACAACTGATTTGCATGGTAATCTACTTCAGAGTCTTCTTAAAAATTATATATATGGTGTATATATTATTACTGGTTGTATTTATATGGACTATATAAACTAGATCCTGTTAATGTTTGGGCTCAATCTGAATGATCTTGTATGTGTGTATAGATAGATCTATAGATATAGATAGATAGATCCTTCCTGAGAAGGAGACAGGATGAGGGATGCTTTCTGACAAGAAAACATCCTTCATCCTATATCTATTGCTCATCAATTACAAGAAAAAATGGCAAGAACAAACTCACCCCTGTAATAGGCCTTCATAGACATCCTTTGACTCAGTGAAGTGTCAGGTCCTATGGCTGGTGCTGGCAAAAACTGGTTGCTCAGAAAAGTGCATCTGGGTTCTGAGACTGCTGCAATCCAACCATCCTGTTCCACCCAAAACATCACAGTTAACACCAGTCTGGATAATAATGTGGACCACTTTCCATACCTTGGCAGCGTTCTCTCATCAAATGTGGCCATCGCTGATGAAATTAACCACTGCCTCAGTTGTGCCAGTGGGGCTCTCTCAAAGCTCAGAAAAAAAGTGTTTGAGAATGTCTGTGGAGGTTCTAAGTCATCCAGGTCATGGCGAATTCTTGTCAAAATCTTCTTGTCTTGGCAACTGGACTTGAATTTCTCTACGTGAAGACATTTCGCTCATCATCCTTCTTCAGTTCTAATGACCTATGGGGAGTATCCGGATAGAACTGCCAGGTTTTTGGGTGGGTCTAGGTTCTGGTGGCTTGTTGATTAAGTGGAAGTAAATAATAAGACAAAAAAGATTTCGACAAGTCTTTGAGAACCGTTACCTCCAGACAAGGACTAAAATCCTGTTCTACAAAGTGGTAGTGCTACCCATTCTTCTGTAACGGTCAGAGACCTGGACCACATACAACAGGAAAGTTCCTGTTGTATGTGGTCACTTGAGGAATTTCATCAAAGATGCCTCTAGAAAATCTTCAGGATGATCTGGGAGGGTTGCCATACAAACCTCAGCATGCTAGAAGAGGCTGACATCCTCACCTTCACTACCACCATTGCCCCACCTCAGCTCAGATGGATAGGACATGTTTCCTGTCTGTGTGACACCTGCCTCTCAAAACAAGTCCTTTACTCCCAACTTGGGGAAGGAAAATAAGCTCCTGGGGGCCAGAAGAGGAGGTACAGGGACAACATTAAAACAAACCTGAAAAAGTGCCACATAGACCTCAGGGTTTGGGAAGACATGGCTAAAGGCTTAAGACAGGACGACTTGGAGACGCTCTGTCCATGAGGGTGCTGCACTATAGAATGACGAGCTTGCTTCAAAAATTAGGCACCGACTCAGAAAGGGGGGAGCATCCACCAAACAGGCCCAACCCAGACTACGCAACCCCTGTCCAAAATGCATTAGAACAATCAGATCCAAGATTGGCTCTTCAAACATCTGACGACCCATCAGGAGCAAGGAGGACATTCATGCTTGATCAGGAACTATCTATTTAATATTGAATTATAAAGGATAATTTGTAAACATACCTTTTATATATTAACTAAAGTAATTACAAATTCATATCATGTCTAAGCTCAAAATGTTGTTGCGTAGCTAATAAAATAGCTTGCCATATGAAGATTAGGTTAAATAATATCATGTCGACATAACAAAAATACAAACAAAAAAAAAATATAGGAGGAACAATGCAGTTTCCAAAGTTTTTCTATGCAATGTACAATGTTCACAAAGTGGGAATTCGCTGATTGATCTTAAAAATGAATAAAGCTTTAGCAAACTGCATTGACCCACAGCTAAACCTACTGTGTAAGATGTATCGTTTCCACTAATTACAGAATTTCTCTACAATTCAGATTAGCCATAATGATGCAACAAACTTGCAAGACCCTAATTAAAAAGATCCCAACAGCAGTTAAATCATGAACTTTCCTTTGACTGAATATATGTCTTGAAAAATGTCACTAGAGCGATGTTTGTGAGGCAATGAAAAAAGCATAAATTATTGCAAGTGCATTTGTCTGTTATAAATTTTTATCTATAACATCACTGAAGCACTCAAAAAGCAGTGATGCAGATTCCTCTCTAACAATGGAAGCTTTCTGACCTATTTTCTAATTTAATGTATCAAGAAAAAAATAAAAAAATATTGTAAAATGCTTCCATGCTATCTGGTATTATACAGCTGCTTGGTTTCTTTCAAAGAATCATCCACCATAGCTGCTTAAACCCTAACTTGCACGGACAGTCACAAATAAACATTTCTGTTTGAGAGAAACAAACAATTCACAAGCAGCTTGAGATATGATGACAGGATTCATGAGGTCACCGAGCGTAAGTGTGTTCAGAGTTAAGCAGCTGTGAACATTTTTCTGAAAACAGAAATAAGTATCTCCAGTCAAATATAATTCAGAGTACAAAAAACAGAAAAAGATACTGTCAGTGAAACACTAATGAATAGTATATTTGTTAAAACAGTTGGTCTTAGGTTTACGTTAAGACAAAAAATCCTCAGTTATATTGATAAATACCATTACAATTTCGCAAAATTTCATTGGCATCAACATGATCGATATCAGGTCTTCCAATGTGAACTCCACAGAACTGTCATGTTTAAGGAAGGCGTGCCTGACTCAAAACGCAAGGACAGTCAGGAGGTAGGGCATCTTAAGCGGATTATTGATAAGCAAGGTGGATGGGCAGCTGTGCTGGGCAGGGTTCTCTCCTGGGGAATGTCACCTGCTCAATCAGGCTAACTGGTGACAGGGCCTGTACCAAGAGCCCTAGCTCCAGATCCCAACAAGAACATATATATTTTTTTAACAATATTCTGTGGAGGATGTATTAGAGAACTTGATATAGGGTTCTGACAGGTGTTTAACGCCTATTCACAAAACAGCAGCAATTCAAGTGTCCCTTTGGGCCCAAGGCAAAAATGTAGATGGGGCGTTCATCACCATGATATTGAGAAGACTGTTAAATGTCAACATTTTCATTCAAAAGTGTACAAGTATAATATTGATATCTAAATAACCCTTCTGCATTTTGGAACAGCTTCTCTTTTTTCAAATAAGACACAGTGGTACATGCTGGGGAAAAGAGAGTTGAGCCTCTTGGGATTTTTGCAAGCTCTACATTTTTACTGTTGTGGTGAATTAAGGTCTGTCAGTCCTTGTTGGCCCCCTTCTGGCCCGGGCCCCCAAGCAAATACCTGGCTTGCCTGTTGTGAAGTAAAGCCTCTGGTTTCTGGAGTCCTTGGAGGCAGTGCTAGAGAACTAGTGACTCCCTTATTCTGTTGGGTAGACTTAAATTCCAGTGTGAACAATGACAGTCAGACTGAAAGGGAATGATTTGGAGTGTCTCGGACAGTTGATGAAGAGCGAGGTGGAACTTTGGACCAATCAGCACCTTGTGATGGATTGGCTCTGAGGTGGGGGAGGATGCCAGTCAGGTCTGGTAGACCCAATCATAATGTATGAGTGTGCTGAGAATATCTGGCAGAGTCTACATGGAGAAGGCATTTGCCCGTGTCGTTTGGGGAGTCCTCCATGAGAATGGGGTATTGAACCCCCGGATATAGGCTGTTAAGAGCTTGGTTGCATTGCCAGCGGTAGGTCGGATTATTTTCCAATGAGAGTTGAACTTAACCAGGGTTGCCCTTTGTCACCAATTTCATTCATTATTATTGGAGGGGAACCAGTAAGCGGACCACAGGATTGGATCTCATGTTTTTAAGGATAATGTGGTTGTGTTGGCTTCATCTGACCTTGAGCTCCACCACTGGTGCTGCTTGGAGTGCCCTCTCCAGCCCAGAGATCTCTGTGTCTTGTAATTAAGGGAAATGAGCGTGGCAATTTACACGGTATATTGGTGCTGAATCAGCACTAATATAGCCAATCGTGGTAAAGGAGCAGCTAAGCTGAAAGGTGAAGACCTTCAATTTACTTGTTGATCTACATCCTAACACTCACAGAAGGACAAAAGCTGTGGGTAGTGGCCAAAAGGACAATATCATGGATTGGCGCCTATATTGATTTTCTACTCAGGGTGTTTGAGCTCTCACTCTGTGATAGGAATTGAAGCTTGGTCATCCCAGTGCAAGTCGAGGTAGGGCTGCTGCTCCATTGCATCGAGAGAAGTCACATGAGGAGGCTTGGGCATCAGATCGGGATGCCTCCTGGGTGGCCCACGGTGAGCTGCTCAGGGCATGTCCAACTGAAAATTGCTGTCCTTCAGGTCCATTCCAGATATGCTGTAGAGGATGGATGGATAGGTTAATGAATGATTTCATTTTTTTTTTTTTCTTTAAAATAATTTTTTCAACCCTTTGCAAAGGCAGGGCTTCAATAGTGCTGTGTGATTAGCATATATATTTCTAATCATAACTACGTAAGTAATTCAAAGACACCCTATTTGCTTTGATGACGGTTTAAAGAAATACACCAGTCCACTGGGCATGTGTAACATTTTTGAGTGAGAGAGTGACCTACATTGATATCATAATCTGAACAGTGTCCAAATCATACATTTCATTTTACTGCTAAATGACACAGATGGAGCAGATAAAAAATTTACCAATTATCTTGGAATTCCTTAGATTCTGTTTTCTTGAAATAGTAGAATAACCAATCCATAGACTATATCTAATTTTTATTTGAAAATGAGACAAGAAATAATAATAGGCCATGAGGTTAAAGAACATTTTCAATTCAAGTTCAAGAAATGGCTGGCATTTCAGTGATCACGTGGGACTGCGTATCATCAGTTTATGTGTCAGCCAGGCTGAAAATCCTGGATTTGAAGAAAGCCCGGGAACATATGATGTTGCTCATAAATATTGGTGATGATGAAGATAGTCTCTCGGCCATTAACAGTATTTGTACTGCTTCGACGTGATGAATGTACCTATCCCAGATGGCTGGCTCTCCATGACTCTGAATGTGAAAGCAGTCTCGGCCTGCATGAGGCTTCAGCAGTAAAGCTCTGTGTCTTCATCAAGGTCAGCGTTAGCAGACAGAGACAAACCCTACTGGTGGATCTAATTTAATTGTTAGCTCCTAAAAGAGATAAAGCGCACGGAAATAAAATAACACACTTTTGAATGCTCTAACTCCTGTGTTTTTTACTTTTCATATCAAGACAAAGTGTTTTATAGACTATTTTCTTTGGAGCAATCACAACCTTCAAGACCAATAAGTTTTCAAGACTTGAATTTCTAAAGCTGACAGTACATGTTGTAGATCTGAATACCATTCAGGTTCAGTTTTCATATTGAGTCAAATTGAGTCCAATATGATCAAACATTCAATGCTTAACTGACCAGTAGGTATCAAAGCCCTTGGTGAAATTACACATTTCTGAAATAATAAACTCTCCTCATTCATCTGTTAAACAGTCACGTTCAGCTTCAATAATTGTGAAGCTAGATTTCAATTCTCAGCAATGACGCACTTTATGGTCACTTTAAGAGATACTTAAGTCATATATTTTGCAGCCCTCCTCCCATTGATGGTGGTTTTAGGTTAGTTTTCTTGTGTGGTATTTTCACTACTGCCATTTAATTCATCTTCCCTTTGGGATTGAGCCAAAGAAAGCTATTGTTGTGATGCATATTCAGTTGCTTAGTCACTTGCTTGTTTAACCATGATTCAATTTTCCACCAATCCAGCCTACCATGGCAAGTCCAGATATCTCCATGATTACAATTCTGTAAGCAAGCACCAAAGCCAAATGCCTGCTGGTTTTTGGCAAACTAGCGATAAGCCAACTGCCCTGTGGCCAGCTGGCCACCCACATCTGTCCCAAATTTCATTTGACAGTCTTTTTGCCTTAGTTATTGGCTTCCACCAACCAGCCCAAGCATCATCAATAGAGTCCCAGAATTCAGGTTTATCTAACAAACCGAATCATTACTGAAAGAACAAAACAAATCAAACAATTGCATATACATATGCTTATACATATATATATGCAATTGGGTCGATATATATGGGTCTATTTATATATGGGTCTATTCATATGTGCAATTGTTTGGTTTATTTCTGCAATATACCATCTGCCATGCTATGTAATTGTTTGAACCCCTGCTCAGCCATCACTAACTAAATAACATGCTGTTTTTGAGAAAGCTGAGATTGAAAAGTTATTCTCCACTCTGGAGAAGAGTCCAATTCAACGCATAATTATCAGCTATTGTGCCAACACACAAACGATTAACCCAACCTGGAGAAATGATATATTTCACGAGAATTGTGCTTTAAATATATTGGAATTTTATTACTCATATCTATTACCAACATGTAATCTACATTTATTTGTCAGGACTGTAATCATACTTAATTAATCTACAATCCATGGCTAACTGCTAAAGAGTGCTTTTAATCGCTTAAGAGATGGGTCTACATTAATCTTTCTTTGCCATCTTACATACGTTACCTATCAGTTACAATCGATTTGAAATGTGATTGATAACCTTTACCATTGATAAAGTACTTTGTCCTAACTATATAGACTTTGTGAAATGAGACTAAAGCTGTGGTCTTCCCAGGCCCTTTTGAAGTGATATCACCTCTCCTTACATTTTCTGTGTTATATCAAGTATATCAAGTGATAGGATACCAGATTGTCTTCAATACCATTATTTTTTAAGTTAATATCTGCTCATATTTGGTTGCATTAACTATGGGATGTCTCTGATGCATACTCTAATCAAATATTCACAATTGGTTGTGCTGGAATACAGGCCATGTTGTTTAGGTCACAGCTGGTATTGGATCCATAAATTGGAAAGCAGAAAGGTTCCTCAAATGTATTGATGAAAAGTTCGGTTTAACAGGATGGATGAGGTGGTCTGTCAGGTAAGCAGGAGAGTGCAGATGAAACACACTGCAAAGTGTAGCGAGGCAGGCGGATGAAGCTGTGGAAAGTGAGCATGCGGGTGAGTGAGAAGTAATCCTGGCCTCTGAGAGGCTAGAAATTATCTGATGAAAAAAAAGAAGAACAGGTAAGTAGAGGGAAACCACAAAGATTAAAAACAGTGTGTGCAAAATATCAGCTGGATTAGCAACTTAGTTAACAGTGAGTGTGAAAATATGATCAGAGCGATTTCAGAGGGAGCATGGGTTAAAACTGTGCAAATACTTTAACAATAAAGCTTTCTGTGGGGGTATGTTTATCGGAGTGGATTAAATCTTTTAAATGGCCTGTACGGACCATCCATTACATCCACACAATTCAAACACCTATTAAGTGATTCATTAGGATATCATCCTTGGAGTACCAGAAGGTGTTCTGGCTATGTCATTTGTACAAAATGAAAATAGCTGTGCCTTTTCAGGGTTTAGCTCATACTAGTTGGATGCTATTTATTTTATTATATTTTTTTCATTGCTGCCAATATCCCATTAACTATTATTAAATGCAGTGGATAACCTGTTTGATTGATCACAAACACACTGCAATGAGTCTGTCCTTGTGGGTGTCAGGCCATGTGTGAAAACAATGTGTGTCTTAGGAAGTTGAGGAAAAAATCAGGAACCTTTCAAAAAACATCACAATTTCTACTCCATCTATTCCCATGCCAGAAAGAATGTGGGGATGAAAAAAGGAGAACCCTTTCAAACCATTTTTCACAGAGAGAGACCTTTGATTTCTAATTGTGATATAGATCATAAACGGTGTGCGGTTTACCCGAGGGTGTATTTTTGTAGTGCTGCAGTCCTTAAACCATGATGGCGTTTTCCTTTTTTTTCTCCTTTAACATCCATAAAATAGCTTTGGGGGATTTGGATGATAGGAATCAGTGACATTTGGAGTCATCATAATGACCAAAAAGCGAATGAGGAAAAGCTATGTTAGAAGAAGATATGGAATAGGAGTGAAAGCATTGTCACACACAGCTACATGCTTGAATCTTGATTTTCTTCTCTGACACCAACTCACTCCATGTCCTCTTTCACTACATCTATAAATCTTGTCTTTGATCCGTCTCTAAATCTCCTGCCTCGCAGTTCTAACCGAAGCATCCTTCTACATTCTGTTGACTATCCCTCCTCTGTACATGTCAAAACAATCTCCTCCTAGCCTGCTTGACCTTATATCCAAAACATCAAACATTTGCATGTGCCAAGGTATGACAGGTTTTGCACGTGAGAAATTGAGCCGCCCCTTCTGAGTATGTTTTTGAAAAAAAGCTCTTATGATTATGTCAATTGCAAGTGTGAGTCAAGCAGCCCTCAGCAAATGTACAGGTAGATAGAAGTTCCTGCTGGGTATTTCTGCCTTTCACACCTAATCCAGTGCCCATTGATCAGCCACAGGGACACCAACTGCTGGATCATCAGCCGGGAACCACCATTCATCAATGTTTTGCCCCTTTGTGCCTGGAACGTCTCCTGGTGGCGGGGCAGCGACAGGGATCACACAAGGGTGGTCGTGCCTGATCCCCCTTCTGACTGACAGGCTTCATGACTTGGTGACTTGACCTTCTTTCTTGTCCAAGTCATTAACTCATATATCCTGTGGTGAAGTCTTGGAGGGAAAAGCACATCTGCAGGTCACTGAAGTAAGTAATATCCAGGTTCTTTATGCAGAGAGGCAGAACTCCATGTGGAAGAACTCCACAGCGTAGCTGATCATCTAGTGTGGGACAGATCCATATGCAATAACAAGGTCCAACCAGATGACATGGAGGTCAGTCTTCTCCTGCTTGGCCTTCTGAATCTGTGGAGTGCTCTATGCACCCTGGAAAACCAAGGACTCCTGCTTTCTGGCAGTTGGTGTCGATGTAGCCACTCTCCAGGAGATAGGTGGTCTTGAGGCCAATACAGAGAAGAAGATCTTTCCTTCAACATTAAGCAGCGTGACGTTTCTGAATTTGCTTACGTCCCTGGAGTTCACTTCCTTGGGGATGAAGACCACTATTGGTCTTTGCCATTCTGATGGGACAAGTTGTTTCTTCCAGGCAGTTCTCATCAGGCACCATAGCAACGCCAGCACCTTGGGGCAGTTCTTGTAGAACTTATAAGGCCAGGCAGCCCTCCATTATAAATGCCATATTTTTGAATTGGGATGTTCATTAGGTTTATAAGGTGTGAGAACACCTCGGGCAAAAGATCAGCAATCAACAGCAGTGAATGACAAAACTGAAGTTGGTGTCTGGTACGAGGACAGCGGTGCCATCAGACACCTAGCCTGGATTTATGCATTCATATCACAAACTAGAAACATGCTGCATGCTCTGTGATAGTCATGCATTGGCATCAGACCTGACAGCAAGTCACAATTATACTGCAGTAAACATTTCAACAGCCTTACTAACAGCTTCTGATAAGTAGACTTGTTTTTCTAGAATAAATAGGTCAACATTTTCCACATTCCAGATGCAGCTAACGATGTAAATATTATAGCTTTGTTCAGATTTATGAAGTTATTTTTTTCTCCATTATCCGATGAACACTTGAATTATTAAAAAAAAAAAAAATGTTGTACAGTAAAAGTTTAATCTTTACTGCACTGAGATGATTAATGCAATTAGATATGACTACATATTAACAGGAAACTATCACATTATATTAGGAGTCATGCAGGATAAAAAGGGACCCAAGTGATTGATTTATAAATGTAGTATACAGATAAATTGTCAGCAAGATGACAGTGACTACTGACTACCTTCTGCTGGGTGGAAGGAGTTGAATTCATGTTTCTTTGTCTATAAAAGGCATGATTACTTGATAGAATATTTTGAGTTTGTGTATATAAATATACACAAGTACATACCTTAACAAGTATGTATCCGTGTATCCACTCATCGACAAAGTACAGGCTGAACTATCATCCTGACGATTGAAAACCAATTATAAAAACATAAAATAGATATTAGCATTTGTTCACTTGTTTAAAATGTATCGTCTGTTGGATCCCAGTCATTTAAAACATTTCCAAAAATAAAAATCAGGTATTTGAACAAGAAATTTTTACCTGAGGTGAATTAATCTCTTCTTTTGTGTATTACCATCTTCATGTGCAACCTGAATTAAAATTGATTAAAGCACTTGAATTTGATATTTTAAAAACAACTAAACTCAGTGTCAAAATTGGTAGTCATGTTGTATGCCACTCTATACACTTATTTGCTTTAGAATGAGAGGGGATAATTGTGGATTTACTCTATTAGCTGTCTTGCAGGAGAAAAAAAAAAGTTTTTTTTCTTGGCCAAATATGTTCCTGTGTTTAAGTTGGTGGTGGCAGTGTGTGTGTGTGTGTGTGTGATTATGTGTCTTTATGTGTGTTTGTGGGGGGGGCACACCTCTTGTTTGTATCTATCTATCTATCTATCTATCTATCTATCTATCTATCTATCTATCTATCTATCTATCTATCTATCTATCCCACTCTGGCAGTATGGTCCTTAAAAATTGAATTGAGCATGACTAATCATTAAACAGTGAAAGCTTCATCGCAGCGGCCATCTAGAACAGCTTAATACATCAAAAATGCATATAGTTTATGTGAATTCCGCAAAGCTGCTACAATAGTATTGTATGCAGTCACGAATAGTGGGGTTTATGTTGATGCTTGTTTCCTGTGTGATTTTGGGGTTGCTGGGCAATTTTGTGGTTGTGGTTTAGGGAGCAATGAATTCTGTTTTTTTTTGTTTTTTTTCCTGGAATTGAGCGGGAACAGTTAGTTGTATTGCAGGCTTGTATAACGTTTTATCGTCAACCGGGTGTTTTCCCTGAGTAAAACGCAACAGTATCATTTAAAATGGATAATGGTTTGAATCCTGGATGTAACATACGATTAACATAATCAAGAAAACTGAACGTTGGGTTCAGTCTGGATGATGGATGCTTAGCAATGTCTGTAAATGTTTATGATAGATAAAGATCAAAGCTGTGCAAGACACGCTATTTAATTTAAACTTGAGTAAATTGGTCAGACAAAGTGAAATAATTATTCCATATCTATTGAGTTAAATTAAAACGTCGTTAGCGATACTGAGTTCACAATTAATGTTATACATTGCTGAAGTAGCCTCATCATTTGTCAGACACGAATTCCAATTAGATCCTGTGAATCTAGTGCCACAGCAGCCAGGCATCTGCTGTGCTTGTCTCTTCATTTGCCTGTTACTGCAGCTTGAATTAATTTTATAGGCATTTAGTGGTAATACACAATATATTTGAATTGATACTGTATAAACCCTATAGAGGGCAGCACGGTGGTGAGATGGTTGGTGCTTCTGCCTCACTGCAGGAGAGGACCCTGGTTGGATTCCAACAGGGGACCTTTCGATGTGGAGTTTGCACGTTCTCCCTGTGTCTGCGCTGGTTAACTCTGGATTCTCCGGTTTCCTCCCACGGTACAAAAATAATTGCAAAAAATTGGACAATTGCTCAGATGTGTGAATGAGAGAGTGAATGGATTGTCTTTCGCCATATGTAGACCTGCGACTGACTAATATATTTATAATCCCTTTTAATGGACAGGAAATAGGAAGTTGCATCCTAGCAGGTATTAAGGCAGCCTTAAATCCAATACTTTTACATCAATTTTAATTGTCATGGAAATGTTGAATATATCTGTATCATTAATTTACAAGTCCATGTTTTTTTTTTCCTTTTTACACCTAAGATTTTCAATTATCTGTCTTGTTTTTTTCCCTTATCTGAATCCATCCATCTGTCCATTGTCTACCGCTTGTCCAACTCAATTTAGTTAGGAATGTTATTGTTATCTATTTTGACCATAAATCATTTGCAATGTAATTCATTTTTTATGCTTCCCATATGACTTCACTTTGACGGATTAACTTGGGCATGAGCAGTAGTGGTTTTGGAGACAGCAAACTGAGCCTTTTGGCAATGGCCACAATCAACAGATGGCCTACCTTTGCCTGCACAGCAGTAAAAGTCAAATAAAAATGCCAAGTCCATTACATTTATTTGAAAATTGCAACATGTATTAACCATAATTGCATAAGCTGTGATAATGCCAGGAGGGTACCATCCTTGCAGGTAAGCAGGTGTGACTTGAGATATGCTTCCCCTACAGTCATTTGGTCACAATGCTCTCTTTTTCTGTTTGTCAGAAAGAATAAATGATGAACGGGGGGAGGGGTGCGTCTATTGTCATCACCTTGGTGCCCAAATGAAGCAACCCTGGAGAGAGCCTTAGATGGAAATGTCTGAAATCACATTTCACATTAACACCTTTATCAATATATTAATCAGAAAGTACTTGGATCACAGATCTACAAACACATCAATGTATCCATGATTGATGATAGGTACGCGTGTGGATCTATCCGTCAAGCTATCTAACAATCTACTCAGGTATCTAGCTATGAGGAAATATGAATGCAAAGGTTGATGCAGAGGAATGGACAGTTTGTTGTTAGCGCCGCATATTTTCAAGGTGATCAATCATGCTCCTTATTCCTTATCCTGCTTGTCAAATCTGCTGAAGCTGCTTTTTCTTTTACTGAAACCTCTCATGGGGAGGTAAAGTTGTGGCGCAGACATTATGCACTAAGCATGAATCGAGACACTTAATGTTGGATATGTATTACACTTTCAAATGTTCCCCATGAATTAAGTTTGACAAAAAATTTGTCTAATTCCATTTGGTCTTAGCCTTTAGGCAGGTCTAACGTGGAATAATGTCTTTCCCACAAAAACCTATTAGAAATGTGTATGTGAATTTGTGCACAAATTTGAGTTCATAAGCTCAAATGAAAATTTAAATATCTTGTACTTTTCAGTGAAATGGAAAACTGTTATTGCTACAAAAATTACAATACTTCTGATGGGATATAATCATATAATATATTTTCATAATGATCCTATAATAGGTAATGTAAGATTGACCCTGCGAATTTTTTGGTTAGTATTTGGTTACTGAATGAAGCAAAACATCTTGTAATGAAATCTCTGTTACTTGTTTCCATTATCCTCTGTCATTTTCTGGTGCCCTTTGACCTCTAAATGTCTCATTCTTTTCAGCATTGCTTTTTTTCTCTTTTGGCATCACATCTAAGGATGAACCATCTGTGTAACCTGTTGAGCAGTCAGTGTATTCTGAGGAAAATACTCTCTCTCCCCCTCTCTCTCCTTCTCTCTCTCTCTCTCTGTTTTATTAACCGAAGCTTCTGTGAGGTTAATAGCTATTACTACTACACCTTTGGAATTTGAACATTTCAGTATTCTGCATGATTGTATGATTTTTTTTTTTCAAGCATGATTACCTTTTTTCCCTTTTGGGCAACCTACATTTACTTCTACATTGAGCAAAACTGGGGCATGGCAGTACAAAGACTATAAGGAGCAACTGCCGGTATAGAATAATTGGGCTAGTCCAGTGTCTTTTTCGAAAGTGTTCTGCAGGTAGAGCAGCGGCAGAGTGTTTATCTTAATTATTGTAGATGGTCTCCACTTAAATAGCACACACCTTGCAGTTTCAAAGCACTTTACGCTGGATTACCCCTACCTACACTTACACACCTGTGGCGGCAGAGCTGCCCTGCAAATAAGTAACCAGGCTACCAAGGGCAACTGGAGGCACAACGTTCGGCTCAAGGACACGTCAACATGCTGACCAGAGGAGCCAGGGACCAACTGCCTCCTTCTGATTGTAAGAATGCCCAGGCTACCGACTAAACCACAGTTGCCTGACCGTCTTTGCATTTCATCTTTATGAACTATTATTACAATTGGAAGGCGGAACAAACCATTCATAATCAATATCTATTTGGCATGGTGTGAGATGGTGCAAGGTCAAACAACAGAGAACACGTCCTCTTTTCTCTGTGCCATCGGTTCATGAGCACATTATGTGTGAAAAGTCCCAATGGGTGTCTCCCACAGTCCACTGTTCACTGTCCTCTGACCATTATTTTAAACAGAGATGTCACTTTCAGAGCAGAGGTCAAGGCAAAATGCAACACTACCGGACATATGAATTTATTTAGCATGGCTGTAATTAAACGTTTATAACTGATTCATCAGTTTTGTTTTTCTAGGTTCCAATAATAACCTATTAGGTTGCATAAACTGGTACAGTTTAAGCTGAGAGATTTAAAACATAATCCTTGAAATATGAGTCTGCAACCTGTTATGTTCCTAGGGATTGCTGTGAGGTTTGGGGTGTTTTCTTCTGCAGCAATGTTTTCCTCCTTTATATGTTGCAGGTAGTTCCAAACAGTTGAGAGCATTTTGGCAATTTATTGCAGTTCCCTGCTGGCCATTTAATACTGGCCATGATGTCATTCCAGTATATAGATTCGAGGAGCCAAGCGCATTGCACTGTCTATCGTGGGTTTTTTGTGTGAACTCAATAAATACACGCAATACTTCTGTAACTAGTGTCTGCATACTTTTGTTCCCAACCTTTTGTTTGGTCTCACAGCCCTAGAAAGGGACCTAACAAAATTGGGGTCTCTTTCCAATATTCTTTTTTTTTCATTTTCCTGATTTTTGGCCATCTTTTGTAGTGCCGTCTACACGTCCTTTCAGATCCGATGCATTTGTTGGGATTACGCTTGTGGCCTGCGATCTCTGGTGAATTAGTGTTTTGCTTGTTTTTTTGATTTTGGAAGTGGGCTTATTGAAGCAAACCCGGGAGGAGGTGTCTTGTAAACCTTCAGTTGGTAAGCTTTGAAGATGTTTGAGATTTATCTTAGTTTCGGAGTAGGTAAATAGGGACTGCAGTGTTTTGTGCTGTCCTTTTTCTCTCCATTTTTGGCTGTTTGTTGAAGCAGCGTTTTGGGGGTTGAGGGGATAAGACTTTTTCCACCTTTGGTTGACTTAACTTGACTGCCAGATCTGTGTTCACTGACCACAACACTCTTGTTTTTTTTCTCTTGGATGAAGAACACCAACCAGCACATTATGTGTTGGTCACTCTATTTACAAGGCCTCGACCTAGAGATTAAGAACGACAGGGGTAGTGATAATATCCTGGCTGACACTCTATCGCAAGCCTTCAGTGATTAATTTTTCAACATCTGTTGATATTTGGTAGGGTGGTGTTATATCCCCAGGGGTTGCTGTGTGTTTTGGGGTGTCTTTTGTGGCACTGGTTTCCCTCTTTAGATGTTGTATATTGACAATTGATCACAGTTCCCTATTGGCTCCAGAGTGCTGGCCTTTTAATACACGCCATGATGTCATTCCATGAGAGAGACGCCTGAGCCACTTGATACTTTCCATCGTGTGGTGTTTATTTTTTGTGTGTGTGTGGACTTAAATACACGCTATCTCTGTAACTTGTGTCTGCATACTTTCATCCCCAACCTTTTGTTTGGTCTCACAGCCCTAGACAGGGACCTAACAAACCTCAAAACCCTTTTTTTTAATTGAACAAGATAGATGATAAATGCTACAGTAAATAAGACTTCAAATCATTAGCTGTGTTTCAATTCAGAAGCTCATGGAATGAGTTAGTGTGCCTTCATAGACCGTGACAGTATTGTGGGAGCCTATCCAAGTTTCGTTCAAGCCTTTCAATTTCTAAGGGTACAGGGTATAAGGAATGGCCGTTCTAAAAACACCCCACGAAAAAAAAAAATAATGGATTAAACAGCTTATGTAATAACATCCAGATATAATGTAACAAAAGTAATTGAAATTTAAAATGCTCTCATGCTCAAAATTGTCTTACTTCACTGGTGACTACAAAGAAATGCATTCCAATAAAATTTGCAGCTTTTAATGCAACTTCAGATGATTCGCCTGCTAAAATGAGGACTATAAATTCATACGTTGTGTTTATTTGGTTGCAGCTTGTTCCAACTTTTTCAACTATCTGATATTTGCTGCTTTGACTGTATCATAAGTAATATCATGTAGATTTCTCATGATTATTTTGGCACATAGTGCTCATGACATAGGTTGTGTTAGACAAGAGGATGCAAAGTAGAGATAAGGTTGAGATAAAATGGAGATTTTACACTAACTTGGCCCCTGAAGGGACATCTGAAGGGAAGAGGAAAAGCAGTTGTGCAAGAAGTGCAGTTGTAATTATTTGAGTTTTTTATATATATATATATATATATATATATATATATATATATATGTACATGTATGATGCTTGTGCCTCACAGCATGAAGGACCCTGGTTCGATTGATTCCAACAGAGAGTCTTTCTGTATGGACTTTACTATTCTCCCAAAGGCTGTGTGTGTGTCCTCCGGGTTCTCTGGTTTCCTTCCACAGCCCAAAACCACGCAGATGGTTAATTGGGAAATTCACCATGTTGAGTAAATGAGAGAGCAAACTGGTTTTTATCTCAATATATAACCTTGCAACTGCTGACCGGGTCAGGGTGTATGCTGCCTCGCACCTAATCGCACCTGGGATGGGCTCCAGCACGTCCCCCTTGACCCTAAGTGTAGGATAAGTGGTAACTAATGAATGAATGAAATACATGTGTGTGTGTGTGTGTGTGTGTGTCTGTGTTTTCCCTATTGGCCTTGACATCCCACTTTGGCAAAAACATCAGAAACACATTAGGGAATATTCAGCAGATCCGAACGACTAACCCTCTCCATTAGAAAAGATATTGAGTCAAAGGCGCAGACTCTGTTGATTTGTGATGATATTTGTTCATGAGAATTTGGGCTTTTTTCAGCCAAAAGCTTGGTCACTGCAATGCAGCACTACAGTTCTGCTACTTTATTTAGTTAAGCTCAGAGAGGAAAGGCAGGATATTAATCAGTAAGACTCTTCACCAAGTCAGCGTAGCTTCGAAATGATGTTGAAAACTTGTAGATTATTGAACTGAAAATTGATGAACTGAAGTTATATCATAACAACATTCTGGTAAGAAATGTGAGTCTTCCAGAATAATAATCAGATCAAAGGCCAAATAAATAAATAATAAAGACATTTGAAAAAATGAATACAACGAAAAAAAAAAAAATAATAATAATAATAATCGGCATAACCTTGTGTAAAAAATTCAAATATTTGTCTCCAGAGACTTTATAATTTGTGACAAATGGATTAAAGGTATGGACTTGTTTATACTCTTCATCACACACCAGTTAGTTCATGAACAAGCCAGTCAGTTGCTGAATAAGATCTTTCTAAGTAATTCCTCATCACTTACCTTTATCTCCCAAGGGATATTCTCACTGGTGAAGTACTTTTTGAAGAAATTTACTGTATACGTTGGTAGCATGGTTGATGTTCTTCCGATTCATGTGACTCCATCTCTTGGACATTTCAGACTCCTTGGTCAAGATTCTTATACCCACTATAGCAACTCAGCACCTGTAAGGATGAGAGGGTTTCAGACATGCACTACTACTGCCTCAGGAGGCATTGTGCACTGGCCTTTTCTCATGCTCTTTAGTAACTCGGGGGATGGGGAATGGGTTGTTTCTAGAACTGCAAACACTGACTCCTGAAGGGCATAGGCTGAAACTGCCACCTGGTATTGTAACTTCGTGGCACTGCATTTTTGAGCTTTACTCTTCCACAGCAACAGCAGATGTCAATAAGGCTGCGTTTGCCAGCTTATCTAAAGCTAATTGCGTACTCAAAATTTCTAATGAATGTCAGGGGCTGCACTAATACAAAAGTGTCCAGTTCAAGTTGATACATGTCTAGGATTCAAGTAATACTAGTTTCATGCCACCACAGGCAGAGCCCATTTTGCTTGAGACTCTGCACTTGAAATGCTATACGATAAGATACGTTCTAATGACTTTTTCAACTTCAGGCATTTGGAGCATCTTTTTGGCTGCTCTGCACATGCAAAATTTGAGTGATTCAGTTATATTTAAATGAATGGTGGAAAATATTGCACAATTACAAGAGCCTGAACTGTATTATAAACCTGGCTTAAAATGAATGAGAACTGAGGTGTTGGATCTGGACCGTATTCAAGAACAAAATGATCTGTGACACACAACAGATTGTATTATCATAATTTAACAAAGTTAACACTTATTATTATAGTTTTTTTGGAATCTATATGAATCTTGATATACATAACTTTATTGTCAGTGTTAGTTTATATAAATGAATAATTTGTATCAGTAATTAATATAAATTGGTATGCAAGTATTTCAATCATTTAGAGCACCACAAATAATAATTACCATCAATACAGTGCAAGGTTTAAGGAAGTAAAGGGTTTTCTTATTTGGACACTGGCCCCAAACACTGTGATATAATTTGATATTTCTTGCAAAATAAGAAGGTTTAGGTGCCACATGCTCATCCTTCGAAAGCTTAATCGCAGCAAAATCCAAACTATGAAGATGGTTCAAACACATTCCAGCGTAAAAAAAACTTTTTTATTCTGTTAGTCCTTAGACAATATCTAAGACTGTTAAATTGTTCAACTCAGTTTGTACAGCTGTGACTGACAGCGACACTGAATGTTCTACATAAAAGCCTGCAGTTTTACAGTAATTTCTAAAAAAAAAAATGTCAGCTCCTCAGAGTTCTCCAATTGCTGTCTCCACTTTTAACTTCTTTCCCTGACAGCCTTTGTTTTGGTTAAATCTATGCCTTGGTGTGGGAATGGTGCTGTGTCTCGTTAGTCAATTCACAGAGCACATTTTAAAAAATGCTACTATTCAATGAAAATACCAAATAAAATATTTCGGCACTGTTTGGTTGACCATTATTCAATCATCTGATACAAGAGCCAATCAAGAATATTAATACAACTGCCATTCGTAGGAGATTGTCTTTTTTTTATATCTGAATGTCTCATGATTCCTGGAGGGTGATGCCTTACTCAAACACGAGATACTCAGGACGTGAAGTGCTTCCGGGTTCGCGTCGCAGGAGTCTCGGGAACTAGGGAGGGGGCAAGAAGAGGCATCATGGAACAGACCTGTCAGGAAGGGAGGGATAGATGGATGGCTGGCTGGATGGATGGATGGATGGACGGATGGACGGACGTGAAACTCCGGATCCCAACATTCCCTGTATTTGATAGGTAATTGACTGAATGATAAAAGTTACTTTCAAATTTTCCAAGATTTCAGGCTACTTATTTGTATTTGAGCTCCGCCCCTAGTACACAAAATCCAAATATCTGCCATTATTTCCCATCATGGATAGATCCAACAGCAGTAAATGGTTGGAGAGCAATTAAAATCAAGATTCCACACTGTACTAGCATGCAATTAAAATCTCTAGAATAAAAAAATAATATCAACATGCTCATAACAGATATGATAGCTGTTGTTCCTGACATAATGTATGGTGTGTGGAAGTGTGGTTAGCCAGCTTGGCTTGAGAGATAGAGAGACAGGGAAAGGGAGGGAAAGAGAGAGAGAGAGAGAAATATCTAACACTGACTTAAAACCACCAAGTGTGACAGAATCATACATGATTATTCATTCACCAAATAATACTGCTTATACTGCACACAGGGTTTCTGTGGACTGAGCCAATCCCAGTTGCCACTGGACAAGAGCTGGAGTATATCCTTAACTGGTCACCAGTCAATCAAAGGGCCATATCCATCCATTTATCTGCAATTTACAGTCCTCAGTTAACCCAAATGGGAAGTTCAAGCAGGTTGGAATGTGCGGAGGAGCCTGTCATGGGTAATATGTGATGATAGAGTATCAGCCAGAATGAAAGGAAAAATGTACAAGGCAGTTGTAAGATCAGCGATGCTGTATGGTTTACAGACAGTAGCATTGAGGAGAAGACAGGAAGCAGAGCTGGGGGTCGCAGAGATGAAGATGTAGATGTTGGTAGGAAGATGCTGGGCTTGGAACTGACAGACATTTGCTTTAAGAATGAAGATCAGAGGGTGCTGCGGTGTACCTTTGTAGACCTAAAAAAAAAAAAAAAAAAAGCATATGAACTATGGTACTGAATGATGAAGTATGGGGTGACAGAGAAGAATGTTAGACTGGTGCAGGACATGTAAGGCAGCGGTAAAGTGTGCTGTAGGTGTGACAGACAAGTTCAAGGTGGAGGTGGGACTGCGCCATAGGTCAGCTCGGAGCTCCTTCTTGTTTGCTGTGGCGAAAGACAGGCAGATAAATGACAGCAGAAAAGAATCTCTGTTGGCCATTATGTTTGCAGATGACATTGCGATTTGTAGTGAGCGCAGGGAAAAGGTGGAGAGAAATCTAGAGAGGTGGAGGTATGCCATTGAAAGGAGACAAATGAAGGTTAGTTGCAGCAAGACAGAATATATGCATGTGAATGAAAGGGAACAAAATGGAATGATGAAGCTACATAAAGTAGAGATAAAGAAAGTGAAGGATTTTAAGTACTCTGGGTCAACAGTCCAGAACTGTGGAGTGGGGGGAAAAGAATAGAAGAAACTGGTTGGAACAGGTGGGGAAAAGTGTTTGGAGTAATGTATGATAACAGAGTATCAGCCAGAATGAAAGGAAAGGTGTACAACACATTGATGAGACCAGCAATACTGAATGTTTTGCAGTAAGTGGCATTGAAAAAAAGACAGGAAGCATAACTGGAGGTAGTAGTGACAAAGACGCAAAGACAAGGAAGCAATAGGATCAGAAATAAGTCGATTGGAGGGACAACACATGTTACATGTTACATGTTACCTTGGAGATAAGGTCAGAGAAGCCATCATTCCATCCAACTCACTCCAGAATTTCTCCTTCTCCTCAAATTCACATTCCAGCAGTGGGCCATGGACACCAACACTGAGCAACACAATGTCAACTTCCTTCTTTGCATTATGTCAAATAACTCCCTAGTCTTTCCTGTCATGGTCCCAATATTAAACTTCTCTCAGTCCAAGTCTCTTGCCTTTCCTCTTCTCTTTCTGCTCCCGAACAAGCCTCCCTCCACTGCTCCTTCAACTTACAGTAGCCCACAGAAGCTCAAGTTTGATTTACATATTTAGTTTTTGGTTTGGTGCCAGATGCTCTTCCAGGTCCAAACCCATACATTTTTCATCAGGCTTGGGACTGAGTCAAATACCAACCAACTTTGTATCCTCTCTCACTACGTCCAAAAAACTCACTACTGATGGATTCATTCATGATCCTATCCATCCTCGTCATTCCCAAAGAGAACCTCAACACCTTTATCACTGCTAACTCCAGCTCTGCCACCTGTCTATTTGTCATTCTCACTTTTTCTAGACCATAGAACATGCTGGTCTCACCACTGTCTTGTACACCTTTCCTTTCATTCTGATAGTCTCTGTCGCATTGTACCCCTGACACTTTTCTCCACCCATTTCAACCTGGTCGAACCCGTTTCTTGACCTCTATTCCACACCCTCCGCTGCTCTGGACTGTTGAAATCCTGAAATCCTCCAACTTCTTTATCTCCACTTCCTGTAGCCTCGCCGTTCCACCTGGGTTCCTCTCATTCACACACACATATTCTGTCTTGCTGTGACTAACCTTCATTCCTTTCTTTTCCAGAGCATACTTCCACTTCTCAAGATTTTCGTTAATATGTCCCCCGCTCTCATTACAGATCGCAATGTCATCTGCAAAGATCATGGATGGAGATTCCTGTCTAACCTCATCTGTCAGCCTGTTCATCACCACTGCAAAACAAGAAGGGGCTCAGGAACTTCTCTGTCAAACCTTTGTTGTTACCCCCACAGCTCCTGCACCAGTCTAACATACTTCTCTGCCACTTCTCTAATTTCCTCATACAATACCACAACTCTCTCAGCACCCTGTCATATGCTTATTCTAGGTCTACAAAACTGCAATGCTGCTCCCTCTGACCTGCTTTTACTTTTCTATTAGCATTCTTAAATCAAATACAGCATCTGTAGTACTTTTTCTGGGCATGAAGCCATACTGCTGCTCACAAATGCTGACTTTTCTCGTAGTCTAGTTTCCACTGCTCTTTCCCATAACTTCATTGTATGGCTCATCAACTTTATCTCTCTATAGTTACCGCAATTCTGAACACCCTCCTTATTCTTAAAAATGGGCACCATCACACCTCTCCATTCCTCAGGCATCTGCACAACTTCACTTTTACTAATCTGTGTTACTTTGAGGTCTAGAATAGTCACCTCAATTACTGTCGCCTCGCTGTCTTTTTCATATTAATCAGCTCTTCAAAGTAGTCTTTCCATCATCCCATCACTCTTCTAGCGTATCTCAATACATTTCCCTTTCTATACATAACCATCCAGATCTGGTGTAAATCCATTCCATCTCTATCTCCCTGTTATGGCAACCTGTGTAATAATTCTCTCCATCCTTACTGTCCAACTAAGCATGCAAGTCACCATGCTGTTCTCTTAAGTTCCCTCAGTGTTTCACTTCTTTGCTAACTTCATCCTCACCAAGTCACTTTATTTACTTTCCTTCATTTACTTTCCCTCCAGATGACACACCAAGTACTCTCCTACCTGTCTCCCTGATCACATTAGCTGTAGTTGTCCAATCATCTGGGAGTTCTCACTGACCAGCTAGAGCCTTTTTCAACTCCTCCCTGAAAACCATACAGCACCCCTACCTTTTCAGCTTCTACCACTTTGTCCTCCGCTCTGCCTTTGTCTTCTTGATCTTTCTTGTCACCAGAGTCATCCTACAAACCACCATACTATGCTGTCTGGCTAAGCTCTCACAACTACTTTGCAGTGACTGATCTCTTTCAGGTTACCTCGTCTACACAAGATGTAGTCTAACTGCATTCTCCTACCTCTGTTCTTATAAGTTGCCTTACGTTCCTGTCTTTTCTGGAAAAAAGTATTCACTACAGCCATTTCCATTCTTTTTTGAAAAGTCTATCGCTATCTGTCCCTTTGCATTTCTGTCCTGGATACCAAACCTGCCCATCACTTCTTCATCACCTCTATTTCCTGCATCAACATGTCCATTGAAGCCTGCTCAATTACCACTCTCTCATCTCTGGGGATATCCTGCATCACTTCATCTAACTAATTGCAGAAATTCCCCTCCTCTAGCTCACATCCCACCTATGAGCATAGGCACTAATAACATTGTGCATCACACTTTCAATTTCCAATTTTAGACTGATAAGTCTATCTGACATTCTTTTCACCTCCAGAACATTGCTAACAAACTCCTCCATCAAGATAACTCCTCTGTCTTTCTCTTCCCGTCAGTAGCATGATAGTACAACTTAAAACCTGCCCCAAAGCTTCCAGCCTCACTACCTTTCACCAGGTCTCCTGGACACACAGTATGTCCACCTTTGTTCTCTGCATCATTTCAACCAACTCTGTAGCTTTTACAGGCATAGTACCACAATTTAAAATCCCTACTATAAAAACAATAACAATAATAATAATAATAATAATAATGCTTATCAATGGATTTAACGATAGTTGAAGACATGCACTACTGGCCACTGCAGTCAATCTAGTTTGCACTATAATAAACTGATATGTAATTTAATTATATTCCAAGGATACGTGTCCTAAACTGGCGAAGAGGCTTAATCCCAGCAACCCCTTTAAGAAACACACACACAAACGGAACATCTGTGTACACAATTGGTAAACAAGCTTCAAAAAGAAATTAAAAAGTTCAAAAAGTTAAAAAGATAACGTTGCACAGTAACTTCAAAATGTATCCTCCACTAGATGTTATTTTACTTCTGGTTAATACCAGAAACTTTTGGAGAAGGACACGAGCCTCTGACATGATTACCATGTTATGAAGAAGTGTTGAAAGAAACACAGCGAGCACCAGGATTGAATAAAGAGCCATCTGGAGGATTCTCTCAATTTCTAAAAGTTAAAACACTTTGACATTAATGACAGTGTAGTCTGAAGCCCAAATCAAACATTTCAACGTGTATGGTAAAAACAACATTGGGGAAAAGGTATAATCATTTTCAGAGAAAAAATTCCCAAATGGAAAAAATCTGTAATGATACTCCATATTGCTTCATCACAAGCCGCTAAATATAAACACAGTTTGCAATGACAAACTAGGTATGACTGTTTGACTAACCAGTTGATTTCACGCCTCCATCTGCTGCTTACATTAAAATGAAAAAAACTTAGTAGTGCTTAAAAACTTAAAAGTGTGCAACAGGATGTAAACTGCCCTTTAAAAAAAAAAAATTACCTAGACAGAAATGGCTTTGTACATATTCTGACCGCTTTTCTACATTATGCATAACATATAAAAAACACACATATAATACACACACACACACATACATATATATATATATAAAACTTAAAACAATATAGTTTGGCTTGTTGCATTGATATTGTTTATATGCATGTTTTGTTGATGTTTCTGTAACATATAAGTGAAAAAAATAATGTACAATTTTGAGTTAAGGCAAGGATCCAAGAATTGTTGTAAGTTTTATAACAGGAGCAGAAACAGGGACTGAATTGAATTTCATTTTACATTTAAGTGTTTGACATCATTTTACCTTATCAGTGTCTCCAGTATTTGTCCAAAGAAGTTCAAGGTACTGGACATTACAGTCTATCTTCGCAACAGCCTTTCTCAAATGAAGTTCAGAAACAATTTTATGTGTGTTTTGTAGGTGGAGTAGAGGGGCATATGGGTTCTGCCATGAGACTTGTTCCTGAACTCTTAACTCAGTATCACATTTTAGTGGGATGCTAGGCTCCATTGATTATGACTCTATTATGATTATGAATCTCTTGGCCTCCTTCAGGGGAGGAGAAAATCCTATGTTGGGGCTTCAAGATCACTTACTGTACATGCTTATTGCCAAATATTTTATCCTATTGGCTTTGTTTTTATATATATACGTATATGTAGCACAAGGTCTTGCTCTGGGGGATACTTTGAATCCCCCCCGTGCTCATGTCTACCAATAACAATGTCTGCTTCTTCTTGACCCTCTACTGGAACTTTCCAGTAAAGTGTTATCTACTCTTTGAAACTCAGGACATTCTGGAGTTGATGAGCTCCAAGTGAACTAGCAACCGCTTTCCATGTGGCTCAACACTCATACTGCTTTCACCTTGCTGAGATGAGAAGAACAAATAGCTTATCCTCAGGCTGTTTTATTTTTCTCATATTCCTCCTTCTTGCCCTGTTTATTGGGAAATCACAAGCAGTTTGGAAGCGCATGTTTTACTCGGAACAACTTTTTCTTCCCCTGAGGTAGCAATAGGTATTGCATTACTTTTTATTTAAATGTCAGTGTTAACATTTAAATGCATTTGCATTATATTAATGAATCATATTTGATGCAGCGAATGTATGGGAATTATCTCATCACTTCCACAAGCACACACCATTACTTTCCACTCCTCCGTGGGGATTCCCATTGTGGTGGTGGGAGAGCCGGTGGGGGGGAACCTCTGACTATTTTCGACTCACTGGCAAGTGTGTATAATTCAAACATTATGAGTAACAGCATAATTTGGATCAAACTATTAAATTATTTTGAGAAGCATTTCATAGCCAGATATGTCAATTGATCTACCTTTTATTTATTTTTTTTTCTTTACTTTATTTTTTTCCAAAGATATCATAATTTCTGCTGTCAATTGGTCCAGGGGTAGAACACAGTGATGGATTAAAAAATAAATAGATAACTCTCACAAATGTACATATTTTTGTTGTATATTAAATACGTGATCCTGAATGCTTGGCAAAACTGATCGTTGGGAAGCATGAAGTAGTAGCCAGTTAACCGATCAACCAAAGTAGTTTTCAGCATGTTTAGAACTGATTTGTCCTATCATTCCAAGGTGAAAGGGCCCATTTTGCCATTACTTTTTCAAAGGCCTTCATTTGTGCTGCAATTAAAATCTAACAGGATTAATGAGGGAAACTGAGGACCACATACCCCGGAAACTGACAGAATAATGTACAATTTCAAAGCTTTTGGTGCAAAAACTATAATTAATTGAGAATAATTGTTGCTTTCACAGACTGAATTATATTAGAAAATGGTTTCAGAACCTTCTGAATGAACTGGTGTGAGGTTATTTAAATTATTTTTAGATGTCTGTTTTGCAGCTTTGCACACAGTAATTCATTCATAATGCCTCAAAATGGGTTACATAACTGTGTGGAACATCCTTGAATACTGATGGCTGTTCCCAAATTCAAAGGAAAACAAGAAGAATAGGAAAGAAGCGTTGTCTTAGCCCTTTGTGCAAGGTGATTATATATATATAACGACTGACAGAATAATTTTTTTTTTCTCTTTTGTCAATTTTTTTTCTTACCGCTACTCCTCCACGCTGAGAGGGACATGGTGAAAAACATGTACATTTTACCCTTTTATTTATTGATTTATTTGTATTTATACCCATACTAATGTCTTTGGAGATATAATCTTCACCTGAAGACCTAATACCTTTATATTATCCAAAGAAGGGCCATTTTATTGCTAAATGTAATTCAGAATCCAATTGTTAAACTCCACTTCTGCTGCACAGTGGGAGAAGTGAGCTCCATCTTGAGAGATGGAGAATATTTAGTTACCGTAGTCTGTCCGAAGGTGTGCCATTTGAGCCTTACAACTCTGCCACTGACAAAACCACCAGCTCCTCAATCCGTGAAAGAGATGTTAAGGCGATGGTCCTCATCTCTCTGGCTGTTACTTTCTCTGCAAAACACAAACGTATAGAATTAATATAGAAACACAGAAACATGTAGTATTGGAGGGTATGTGAGGGGGTGTCTGTGGTGATAAGAATGAAGAATGAAAAGAAAATGACCATTTTCAACCTAATGCTGTCCATCCATCTTCTGCCGCTTATCCAAAGTGGAGTCGCGTGGGGCAGCAGCTGGAGAAGGGGAGGCCCAGACTTCCCTCTCCCCAGCCACATGATCCAGCTCTTCTGTGGGGATCGGAAGGCGCTCCCAGGCCAGCCCTTAACACATAGTCTCTCCAGCGTTTCCTGGGCCTTTCCTGTTGCCTCCTCCCAGATGGACATTCACAGAATACCTTCCCCTGGGAGACTTCCAGGAGGCATCCTGACCAGATGCCCAAGCCACCTCATCTGACTCCTCTCTATGCAGAGGACCAGCGACCAGCTCCTCCCAGATGGCCGAACTTCTCACCCTACCTCTAATGGAGAGTCCGGCCACCCTGCGGAGAAAACTAATTTCGGCGGCATGTATGCGCAATCTCGTTCTTTCAGTCTCGACCCACAGCAAGTGCCCATAGTTGAGTGTAGGAACGTACATCGACGGGTAAATTAAAAGCTTTGCCTTTCGGCTCGGCTCCTTCTTCATCACACCAGATCTGTTCACAGTTTGCGATCACTGCAGACACTGCACCAATCCGCCTGTCAACCTCCCGCTCCATCTATCCATCTCTCTAACTGGGCTCACCACCAGTGGGAGGGGCCAAGGGGTGGGGTGGGGTGTTCACTGATTGTCTGTTTTCCTATTTACCGGTTTTGATAAAGTGCAGAGATGCTAGAATAAATGGATGTCCTTCAGTGACTCACAATATTTTGTGAGAAAAGCAAAAGGTTTATCTCTGTAGTGTTCTCTGGCTAAGCGGAAACAATTAGTCAAGTGTTGATGTACTGCTCACTTTTTGAAAATACATTCTTAGTATACATTCATCAGCAGATAGAAGTTCCAGCAATCAATCCAATGATTGATGTTCAATATCACTCATCTCAGTCACATGTAATGTATGAATTTGTGTAAAACATGAAAAAAAATTCAACACTACAGACTCAAATGGAAAAAAAACAAAACCTCAAAAGCTTGAACAACTTGTTCCTCATGATATAACATTTCACAGACAATCAGGGTCTACAACAGTATCAAAATACAAACTTATCACAAATGAAAATCATCATGTGAAGTAAATAATCTCATGTCCACAGTTAATAATAACTTCTACTGCCTTTTTCAAACACAATAATAGAACCTATTTCTTTTTTTTTAATACCATGAATCCCATCGACTGAAACCCAGGGCTGGCATTCTGCAGGTGTGATTTCCTCAATGAGGAACAGGTGTGCAAGCAGACATGGTGGGAACATTGTGTCGTGCCATTCAAGGACACACACCCACACACACACACACACACACACACACACACACACAAATGCACCATGTTCTCCCTCCAATGTTGCTTCCAAAGGCTGTTGTCTATTCGCAAGCAGTGCCACAGCATGTTTAGCAGAATTTGTAAGAATTGTATTTTCACTACACCTTTTATGGAAAACACTTTCTGACAAAAGCTGTATAATGTTATGTCAGTAGAACAAGAACGGGAGCCAGACAAATAGGCAGCATAGCACCCGACTGACTTCAAAATTGCATATGACGGATGCCCAGTCAGATCTAATAATTTCAACCATGTGGGATTTGCATTGCACAATGTCAAAAATCTGCTGGCAAGTAAATTATCGTCAGGGATGATTGGTTTCATATTTGAAAAATACAAAGTGGAGGACTGAACTTTGTTTACTTATTCTGTGAAGTAGCAGTGATTTAGAATAGGCTAAGGGAAAAGCAATTTACCCGCAAAAAGCTTTTTGTTCATGATCACTTTGGTTTTAGATGGCTATGAAAACGTGGGAGGGATGACATTCTTTCTGCCACATATCCATTGGATCCTTCGGTGCGAAGCATATAACACCACCAGATTACTGTAAATCAGCTAGAAGCCCACATAATTTGAAGTGTTTTACACAGTAAGTGGACAAGATTAAGGAGTTTGATGTGGACTGAGAGCCCCTTTTTAAAGGGCACGGAATGTTGGTCACAAGGTCCACCCAGTGCTTTGATGCTGCTTTCACACATGTCCAGACCAAACTGAAAAAACCCAAAGATAAAGATCAAAAATGTTAGTTTTAAAAACACATTGAGTTTTCAGTTGAGTTGCTGAGCCAGAGCTGCACTGCCAATGAAATCCAGAGGTGACAGGAGGCTTGTGTAACTGAAGACATAAAGCAACCAGCCTGATGATTACTTTTGCAGGCTCTAACAGATTCAGCTATTTCTCACATTAATGCTTACAGTGTAGACTGAAAGATACTGTGCATTTGTATAATTTCAGAATCATCAGAGCAAAAAGGTTACAACTCTCTCAAGGCTATTCCTTTCAGAGGAAAATGCCTGCTGATCATTGTTTATCAAAATGAACACTGCCAGACCATGAAGGCAAGCAGGAAGCATGCAGAATGCATTGAAACTGTATCTCTTAAAATAAAGATTAAAAAATGTAAAAATTTGATTTTTTTTTTCCTTGTGAGCATGTTCACCTGCAGAGAGGAGAAAGCTGGTAGTTGCTGGGATCCGGCACCAACAGGAAGCAGAGAGATGTGCACAGGCAGTGTCACAGTCCAAGCAGGGCCTGTGACCTGGGAACACCTGGAGCACCGTAAGTTCACTTGGAAAGATTTATGGGAAACAGAATGGAGCCAAAACAGGAGCCAAAACCCAAAAATCTCAACCAGTGGATTGGAGAAGACCCAGCATGCCCTCTCTGTCAAACCCAAGCAACTCTCAGGCACATCCTCACAAACTACAAAACCATGCTGTGCAAACACCTTGAGGCATAACCAAGTCCTACACCAACTGGCAATAATCCTAGAAGGAAGGTGATCATCCATCATTGTCCTACCTCACCCAACATCCAGACATTCATCCAATACCCCTTTCAGATGAAATTATTGCTTCTTCTTTCTTTTTCTTCAGGACAGGGCCCAATGAAAATCGCAGCAAGAGACTGGAAAATGCAAACTAATCTAGACCAACAATTGAAGTTCCCACCTGAGGTTTTGAACACCAATATCAGGCCAGATCTTATTTGGTGGTCAATTTCACCAAAGTCCCTATTCATACTGGAACTAACTGTGCCATGGGAGGCTGGGGTGGGAGAAGCATCTGAAAGGAAAAAGCTGAAGTACATTGACATAGGTTTTGAGGCACAGGGACAATGGTAGCAGAAACAGATGCAAACGGTTGTGGTTTTGTGGCCACCTCCGTAACCAGGCTCCTGAGTGGGTAAGGAATTTGGGGTCATGCCTTCAGGAAAGCCAGTAGATCACAGTCAGAAGCAGCAGACCAAAACAGCTTTGTTAAAAACAAAGAAGAAGGACCTGAGCTGGGCTGCGAAGAACAGCAAAGAGGGGTAAAAGCAGGAGGCGGCATAACTGGGATCGCAGGTGTTGCCGTTGAGCCTTCTGGAGGTGTTTTGGGCGCATCAATGAAACATAGATGAAATAGGGTGCCCAACTGAGGAACCTGATGATGATATTCTTACCACTCACCGCACTGGGATTTACAATATATGTATGAAATAGAGTGAGGTGAAATGGAGTTGAAGGGAATTGAAGAAACTATTGCAATCAGATTAAAAAAAAATATGTATGTCAAAAAGTTTATGGATATTAGTGCTGTACTTTGAAAATGAGCACATTCTCGAGTAAAAAAGAAAAAAAGTAGGAAATGGTCCAGAAAGAAGTAACAAATATACTGAACATTGAAAAGACACTTTGAGAAATAGTTTACAATCAGCAGCAAAGTAAAACAGATTTTCCAAAGACCTAACTAGTTTTGAAGTTACCCATTTCTCAGTTGAGCCACATTCCAGTTAAAACTTATTTTCCCGTCTTTTTCTATGCCCAAGATGCTTGAAGCAACTTCTTATTGGATGATTATATTTACGACATCCTAGATATACAATGCATACATGATTATTAGACAAGTTGTATTTTTAAAGATTCATTTTGTTATTGTACAACTACAGTGCTCTTGGTCAATTCAAAATGTTAACAAACACTCAAACCTGAACATTTAAGTGGTAAAAGTGAGGTTTTGGCTTTCTTAAGGAAATATCTGTATGTACACCATTATGAGGAAACTATTAGCGTGCAGAATTATTATGCAACTGAATAAAAAACAAAGATTTCCCATCTGACTTGTTTATTTTCACCTGTTAAAGTGAGAATAAACTCAAAATTTACAAATAAATATTTCTGAAACTTCAAAAAAAAAAAAAAAAAAAAAACCCCAGTGACCAATATAGCCACCCATCCTTTTAATAAACACTCACATGCCTGCCATTCAGAGTGAGTCAGTTTATAGAGGTTTACTGTTTACCTTTACCGTAAATTTCCTGCAACAGAAGGGCCCAAAAGTTCTCAATAGGGTTTAAGTCAGGTGGAGAAGGGGGCCATGTCATTCGTTTTTCATCTTTAAGGCCTTTACTGGCCAGACACGCAATGGAGTACTTTGATGCATGTGATGGAGCGTTGTCTTGCAAAAGAATCAGTCTTCTTGAAAGATGCAGACTTTTTCCTGAACCACTGCTTGAAGAAAGCGTCTTCTAAAAATTGCCAGTAAGTCTGAGAGTTGATTTTGTGTCCATTTTCAAACCTAAAAGATCCAACAAGCTCATGTTTAATTATACCTGCTCATACCGGTACCCCACCTCCACCTTGCTGGCATCTTAGGCGAAATGGAGCTCTGTGTCTGTTACTGATCCAACTGGTCCGTCAAGAGTCACTCTCATCTCATCAGTCCACAATACCTTTGACAAATCTCTCTTCAGATATTTCTTGGCCCATTCTTGACATTTCAAATTATGTCTTGTTCAGAGGTGTCATAATTAAGGACAGCAGTACTACACATTCCTTCAGAGATCTGTTTCTTATAAAATGTCATTATCAATAAACAGGTAGGTGCTTTGTCCATCCCCAGTTGGGAAATTCACAGTTCTAGCAGTAAATAGCAACAGATATTAGTAACTATATAAGCAACTATTGAACAATTGCCTTTTTATTTACCTGTTTTTCTGTTTTACCATCATGACACAAAAGTAGATCTACGACCTCCCCGCTTTCTGATTCTCTTTGTTTGAGATCGTAATACCACTTGTTTTCCAAGGAACTCATTAATCTTCCATTAACCATTTGTTCTGCCGAATTAAAAATGTGTTTTTTCCTTTTCCAAGCTTTCATATTGCAGTACTCATTGGCTTTCCTGGTATAAGCTTTCATGGTAAACTTCCAAATGACCCCGTGGAGCTATTACATTTTCTCTAGAATTCCTTCACCGAGAAACTTGATCATGTGATAGCATTTGCCATACTCCAATCTGTTTCCTGTTTTCCTTACCACCATTCTGAATCCCCACGGTGAGAGGAACTCAGTATTGTCTCCAACCCTTTCAGTCCTCTTCAGTTAAATTATTAGAGGCGTGTACCTTTACCTAAGTGACTGCTATTAAATCAATCTTTCCAGTATTTACTTCAGTATTGTCAACTCTATCAGATAGCACAGAATCCCTCCATTTCTTCTCCCTTCAACCAGCCTTCTTCTCATTCCACACCACATCCAAGCCATTCTTCCAATTGCATTGCAGTACTTTTGAATTATGTCTTTTTTGTGCCTTGTTGTCCCTCTCACTGAACCTTGAATCATAGATTTAAATGTAGGTATTTTATGTGGTTTGAATCTCTTTTTTTATATATTTCATTCTGCTTCTCCACATTTAGCTCCACATTGTACCATCGATGCCATCAGAATTTCCCCAGCAATGCCCTTTCTTATAGGACAACATTTTAATATTGACAAAACAATGGCTTGTTTTTTTTTTTTTTCATGCAGTCATTCTACATCTATCATCCATCTCTCATTCCGTACTATTGATGGATATGCTTATAACTTTTCTCAAGATGTCCTTACAAGTTAGCTTTCTGAAATATTACTTCCTGATGTTTTGTCAAGGTTGCCAAGTTGTTTATTTTGTAATGCATGGGATTATCTATCACTCCAGATAGATCCTCCCTGAGTCACTCTCCAGTTTGCAGACTCCACAAATTTTGTACTTAAACCATAGCGGTTTCCAATTCAAAATATTTCAGTGTAGAAATTTTTATTCTTGTAAAACTGCCTTTTTGTGTGTTTGTGGTTTGCTCGAGCAAACCAGGAGAAACTGGCCTGAGAGCAGCGAGAGCCAACCTGGTGCACAGCATCATGAAAGCCAAACGCAAAGACACCAACAAGATGTCCCAAAAAGATCAGCCGTCACCTGCCTCAATGATTATCGCCCTGTCGCCGTAACACCAGTATTCATGAAGTGCTTCAAGAGGATCCTCCTCAAACACATCAAGGACGCTATCCCTGCTGGACTGGACAGACTTCGGTTTGCCTCCAGGGACAACCTCGCCACGGAAAATGCTGTATCCCCAGCACTTCACACGGCCTGTCCCTCCTACAATGCCCCAACACCTACCGTAGTGCCGTTTGTGGACTACAGCTCAGCCTTCAAAACCATCCTCCCAGACAAGCTGGGCCAGAAGCTCAGCAACCTGGGTCTGCCTGACTCCCTGTGCTTGTGGATCTACAACTTTCTCACCAACCGGCCTCAGGTCGCAGAAGTTGGGGAACTCCACATCTTCGCCTCGGATCCTGAACAGTGGCATTCCACAGGGCTGCGTACTCAGCCCAGTCCTCTTCACCCTCTACACACACAACTGTCTTGCCATCTACCCCACAAACAACACCATCATCAAGTTTGCAGATGACACCACCATGGTGGGTCTCATTTTAGACAACAATGAGATCCACAACAGAAAAAAGATCCAGCACCTAACTCCGTGGTGCTCTAACAATAACTTCATCCTCGGAGCAGCCTCAGAGATTTTTTTTTTTCTTATTTAGAATCTTCTTTAGCTCTGTTGTCACCCAGGGTTTGTTGTTAGCAAATATGGTGACTTTTTTTGCCGGGATGACGTTGTTCACACAGAAGCAGATTGAGGATGAGACAGTCTCCACCTCCTCCTCAATATCCTCAGATACAGAAATAAGACTATCCCAGTCCGTGGATTAAAATCATCCCTGGATCCTGTCGGTGCTGTCTGGCGTCCGCTGCTTGATGATCCTAATTACTCTATCTGCTCTCCTTACCAACAGCGCATTGGCAGGAGCAAGCAGGATGGAGTGGTGGTCAGCAGAGCCAAGCGGGGGGAGGCCGACAGCTTTGTAGGCATCAGAGACAGATCAAAAACATTTGTCGAGTGTATTCCTTAAATGGGTTTTACAGTTGACTTACTGCTGGTACACTTTAAGAGCTTTGTCCAGTGAGCAGTGATCGAAATCACCATTGATGAATTTGAGGGCATCAGTGGAGATCTAGTCAAATCTGTCAAGTGTGGATTTGATATTCTCTGAGGTTGAGGCTGCATTAGCTTTGAGGAGAATATACACCAGAATCAGGAAAAATTTTGGTAATTCCCTTGGGAGATGCATACTCCATAGTATACGGTGGTGTGCTGATGACACTAGTAGGGTTAGTTGCGTTGGCTACATTAGTTTGGGCTTTTGTCTTTGTTTTGGTTAGCCTATTGTTAGCCTGCTGGAGAAGAATGTCTACTGCAGCAGGAGGTGAGGTGAAAGGGGAGACGGCAAAGATGAGAAGATAAGGAGAGTGTAAAGGAGGATATAAATAAATGGAAAAAAATGAGCTAAAAAACAGAGAAAAACCCCAAAAAGTTGAAAATGCTGCTCCGTGTGCGGGCCAGGCACTGCAAGAGGAGTGACCCAGAGCTGGAGCTGCACATACTACAACAAGAAAGTTCTGTCGCACATCATGAACATAGCGGGAAGTATCATCAGTGTTCCACTCTAATCCCTGAAAGACAAACACACCATCCGCCTCACCCATACAGCGTCCTCAGAATCATCAGGGCTGTTCGACTGTATCTACCATATCTACATCTGGAGAACCTTGCCAGGATCTTGCCTATCCATAGTGACTCATCACTTCCTGTAGACAAAGCATTCACTCGTTCAGATATTTAGTACTTCTAGAATGTTACACAGCAGTTTTTGCAACAAATCTTTTATTTTTTTTTATTTTGTTTAATCTCAAATGAGGTGTATATTGCTCGTGCTATTGCCACATTTTAGATTTTTTTGGCCTGCTTGTTGTTATTTTCTGTTGCTGCATTTTCATACTTTCAGACAAACTTATCTTTTTCCGCTGGCATTTTGACTGTGGCCACTTTTCAAGGTTTTACTCATAACTGCAATATTTCACCTTTTAATTTGGCATCACAAATCCCTTGTCCTTGCACCGCCAGAATTTACTCCTCACGAGCCACATTTCAGTCAAAAGTCATCACAGCAGTTACCATACAAATGGTTTGTCTTGGGCATTAAAATGAGGAAATGCAATCCAAAAACTAGTTTACTTCAGTGCCATTATGATAGAACTATTCCACATCAGTAATTTCTTTATCTTGAAAGGTTTCTTCTTCATACCTATTTTGGCATCAAACCAGTAATTTCTCCTCATTACTTTGCTTTCCATCGACTACAATTTACTCAGAGCTCCCATGGCAAAAAAAAAAAATGTGGATTTTGCCACGACTATGTTTCCTGTTGACTTCGGTCAGCCATTTTCCTGCTTTGGAGTGATTCCTCTGCATTCGATCATTTCTTCATTTTCTTATTTTTGTCCTTTCCTTTGGGGACAAATTGAAACCATGTCAAACTTTTCAATCTTAACAGCAAAATGATAGAATTAATCTTGAACTTGGATGAGCAGATTGATGGATGGCAAAATAGTACATCCATTGGCACTGGCCTTATGGTTGCAGAGTGATACAAATTACAGTGCCAGGGGGTTTACAACTGGCCACCACTGGAGTTACTGGTGAATGATCATTAGTGTTCTTGCTTTGATTGATAGGGCACATTTGAGATGGCAGGTGGACGACTCATTTCAACACTTTAGCCCCCAGTGATAGATTTAATTTTATCATGTATCTCAGGAAGTCAACTCATTTAAGGTGGAAATGACAGTGTATACTATTGGAGTGGGACATCTGCTATTTGTTGTAACCTAAACTGGAATGTCAGCATTTCACAAATACCAAGGTTAATTACAAGTCCCCATGAATGTTCATAAAGAAGTGCAGACCAGGGGATTGAGAATTAATAATCCAGTCCCAATTGTGACATAGTTTTGTAGATTGTTCATCAACCAAGGCACAAACAACATGATGAATGATTTATCACAGTACTTGCACTCAAAGCTGACGGTAGAAGTCCTCATGAGTCAGGCTAAGGATTGATAAAAGATATAATCTGAAAGGAGATTTAGCTCTTGCCTGGCCTTTTTTCCAGTGGGACCACTTTGTCCCAAAAGATCTACCAAGGACACTCTTGTCCCTCTGATGCAACCTGTTGAAGTTTGATCTTACATTTTGCTCTTTGTTTTAAGTTTTGTTTAATCAATTGTTGGTACATCAGATTTCACAGTGTCGAGGCAGCTTTGTCTGATTTGTCATCATGTCCTAATAATTTGATTGAAAGTAAAAGTTTCTCTTGGAGGCTTTGTACAAAAACTACTGCAGTATGATCACTCCCAGGAGCTCATCTTCTATTAAATGGCAGACCCACAGTAGTAGAAGTTGCAAAGCATTTTAATAGCTGGTGTATACCTATAATAGTTCTATAGTGTGTCACTATATAAATAAAAGCAGAATAGAGGAACAAATACATCCCTGTCTTATCGAGTCGCTTTGGTATACTAACAACATAGTTATTAAATGCTCCACCTCTGCAACAGTAGAACACTACATAAATATGTATGCAGCTGTGGTATTGTAATGTTATTCGGTTTAATTGCGTTGTTAAACAATGTTGGAACACCAGGGTAAACGAAGTTATAGAGTTAACTAGAAAAAGGTCATTATTGGCAACGGCAGTAAAATTCTGATGATGTGAGGGCCCCTCTGCGTCCCACGCTAACATTTTATGCTGTTCAGTTGAGGCACCTGAAGGAGGAATCTTTTATTGGCCACAGTAATTTCATTACTCTGTCAAACTCCACAGTTTAGGAACTTTGTTTATTGTCTGAATACAAGTCTATTTATTAAATGAAAATATCAAGCCAGCTCAAAAAAGAAAAAAAAAAAGCTGTTTTTCTCGAACCGATGGTTATGGACAACTATACCCTGAATTGGTCATTATGCCCCCTGGGAAACTAGACTGATGAATTTTGATATCGATCTATTATTTGCCGGACACCTGGAAACTGTCTGTGATGCCAACTTTGATGCCGTCTATCACTTTTCAGTTGTCTTTTATAGTTGGAGAGCACATCATCATATTCATATCATCTGAACTGTACATAATTGAGGGGAAAACGAAGAGTGAATTGTGTAACAAACTATGATTTAGAAATGGAATATTACAGACCGGATTTAACTTCTGTTCATTTAAGCTCAGATCCTCCCAATGGAGAGTGCCTTATTTTTACAAGATGATGGTTAGAGCAAGGTTTCGCCTACAGTTTGTTGACTGCATGGATGTAAAGAAGGTTAGTGCCGATACAGAGCATGTGTGGTCAGCAAAATGATTAAGCTTGATAAATAGGGGTAAAAATACAACAGCAGAGGCTTATGGTCTCAAGGTTAATGGGTTTGCATTAAAATATTTCTGCTCCCTGTGAGATTAGTATACATTCTTAAAATACGACTCTAAAAAGTGGAATTAGACTATTTCAATGTGGTCTTAATATTCATGATACTAAATAGAGACTGTACATAATCCCATGATATTGAAAGCTATTCACTCATTTCAGAGTTAAAATGATTGGGCATCTTGCAGTGTTTTTCACTGAGGCTCAACAAAATGCCTCATAGGCTATAGAGTTCAGTTGTAACCAATGATTCTTTCATTCAGTTAATACATTTAACATGAAAGAGGAATGCTTGGCCAAGAACATATTGTCTGCTGCTAATTTTAAATCAAAACAGAGTAAGAAGGCTTGCAATTTGTTCCCTAATTCTTGAGACTCCATCTCAACTTTGTAAAAAGTTGGTTAAACTAGTGTTTTGGCAGGGGCTATAGAAGGAGACCACACAGTAACAAAATGTCGAGCACAAAAACTGAGATCAAGAGAAAGTCAAGAAATCATTAAAACAAGTGGATCAGAAATTCAAAATGTCAGAATCAAACATGAGGTTAGAATAACAATTTAAAGGGAAAAAAAACAATAAAAAATGAGAAAAAGAAGCAAAAAAAATAATGGCATAGAAATCATTGCGAAAGGACAAATAGATACTCCAATGAACGAATAGAAAAACAAACAAAAAATCATTGTTAAAAAAGTAAAGCTCATAACTGAGTTTTAAGGTTTTAAAAAAAAGATCCTGAATCTGTGAGGCTTATTTTCTTAGCAAAAGAGCCAAAGCCAGGGTTACCTATATATATAGTATGGCCACCTTGTATTTTAAGCCTTCACTTTGGTATGGCCAGGAGGGTCCCACCAGAGGCTCTAAGGCAGCAAATTGGATGTTGTGGGATCAACATATCCACAGTTTATCTCAAGGTCAGAGTCAGATAGCTTTAAAAGTGATAGATAAAATAATATAATCAATTCTGAAATGAACTGGGAACCAGCGAATGGAAACCAGGATCAAGAGGCTGTACAGTACTGCAGTCCTTTGAGACCCTTTTAGAACCTTTAAGCTTCGTTCTTCGCCTGTTGGGAAATTACTTTCTACTTATTTCTCTAAAAATGGATGTTCACTTTGCAAGAATTAATGACAGTGAAGATCTGTTTGCAGGACAGGATGCAAAAACTTAGTAGTGCTCAATTCCTGATTAAACCCTCCTTCCCCTGCTAGAGAGCATTAAATGAAAGCTGACTGTATTCTTTACAGTAAGCAAAATGTCTTGTGCATTTTTAGATATATGGGGGGCAAATTCAATCCATTTCTGTGACAGCCACCATACACTAGTTTTCTACACACAAACATGATTTGACATAATGATCAGATCTGCAAAAGCAACTTATATACTTCAATCAGTTTGGTCATTTCTCTATTTATGTACTATTTAAGTAAGGGTATGCTACAAGTGCATTTCTTGAATTGTTCAGAGGAGCGACTCATCAATGCCCATTTATAATCTTGTAAAAGGAACCATAATCACTTGTTTTAGTTCACCTCCCACGTGCACTGGAGTCTATGTGTCATGGAATTTTACATAGTATGAAAAATAATATACAATACTGATTTTTACTGGAATCAGCCCACCGGGTGGCGTGACTCAGGTGGTAGGAGCAATCTCCTCAGAACCTAAATTTTCTAGTCGATTTTAGTTTGATGCCGAGCTCCTCCTAGCTTGCTGAAGAGTCGCTGAGCAAGTCACAGAAAATCTAATTACTCCCCAGGGTGCTGCTCAGATCAAAAATTTCATTCACATAGAGCCTGGAAACTAATCTAAGTAACATAAACCTCCCATTGGTAGATAATTTTTAAACTTACATTTTGAGGCTCTATATTTACGTTTTTTTTTTTTTTAGATATTTCTCGACATATGAAAAAAGGGGAAACATAGCATGATACTGACTGATTTCCAAATATAATGGAATCAGTTCAAATAAATATCACCATCAAAATAACATGGTTTAAACATGGCTCATAGACCCTATTTAATGTTGACTTGAAAGCTTCTGGAGGTATTTTTTTGGCTTTAGGCATGAAAGTGAAATACCACCACACAACTCTCAGAGGAGCAAGTTCATGCCCTGATACTTGTCATTCATCCTGATGAGATGTCGACTCAATGTATCCTGCCTCAAGCTAAAGTAGCTTGCATCTCAGACCATAGGCAGCAAGATGAACAGTGGCCTGTCTGTGATAAAAAATAATCACCTTTGTCCCAGAGTGGGGTTATATAACTTCCTTATCATAGTCAATTTAATCTCTCTTTGGGAACTAAAACTCAGGTAATGTTCATACTGGGCGCACATGGCATCATCATAGAAATGTTTATACAATTGTATTCATACCAGAGTAATGAAATATAATACTAATAATACCAATGCCTGTCGCAGCAGCTCCTATTATCTTTTACTCAATCTCTTTATTTTCTTGAGTGATTTATTTACCCGTCCATTCTTCTTTCCCAAGTGGGACAATATACCGTCTCTCTGGTGCGCTGTGCTGCTTCCCACCGTGTTCCCCCTACCGATACTAAGGAAAATTTTAAAATACACCCGGGAGGAACTTCTCCAAATGAGAAAAGGAGCCGGACTTTCCGCACCACCCATCCCAGAGGAGCTATGGCAGAGCACCTGCTGGGGGGAGGAAAGACGGCACAAAGGTAAAGGAGCAGACCTGGATGCAAGCCCTTCCTGCCCTTGGTCACTTGGTCATCATGGGGAACGTGAGGTCGCTCGAACCAACAAATCCGACAAAGTGTCGTTGACAGTTCCCCACAAACACCGACATGGCTACTACTTGCCCCCCCCCCCCCCGCTGCCTACAGCATCAGCTTCTAAGGACAGCCCTCCCCATCTCCCCAAACCCAGACACAAACACAACCACAGACAACTCCCTCCACCCCCCACTCTAACATCCCATCCCATCCCCCCGAACACAAACATGGTCACCACAAGCCCCTGTCCCGCTGTCCACTGGAAGCCTCCACAGACACCCCCCCCCCCCCCCCCCAGCCCCCCCACTACATCCATGGGGACATTAACAAACACACAACTGCTACTCCCCCCAAACCCCCACCCATCAGCAGTTCCCTCAGTCAGTATCCCCACACATCTCCCCCTCCCCATCCCCCGAATACTGACGCAAACACTCCCGTCTACCCTCTCCCCAACCTCAGACTCACCTTCACCTCCAACCAGGTGCAGAGGAAGTTCTCCAGGTTGAGGCAGAGCAAAGCCAGTGGGCTGGACAACATCTGCCTCGGGTTACTCGAGGTATGTGCTGGGCAGCTTGCTGGGGTCTTCCATCACTTTTTCAACCTCTCTCTGAGATTGCTGAAGGTGCCTGACCTCTGGAAGACCTCCTGCATTGTCCCAGTATCCAAGAAGGGACATCCAAGTACTCTCAATGAATACAGGTCAGTGGCACTAACATCACATGTCATGAAGTCCTTCGAGAGGCTTGTACTCCAGCACCTGAAAGACCGGCTATCTGCTTCCCAGGACCCTCCACAGTTTCTGTTCAGGCAGCACATGGGTGTCGAAGATGCAATCATCTTCCTCAGTCATAGGGCCCTTTCCCAACTTGAGGGTGCAGGAAGCACTGTGAGAGTCACCTTCTTGGACTTCACCAGTGCCTTCAACAAAGTCCAACCCACCCTCCACTGCCTGGATCTTGGACTACCTCACAGGACAGCCATAGTATGTCAGGGTGGATGACTGTGTTTCCAAGGCCGCAGCATGCAGCAGAGGCGTGCCCAAAGGTACTGTCTTGTCTGACTGGTACAACTCTGGTTCCTGGCCCCTCCAGAAGTTTTCCTATGACTCTTCCATCACTGGCTGCATCAGCTATGACAAAGAGGAGTACAGAGGTCTGATAGTGAGTTTTGTTGAGTGGAGCAACCAGAACCACCTCGTACTCAACATCTCCAAGATTAAATAGGTAGTTGTGGAGTTCCAGGAGAACAGAAAGAGACAGATACCAATCACCATCCAGGGTGACGAGGTGGAGATAGTGGACTCCTACAAGTACCTAGGGGTACATCAATAATAAATTGGACTAGTCACAAAAGACTGATGCACTCTACAGGAAGGGTTAGAGCAGGATGTTCCTTCTGAGGAGACTGAGGTTGTTTGGCATCTGTAGCGGGCTCCTAAAGACCTTGCACCAGTCTATGGTAGCCAGCGCACTCTTCTTCAGCATAGTGTGCTGGTGGGGCAGTGCCAGGACTGGTGAGATCAATAGGCTCAACATGATAGTGAGTGAAGCCCGCTAAGTGGTGGGACTGAACCTGAACCATCTTCAATCGGAGGCAGTGGGGATGGTGAAGGAGTAACTGGAAGCTATCCTGGACAATCTTTCCCACCCCCTGCATGACGAGCTGTGGCTGATGGGCAGCTCCTTCAGCCAACGGTTCATCACATCCTGGTGCAGAACTGAATGCTTCAGACACTCCTTTGTGCCCACGTCCATCAGACTGTACTACAGAAGTTTGGACGGCAAACAACTCTGAATGGCCTGAGGTGCATCTGTGCTGCTTCCACAAACCCACTACCTTTCCCCATTCACTCCCTCGCCCATTCACATGCCATGCCCTAACCTCTGTTGTCTTTCTTATCCTTGTTGGTCCCTGCATGCCCACATCCTGCCTATTTTTGTGCATTTATTTTATTCTTGTCATTGCCATTGTCACTCTATTCATATTGTCACTTAGTTGTGGTTGTGTATTTTTCACCCTTACTGTTCCTTTATGTTGTCTATTATTATCCCTGATGTTGTTGCTGTTGCTGCTCTCTATTCGTGGATGTCTTGCTGTCTTATGTCTCTCTATTTATATTCATATTTATTTTACTTTTTTATTTTTCTGACATTATAACCGTTACATTGCTGTGACAAAGGAATTTTCCCTTTGGGGATCAATAAAGTTTATCTTACTTAACCTAAAATGGTCTCCAATTAATGAGCTGGTCATTGTGCATGTATTCTATAAAGAATACTGACTGGATCATGAACTTGGGGCATTGCAAAAATTTGTATTTGTATCTCTTAACTCTAGTAGTGATTATGTAGTGTTGCTGAATAGCTTTAACTCCTTAAAGGACCACATAGAAATGGGGAAGCAACTTACTAGCTTTACAGAGTTGTATTTTTTTCCCTCTCCACAAAAACATGAGCCCAGGACTGGTGAGTCACAGATAAAACAACAAAGTAAAGCGCCAAACCTGCTGTATCTTTGACCTTTAAGAACTCTCACTCATGTCATGTCTGTTTTCAGTCTGTTATGCTCACTTCCTCTAGTTTCCATTTGGGATTTCTTCCCAGCCTATCACCTTGCATTGTGCTACATTCCAACAAAAAAAAAAAAACAAAAAAAAAACACATGTCCAAACAAAACACCTTACAGTATTTAACAATGTCACACTGTCACAAGCAACACATTTGGAGGAAATTATTGTGAGCTTGGGTTTATTCTTACTGGTTTATCTTTTCTACTTCTGATTTACTTTTCTTCTGATTCAGAACCTCTCCAAATGGGTGGTAAAAATGAGAAAAATCTCCAGAATAATTCATAAACAGACAGAGGAGTAACTTTGTAAATGTCCTTGGTTCAAGTCATTATATTTAATCTATCTCAGCCATACGCATGAACATGAAATGAAAGGAACAATATAAAGGACATTTCTTCAAGTGGCTACTCGATGAACTGACAAGGTGGCCTAAATGGAAATGTCAATTAGTTTGCATAAAATGCAACCATATCTTTAAAATGTTACACAGTTAAATGTAAAAGAATAGGGGATATGTCACTCAATTGCATAAATCAGTTGCTCAATAGTTTGTAGAGTAGGGGTGGTTGAGCAACATAGAAACTCCTGGCTTACACACTGGTGGTGACACATCATCCTAAAGGAAGCTTAGAACTTGCACAATACTTGGCTCGTTGTCTATATTACTCTAAATTGGAATATAATTTCGAAATATAAAAAATGTCACCAAACTGAATCTGTCAACAAATTCAAAAACAGACAGTGACATAACAGATGAATGAAGAAAATGGCTTCTGAAATTATTTAACTGTTACTGTTGGCCATGAAAAAAGCAGGTTGAACAAACTTCCATACTGAAAGTGAAGCTCTGTCTTTAGATTTAAGAGCATGTGCTGCAACTCAAGAATATATAGCATTTTATGTATTCACCTTTCCAGCTGAGCCATACGCTACACACACACACACACACACACACACACACACACGTACTGAATAGTCACTTTACAATATATATATATACCCATATATATATTTCTTTTCCTCCATCAATTCCTCTTTGGGTTTCCTTTTTCAAATCCCTCTTGTGTATTCCCTATCGTTTCATGGTAGGTTGCTCTTTTGAGGCATTGTCAGGCTTGTTTAAATTTTAACAAGTGGAGTAGAAGTAACAAAGATACTCAGACAAGGGTAAGGGTAGAGTCCCTCAGCTGAAACCAAAGGTATTTTTCTCAGGAATTGTTGTGCAGTGACGTGGAAGAATCTGACTTTTCTTCATACGAATGCTCTTGGCCCCACTTAACCAGATTATGAGCATGTACATGCTTCAGCCAGTGTGGATGGTTCTACCAAGAATACTGTGGTGATCTAAAGGTATGTCCAAGGCAAAAAATATATAAATCGACTTGAAGTTTACTTGTTCTGTAGTGACGTTGAAATTATTTGACCCGAGCTATGACAATCTAGTATTTTTCATCTGTCTATTTTACCCCAGTTCTTAGTCAATAAAGTTTCACTAAAAGGAAGAATGCAAACTGCTTAATGTTAAGCCTTGACCACAGCTTTAATAACAGCCATTTATCTGACAAGTATTTAAAACTGGTTAATGTTGAAAAGCGGAGTGAACCAGAGAGCACTTCCAAACTGGCTTCTGTAACTGAAGGTGATACACAAATGGATCATTCTTCAATACAACTTCACCGTCAAATGTTCTTGTCTTCTTTTTTGCCAGCTGGTTGTGAAAGGTATGACTTACATTACATAAGCTATTTGGTTTGGTTGTGGTACCTGTCTGCTCCTATGTCATATTAAAAAAAAAAAAAAAAGGGTTTTGAATTTCTAAGTGATTTTTCATGCCTGTTAGCATGTATGTAAATTACATAGATAAAAAAAAAAACAAAAAAAAAAAGACTACATGTACCATAGTTGAAGAGAGTGGGCCGTAACTTGGTAAAAATAAAAATATAAAAACTTGCCATTTATACAATCTTCATTTAAATATCATTCACAGCAAATAAGTACAAAATTACTAAAATAATTGCTAACTGCATCGGATGTAGGTAAATGCCAGTGGAATGATGTATAACAATTCACTGATTCATTTGACCATATCTACATTTGCTGTACCTTGAAGAATACTGTTGGTCAGATGTCACAATCGCCTGTCTATGTTTGCAGTGGATCAGCTTCTTTTCATTTCCTTTTGGAATTTCAAATAATGTCTTCGGATTAACACCTTCTTATTTCTGACATCACGTTCTCTAACCTGAAGTGTAATGTAAACCCTTGTAATGTATACCCCTGCACAAACATAAAATCAGAGAAGGTAGTAAATATTAAATCCTCACATATATTAAAATGTCAACTCTATGATACCTGAAATGATTAATGCTCCAAAGTTCCTGAATACAGCATTGCCCTCAGCGGCTTCCTACATATTGGATTTTCCGGTGGGAAAGCAATATTTATAGTCAGCCATTTCGTTGAGTTTAGAAATCAAGGCCTGATCTTTCTTCTGTATCTTAAGCTGGGCCCTATCCCTGTTAAAAATGATTTAACAGGTACTCCAAAGGGGAGGGGGTTTATGCCAGGAACCACCAAGTGACATCTGTTTCACAATTTCTCAGCCAGGATCTAAATTCAGCTTAATTGCCAGGATGGAAAGGGCTTTCCAAGTTGGTTAAGGTGTTTGAAACTAGGCACACTGCTTTACCATCCTTGTCTGGCTTCTTCAAAAATAAATTGATATAATAAACAAAGAATATATTTCCCTGTATCTAGTTTTTAACAAAATATTATTATTAATAAATGGTTTCTCCAACAATGTTTAAATAAGCACATATTCACTTGAAAATGGATAGCTGAGCAGGAAAAGCTGCTTAGGCTTAATAGGAAAAGGAACGGGTTGTATTCTTCAAAACTTGCCATTTTGTATCCACAAAAGATTGCTCCTTATTATTTTCTCCTGCCTTTTTGTGTTTGCTGATTTTTGTGTCTTTATTAATTTTAGTTCTTTCACTGAAAATGTAAAGGTTTCTTTTTTTTTTCCACAAGCTGTGCTATCTTACAATAATGTCAATGTGCTTTCTTAGATTTTCCCATGGATTTTACAGATTTCATCAAATTTACCCTGTTACTTAGTGCAGATTTTTCTGATTCCACTTTAACAGGTTTTTACACTGAGGACCCAAACTATATTATTCAAGGCTGCTGGCTGGCCAGCATGGTGGCCACAACAATGAATGTCCCGCTAGACTTTATACGGGCACAGAATATGGACCAATTGGGTCGCAGTCCCAAAATGCACTGCATGTCTGGCTCCTACTCTGCTCCTCCTAAAAGCACTTCCCTCTGGATCACCAGTATAGAGTAGCTGTCTCTGAAATAAGAAAGGAGTGAGTGAGAAGAAGCGTTGTTTCTGTATAGACCAGCACACAAGGAACCAGAATAAAACCCGTGAGCTTGAATTTTTTTAATATGCAAAGTATAATAATCCCCGGCAGGCACCTATGGAATGTAAATCCAATCATGAATCTTAGTGAAATATAATACACAAAAAAGAAAGCTCAAAGCAATCTACTGATCTTATTACTGATCCAAAAATTAGCCAAAAAGCAGTTTCAATGTGATCAAAAGAGGCTACAACACTGGTCTTTGACCTACAAGAATTTTCTCTTTCTGAAGCTGGTCAATGTCAGATATGTTTCTTCTACACAGGGGGTATCTGACCCACCTGACATTTACATCTTACCCCAGCATTAAATTGATCTTCATCATTTATGAGTTAGTCATTCCCAACAAATAATAAAGATCAAATGCATTTGAACATGGTAGCATAAGTATGTGTCCCATTGAGCTTGTACCCTCTCTGCCATCAACAGAATAAGCCATCAGAGAAAAGCGCAGAACATCATCGGTCTAAGAATATCATGCAGTTGACTAGCAGATTTCTGTATGTTAGTTTAATAAACATATAATACAATTATAGCAAAATTATACACAATGACGACTGCTGCAAAGGTATTATCTAAAACTGAAATTATAAATGACTATATTTAAGAGAAACTATTTTCCAGGCACACTGGCTGCTGGTAAGTGGGATACTTCATTTGTTTCTATATTTCACTTGAAAATTCTCAGCAATTGTGGTTGTTGATGTCAAGAAGCCAGGACCATGGCTGTTCACCTTGAGGGGTCCCTAGGAGATTGGCTTCTCTGGACTAACAGATATGGACTGGAGCCCAATTTCCTTTTGGCTAATTAGTTTGGCTACAATAACGGTGGCAGTCCTTATCAGCCTCCATGCCTTCTGCTCTCTGCCTCTCTTTCTACTTTCATTCTGCATCACAGTACAATAGTATGCCCACAATGACAAATTGTATTTAAAATTTGCTCGATAGCAAAGGTGTTTATCAAATTGTACAACCTTGCGCTCATCCCATCCATCTCAATTTTCAATTACAAAAAAACTATTAAGTAAACCAATAAAAAAAATAACCGCTGGGATTTGTGGTCTGAATGGAAACATGATATATTAAGGGCTATAATAAAAATATCAAACACACGGGGAATTTGAAGAAAAAAAAAAAAAAGGCTTAAAAACTGCCTAGTGGAGGGTTGACCACACCAGAGGACATGCATGCTCCCATTGCAAAAGATAATGGTTAGTGCTAGTTAGGTGAGTAGAGACCAGAGTGGAGACACAGAGGATGTAAGAATGGAGCAGAAAGGTGAGAATGTTCACAGAGGTAAAGCTTGTGATGGTGATGCAATTGAAGAAGAAGAAATACCTCTATTGTCACATTCAGTTTTTCATACAGCACAACATCAGCAAAATTTAACAACTTCATTTTGCCCATCTGGATGAACCATAAGCAGAATGTAGTTAATAAGGCCCACCAGGGGCTCAGTGTCTTGCTCAACAAGAGGAGGAGCGCAAGAATCAATCAGGAATGTTTGGTTCTAAAGACAACTACTCCAACACCTAAAGCCACGCCAACCCCCAGGTGAAAAAGGTGAGGCTGTGGCAGCCAGGGGTGTGATGAGGATGAGAGCTGGGTGTGTGCGGCAGGTGATGACGCAGAGGTCAGTGAGAGACAGATGACTGAGATGTGTGCTATCACTCAAGTCAGCGAACAATTAAGCGAAGCCAGTGTGACAGGTGAAATGGACAGGGCAGTGGAGTTGATGGAGTATAAAGCTCTTGCGACTCCAGTGACAAAACAAAGGAGAAGCAAGCAAAAGGTATTGCTAAGCACTAAAAGAGCTGGACAGCTGGCAACAAGGAAACACACTCTCTCAGACTGCAGCGACAGTGGCGTCTGAGTTCAACAGAGCTACTGCTCTGATGACGGTGATGTTTTGATCCTTTCAGAACCAGTCAGGAGAAGTGCAGGAAAAGTGTTAGAGTGCTATTTCCCAGATTTGATTTGTATTTTTCTATATTAATTACATGAAACCCATCAACAAAGGCAACCTGCATGATTCAGCTGTGTGTGTGTGTGTGTGTGTGTGAGTGGACAGACAAGTCTTGGAGACATCCCCCCGCAGTGCAGGATATTATCCAAATCATCTCTTGAGAAACAGGCTGCGCTCTGCTATTTCAAATGTGTTTTTTCAATCATTCTTCAATCAAGTCAATCATGTAAATTAAGTATCCTTTCTTCAATCTGTCTGAAAACATGTTTCATAGTTTTATTTCCTGAAGAAGACTCACTAATTTTCTTAGGTTTCTTACAGATATTTTTAACCTTTTTGCCATCACTTTCTCTGGCCCTGTTTGTATCTGCACGAATAAGAAAAAAAAAGAAAAAAAAAAACAAATTCAAATGGCACATTTTTCAATTGCAGTGTTGTTTTGAGCAATAGCACTTTGTCTGGTGCAGGAGTGGGGCTCTTGTCTACAGAACCTTTCACTCCAAGCTCATGCTCCAAGAGCATGTAGTTCACTGAATGTTTCTTTTAACCAAAGTTAATTTTAGTCACTTGATGATTTTTTTTAAAATTTGAAGTGGATGAAGAGTGTAAAGGCAGTTTGTCCTGATTATATACCTGTAGAGATACGGTGATCTCTGGGAGAAATTTCTGGATTAGATTACTCAACAGGATCATAGAGAGTGAAAGGATGTATGAGGAATGGAAAAGAAGTTTAATAATGCCCATCTTTAAGAATGAGAGAGATGTACAGAATTGCAGTAATTAACACTGTTGGCAGTGCAAGTCAAACATTGATTGCAGCTTAGTGTGCAACTCACAAAGTGCAGGTGCAAGGATGAGTGCAGTTTCAATGGCAGCAGTTACATATGCAGTGCTGCATGTAAAGTGCAGAAAAAGAAGAATAAGTGTACCTATCTTGTACCTCCAGCCAGAAAGTAGGAGCACAAACAGTCCATTTTGAGGGTAGGTGTGGTCCTTGGTGATGGAGGCAGCTCTCCTGTGGACTCTGGTGGTAGAATTGAACAGTGTTGAATTTGGAGCTGTAGTCCACAAAGAGCATCCAGATGTAGGAGTTTTTGTTTTCAAGGTGAGAGAGGGAGTAATGTAGGGTGGACCTGTTTGGCCGTAAGGCAAATTGCAGGGGGTCTAGGGTCTCTGGAATGTTGTTGCCAGCACCACTCTCTCAAAAAAACTTCATAATGATCGGAGTGAGTGCTCCTGGCTTGCAGTCATTCATGCAGGTGGATGGGCTTTTCTGGGGTGGGGTAACAGTGGTTATGTTATTGAAGCAGGTGAGGACGGTGCTCTGGCTAAAGGTTTAATATGGCAGTAAGAACATCAGCTAGCTCATTGAAAGAAGCCCCGAGGACCCGCCCAGTGTTGTTGTCCAGTCTTGAGTGCATCCCAGTCGGTTGTAGCAAAACAGCCCTACAGGATGCCCCCTGAGTCCAGGGTCCAGAGTTTGATTTCTCTGGTTATGCAGTTGGTCTGTTTCAATCTATCTGAACACAGGGTACAGAAACAGAGAGATGCGGTCTGATTGTCTAAAGTAGGGATGGGGCACAGCCCAGTACGTGCCATGGATGTTGATGTTCATTTGGTCCAGGGTGTTCTTGTCCGGGTGGGATTGTCAACACGTTGTTGGTAACTGGGGAGTACGGTCCGCAAGTGGCTATGGTAGAGTAAGTGTGCATAGGCAACAATGTTTCAGAATGCCGTGAAGGCTTTCTCACATGCTGCCACTATATGCAGACACTTGGGAAGACCTGCTGCGACAGGATCGCGTTTGGAGGAGAAGTAGGCCCCTGGCCTAAGCTTTACCTCCATGGCTTAGGAGGAGGATGGGTGTCATGCAGCTTGACTTTTCGTAGACTTCTTGGGTAAACAGTTTGGAGGGGTCAGGAAAACCTAGCATAGGTGGCAATTGGAGCGCTATTGTCCAGGCTCGCACATCTAATGCACCCTGACAAGGTTGATGAGCCATGTTCCTTAGTAGAAGTTCGATGGTAGAATAGTTAAGAAGGAATTAACAACAGTACAAGCACTTAAAGACATAATCTGTTCTTTTGTAACTGGCTTTGGCAAAGCCATTATTGTCCGGATTTGTTTTGGAGACAGAGTTTTGAGATTTTATGTGACCTAGGACTGTCACTGTTCATTGTACAAATTGGAGTTTGGAAAGACTGGCTTTGTGTCATTCTTTGTAGAAATGTTTTAAAAGGGTGACAGTGTCAGCCTTGCACTACTCATGAGTTTCAGAGCCTAAGATGATGTCGTCTATGTACTGGATGATAGTAGTTCCTATGGATAGCTGTAGTGGGGCTATTCCGTCTCGCAGTGCAATATTGTAAATTGTAGGTAATTTACAGTATCCCTGCCATGAGCTGGTGAACGTGTATGGATTGTCATTAAACATGAAGGCGAACCAGAATTGGGTGTACTGGGACATGGAAGAAGGCACTGGACAGGTCAATGAAAGAACACCATTTGGAGGCCTTTGGGATTCGAGACAGAATTGTGTGAGGAACTATCAGGGTTCTAGCTTGGACTGCAGCATTTACTGCTCGCAGATCCTGGACAAATCTTCACTCCAAGGGTTGTCCCCATTCACGCATTTTCTTTACCAGGAACATGGTAATAGAAACAGATGAGTCTGGACGGGTTCTAATTACTCCTGCATTGAAGTAGGTATTCAGACACTGGCTTGATTCCATCGATTGCTTCAGGTTTTGGAGGGTACTGGAGCGCTTTCGGTCTGGAACAAGGATAGACAGCCATGTGCACCGGTGCTGCGGATTGGATAAAGCTAATATCATATTTGTGAACTGCCCATAGATCTTGGGGAGGCCAGAGATTGAATGAAAACAGTGGCCGTTCTTCAGCTATCCCACTTCTGACACCAAATTGTGCAGAATTTTTGGGAGGCTTCTTTAAGAAAGTTGGTGAAAAAAGAATGGTCAGAATACTCCTTGGATGTTGGAATTGGGGCCTCAAAAGGTACAAGATGTATGAGATGGAGAAGGACACATTGTTTAGAGAAGGACACATTGTTTGAAGGACAAATTGTTTGGAAAAGGAAACATTGTTTGGAAGACAGACAGCTAATTAAGCAAGGACATCTTAGTTTTCCACAGAACAGTAAAGTTGCAGAATTACATAAAATATTTTCACAAATATCTTATGCAATATATTGCTTCTAACTTATTCATTGCCATTGACATTTGGATATGCAATCAGCATTCACAATCTACCAATTGAAACTGCTGTGATATAGAATATATAGATATTTTCCAAAAAAAATGTTACCCTGGTTCGATTCCACGGGGACCTTTCTGTGTAGACTCTCCATGTTCTCCCCGTGTCTGCAAGGGTTTCTTCTGGTTTCCCCCACAGTACAAAACATTCTACAGGTTAACTGGAAAAAAAATGGCCAGAATGAGTGAATGATTGTATGTCTGTATATATGGCCCTGCAATTTGATTGGCAACGAGTCCAAGATGTTCCCGCCTCTTGGCCAATGACGGGATAGGCTCCAGCATCTCCCATGACCCTCAGCGGCAGAAGATGAATGGATGTTGCTTTATAATTGGCAAATATCCTAATTACTTTACAGTAAAAGCAGTAAGCCCATTACCCAAGACTCATTTTCGAACTAGGTTGATTTAATGTGAAAATGCATTAAATGTTTGTTTTAACAAGCTCAAAATTAGCTTACATATAGGCCTGGCATGCTACAGAGAATTTCCATATGCTGAGGATTTTAAGGCAACGTAACGCTCTGTCATTGAAACCCATCTCAATTATACTGAGGGAGGACAGGTGTCTGCGACTTGACTGATTGGTTCCTACCCTTCCTTCTAGCTGCATTGATGTTCCTATTTTTTTTCAAGGGATAGAATGTGCAAGTGTTTAATTTCTCTACAATGTTTGATGAACAAAGTCATGACGATTTCTCGGTATTTTAATCAAAAATATGTATAGTGCATTTGTCAAAGAAATATATATATATATATATATATATATACAAAGGTTTCTTTTGTAAATGACTGTCAGTCTTGTCAAAGAGCATGTTGTCAGGTAGATTATGTTAGACAAAATGTACGATTCAGTAAATGTCAATTTGAATTCTTTTCATTCAAATATACCACAAAATGGTTCTTCTTCTTGATTTTTTTTTTTTCTTTTTAGTTTTTGAGATTTCCAAAACAACCCAAAATAAAAACATTTTCAAGAAAGGCTGAATGAGTGGGCTCTTTTTTCTTGACATGAGACTAGAATCCATAAAACACAAATTATGTTTATAAAATACATAGTACAAATAACTGTAACCCAAGATTGTCTTTGACTATTTACTGAGATAAATAGTGAGAAGAATATCATTTTCACTCTTTACTAATATAGAAATACCTCTTTTATTAGAGAAATGGACCCTTACTGAACTTTGGAAGGAGAGGAAGACAATCAACTTGATTGAAAACTAATTTAGACTAACCAGGTGTATTCCACCTGAATCTACATGTAATAATAATTTTTCCAAAATAGAAACACAAGATGTTTCAATGAAAAAATATTTGCTTGAATGAATAATTTATTAATTACTTCATTCATTCATCCAGAAACTCACACTACACACTTTCCTGCAGCCATAGAACACATCATGATGGGACCCGTTGTGTGTCAGGTGAAACCACAAGAAAGTTGTTTTTGGTATATCCCAAATGATCCAAATCTAATTATCTTTCTGAGTGAATACTCATGTTGCATAAGCTAAACAGACATGATCAGGCACAGAGCCAGTCTCAATTCGAGCAAAGTGTTTATGCCTTTGACAAAAACAAGTAAATCCTGTTTTGTTCAAACAAAATATGTTACACGAACATAAGACGAGCTACATGTATGCCATACAGAACACTTATAACTGCTAATAAAAAAACATTCTCTGGGCAGGATTTCTTAGCCAAGTTATTCATCATTTTAAAATATGAATGTTTCCTAGACCAGTGGTCCCCAACCCCTGGTCCCGAACCGGTACTGGTCCATGGATCATTTGGTACCAGTATGCAAAGAAAATCTCTCTTGATACAAATTATAGTTTTTTCATTAGACCTTCTGATTTTAAAAAATGACTGCTTCCGCCTTTGTCTCCGCCTTATAGTAACTGCCCAATATAAAGTTGTATATCATTGTACTCAGATTAAATACTGTGAACTGACAAAAGCTTTTATAAATTGGAACCCCAACACCTCTAACTGGAATGTAGAAACATTTTCATGCATAAAACTGGTCCCTGGTACAAAAATGGTTGGGGACTGCTGTCCTAGACCAAGTGCCCAAAAACCAATGTGTGTAGGATCTCTTAAATATGGCCCAGCTTGTTCAGTGACAGATTGACTTAATTGATTCGTATGTTACTGAACTGAAAAATGGTTTCTGGAAAAATGAAGTGTTTAGGATAAAGCTAAGTGAAGGAGTCAAACTAAGGTAAAGCATGTACGTGTCAATTGTATAATTAGAACAGTAAACAGGAAGAGAAACATTGGTCATCTGTGTCTGAGGATATGGATTAGTTTTTTTTGTTTGTTTTTGTTTGTGTTTTTTTAATGCAGTAAAGTATTGAAATGAACCAAAACAATGTGAAATTAGTTTTTAAGCCAAAATGACAAGTACAAAATCTTTAGATCATTTTGGATACTAAATAGGACTGATGTATCAAATGAGCCAGAGGATCTGTTAAGTAAACCAACTGGGCAATTATCATGGGAAACGGTTTGTACGAGGTCAACCACCTTCAGAAATAGTTGGCAATTGATTAGATAAGCCATCTGTCCTCCACCAATTATCATATACCCAACATTAACCAATTAAAAAAGAAAGAGGTAAGTATGTTCTCCATTGCAAAAAGCATTCTGTGAATTTCTTGCTCCTTTAATCATAGATATTCTTATACTTTTATATTCTGCAATTTGGTGGTACAGTAACAAATGCATCAAGTAAGGCTAGAAAATCTGTTCAGCTCTGCCTTCACTCTGCTAACCTCAGGCACTGTTCTTAACACTGTCCTTCTCCTCACCCAGCATGTTTGGTGTGCAGGCTTTCAACACTCCCTTAAAACTCACTCAAGTTGTCGATGCACAAAAGTCTATCAAGATTCCGTCCAGTCACTGGCCTGGACGAAGTCATCCCAAGTGGCTACTTTGTATCCTATCATGCTTCTTCCACAATACTACTAGGATTATGGGAATCAAACTACTTACATGGTACAGTGGTACAGACGACATTGTCCAAATTAAGACTCACAGCTTCACCCTATTTTAGTTTCAGGGCGTAACCAAGTGTGGAAAATTCATTATTAAGAAAGTACCAAACCGAGAGATTGCTAAAAATAGTTATAGCACATGTAAAGTATGTCATCACTAATTATGCAGGAGGTTTAGAATCTCATTACTAACTTCACAGACACACAATCCAGTAATGGAAAATGAAATAAAATAGAGGTTTTGGTAGTTACTTAAGTCAGTTACACAAGAAACAGGCAATTTACATTTTTTAATGAAATTGTAAGAATGTCTGTGAACATCCCTTTATCACAGATTCCATTCATTCATGCATTATCCACCATTTATCCGACACTTAGGGTCACAGGAGATGACGAAGCCTATCCCTTCTGTCATTGGGCGAGAGCCGTGGACCAGGCGCAAGTCAATCCCAGGACCACATATTAAGACGAACAACCATTCACTCTCCCGTTCACACACTAAGGCAATTTTCACATTTTTTCCTATTAGCCTTCAGGGTTTTATTTTATTGGACTGAATTGTTTAATTTTCATAAATGAAATAATGTGAGAGACAAACAAGAAGTATGCCTGTGAAATGGTGGATTTTTTAGTCAATCTTCATCCTGTTTTTGCAAAAACGTTTTCTTGGAGACACAACAATGTGAGATGCTTATAAAGGTGGTTTGATGAGACAGGATACAAAATGTATAATGGACCACAATCCCAATGTGATTTTTTTGGTATCAAAACAAGTGATATAACAAGTTAATAAGAATACTAATGCCGTTTATATTCCTGTGGCCATGGACACCGGAGGAACAGGTTACTTCTGTTACATTGTTGGAGGGGAATGAAAATTTGAGAATTCATTTATTCTTAAATTTTATAAAAACATAAGATATATTGCCAGTATTCCAAGAGTGAAGAGTGGCCATGAGTGCCAGTTATAGAAATTAGTTGTTTTTAATGGAAAAACTGTTTAAATTGGCTGCAATATGTCGTCAGCAAAACTCCCCCCACTCCCGTGGAATATCTGTGCAAGAAATACTGTTTAGCTGCCTAATTATTGCCTGAGGAAAAGCTAATTCGCCAAAGAAATACTTTGCAAGTGAATGAAATCTGGACACCAGCTTATGACACCAGTTAGTTTGATTTTTAAAAAAGGAAAACCGAATACTGATATGCACACAGCACATTAGCGCTAGTGTTATCTTTTATTAACTGCTAAATGATTTCAAATAATGAAACATGCTCAAATACATAGAATATTGTCTATATTTTGTTTGAAATGGTTTTTGCTGCCATATTATGTTGTTTTGAAATGATATGATACAATAAGAGATTGTAACACTGAGGCTGAGGTGGTTTGAGTGACTGTTTCAAAACCAGAGATTCCTGGTTCAATTCCAGTGCGCCTACTAGTCTGTCAAAGTATTATTAAGCAAGAAAGTGAACCCCCGCTGCTGTAGAGCAGGTGCCTTCTGCTCATGGTTTATCCATGACGGATTGCATGTAGTGGTCAAATGTTGCTGATTGTGCTGGATTTATAACTAAATGTGAAAAAATAAAGGGCTTCCTTCCAATTTAATGACTTTCAAGTGGTTCTCAGAGAAATCTAAAGAACGGTATCGTTGAAACAGCTTGCTGTAAGGTAAAGATATTTAACCATACTGTATTGAACCTCAGCTCCTAATTTTGTTAACAATGGGGAAAAAAGGGGTAAAGTTTAATTTGAATACTTAAAAGCCAGTGAATATATCGGTGAATAAAAGTAAGGTGACCAATCTTAAGAGGCAGAAATAGTGCATCTGAAATGAAAATGGGAACCATTAAAAATTTCTACTCTTTCTCTTGTTTTACAAACCCCTTTTTCCCGCAACACTTTGCTGAGTATTAGGAAACAAATTATTAGATTGCTGCACATTAAGCTGTTGTAGTGTATAATTTTAATGCAACAGTCCAGTACAACAGAGAGTTTGGAAAAGAGGTGAAGAGACGGGTTCAAGCAGGTTGGAATGGGTGGAGAAAAGTGTCAGGGGTACTATGTGATTGAAGACTACCGGACAGAATGAAAGGAAAGGTGTACAAAACAGTGGTGAGACCAGCAATGCTGTATGGACTAGAAGCAGTTACAATGACCAAAAGACAGGAGGCAGAGCCAGATGTTACAGAGATGAGGATGTTGAGGTTCTCTTTGGGAGTGACCAGGATGGATAGGATCGGGAAAGAGTCTATCAGAGGAACAGCACATGTTAGATGTTTTGGAGAGAAGATCAGAGAAGCCAGACTGAGATGGTTGGGTCAGGCACAGAGGAGGGATAGTGAATATATTGGTTGACGGATTGGAGCTGCCAGGCAGGAGGGCTCGAGGACGATCAAAGAGAAGATTAATGGACGTAGTGAGAGAAGATATTAAGGTAGTTGGTGTGAGAGAGGAGGATACTGAGAATAGGGTGAGATGGAGAAAGTTGATTCGCTGTGGCAACCTCTGTAGGGAAAACTCGAAAGGAGAAGAAGAAGAAGATAATAGCATGTCTTGTTGAATGATTGCGAAAATCTTAGAAAAAGGATAGTTTTTTTTATGTTTGTTTTTGTATCATCTTCTGTTTGTTTTCCCCATCCCTTACAAATTGGATGGATCTTGTTCTCCCATCTCAAAACCTGTGCCACCCAACTCCTGAGTTCTTCAGTACCTCTTCAACATGATCCTGACTCTTCATTTCGCATGCCAGCCCTGACTTGGCATTGAGGACACCGTCATCTACCTGCTGGACTGCACCTATACCCATTTGGGCAAGACGGCAACCACTGTTAGAGTAATATTTTTTGTCTTCTCAAGTGCTTTAACACATCCATCCGGTTCTACTGGGTGAAAAGATGACACAGATGAAGGTGGACTCCCCTCTCGTGTTCTGCCAGTCAGGCAGTCAATAGGACTACCTGACTGGCAGAACATAGCATGTGTGCCTGCAGCACTGTGTTTATTTTAGTATCTACTTTTTGGCTGACACCAAGCACAACCTGGGGGCAATCGGAACTCTACACCACCGGGCCAAAAACATCCCACCAACTGTCAAAGAAAACAGAAAAACCATCTCTGAACAGAGGAATGGGCCTCAGGCACAACCTTTCAAAAACATGTAACACTGAACTGGGATCAATACCTCAACGGATTTGCACACACAGACAAGGCCCATCCGCATCCTCCAAATAACCAGGAAAGATCCAACACCAGAACCAGCCCCCGGTATCATCCACACGAGCCTCAGTTTATGTGACCCAACAGGTTTCACTCCTTTGTTTAGCTTTACCTTTTCACATTCCAATCCAGGCTCTCCCACAAAGTTGCTCTTTCGCTCCAACGAATGACATCTTCATTAGCATAAACCCGCCCTTAGACCTCGCTTCTGCTGATGAACTTTTCCATTTCCACAACAAGGCACCATAACCTAGACCCAACCAAATGCCTGGCAGTTATATTGGGAAACTCCCCATAGGTCACTGAAAGTGAAGAATCCTCTCGGATGAGGGTAGAAACATATTCAAGTGAAGATAATCAAGTCCAGTTTGCCAAGACAGGAAGATTTCAACAAGAATTCACCAACCTGGATGAAGGTTATGGCAGGATGAAGGTTTGTCCACCGACAAAGTGAAGGTCATCCTGTACACTCTGAGCACCCCCTCCCCGACGTGCTGGTCAGGTTCTGTCAGCATCAGATTGATCCCACAACCAAGCGCCATAGGAATCCAGTCCTGCCAACAGCTATCAGACTGTATAATTCCTCACTGTAAGTGTCAGACACTTGGCGTCGGTTAGCTGTCAGTGGAGTCATCATGTAAAATAATTCTCCGTAGGTAAAATAGTTCTATTGTCTTAAGCAATGAATGTTTTCCTGTACAACAACTCTGATTTATACATATATATACTACATGTAATTATGCATGTAATTGTAAATAAACATGTATACACGTTACATATACTTTTATATACCTTTGACATTATTTGTATTAATTTCTTTCGATCTTTACCATTTATTTCATTTTTATTATTCACTCTTTTGTTTTTTTAATTTTATACAGTTCTATTTTGATTCTTCCCCAATTTACTCTGTAGCAGGAGCTATTTTCAATGAAAAGCAATTTCCCCTTGGAGATCAATAAAGTATTCTGATTCTGATCATCATTGCGCAATTTGTACCTACATTGAAGAGCGCAGTTTGACACCATGGCAAGATGTGCTCCATAGGGTCTCTTACCCCACACAGTTTACACAGCAGATCCTCTCTCATTCTCCACTTGTGCAAATTTGCTTTGTACGGGAACATGTCGTATACTGATTGCAATAGGAAAGAGATGCGGAAGCGTTCGAGTCTCCATCGGTCTGTCCAAGTAATCTTCCTCTTTTGGATATCCCATTTACATTGGGGTGAAAAAGTGTTTAATCAGCTTCCAATTTTGCAAGTTCTCCCACTAAGGAAGATGATAGAGGCCTGGAATTTTCATCATAGGTACACTTCAACTATGAGACAGAATGTGAAAAAAATCCAGAAATTTACTTTGTCTGATTTTAAAAGAGTTCATTTGCAAATTACGCTGGAAAATAAGTATTTGGTCAAGAACAAAAGTTCATCTCAATACCTTGTTATATACCCTTTACTGGCAATTACAGAGGTCAAACTTTTTCTGTAAGGTTTTCACACACTGTTGCTGGTATTTTGGGCCAGACCTCCATACAGATCTCCTCTAGAGCAGTGATGTTTTGGGGCTATTGCTGAGCAACACGGATTTTTAATTCCCTCCAAAGATTTTGTATGGGGATGAGATCTGGAGACTGGCTAGGCCACTCTGGGACCTTGAAATGCTTCTTATGAAGCCACTCCTTCGTTGTTCGGGCAGTGTGTTTAGGATCATTGTCATGCTGAAAGACCAAGCCACGTTTCATCTTCAATGCCATTGCTGATGGAAGGAGGTTTTCACTCAAAATCTCACCATACACGGCCCCGTCAGTCGTCCTGGTCCCTTTGCAAAGTAAAATTTTTCCACCGCCATGTTTCACGGTAAGTATGCTGGTATTTAGATGCAACTCAGCATTCCTTCTCCTCCAAACATGACAAGTTGAGTTTTTACCAAAAACTATTTCTACCTAATTCTATTTTGGTTTCATCTGACCATAGGACATTCTCCTAGTCCTCTTCTTGATCATCCAAACGCTCTCTAGCAAACTTCAGACAGGCCTGGATATGAACTGGCTTCAGCAGGGGGACACATCTGGCATTGCAAGATTTGAGTCCCTGACAGCGTAGTGTGTCACTGATGGTAGCCTTTGTTACTTTGGCCCCAGCTCCCTGCTGGAGTGTGCACTCTCATGAAAATGGAGTGTGCATGAGATCCTAATGATGTCACGTAACCGCAACATGCTCTCAGTCTGAGCAACAAATGTAGTGGCTGCCTACTTGCATCCTGATATGGTCGTGACACTTGTCCTAAATCACCCATGGACTTATACCAGTATACAGGTCACCTGTAGGAATATTTGATCCAGATGCCAAACATACAAGTTTGTTTTTTTGGTTTGACTGTATGCCCCTTGTGATGTACTGAAAACAAATATAGGGATTTTGAATGAAAGTTCCTTAAAATTGACTTACTCGGCATGTTTTTAGGGCTTCAGGGTCAGCAGAAAAAAAAGAGCATTGTATCGTACCTAGCATGGCCACCAGACATTTTAGGGCTTATGAGGAGCCATGAAATACTAATTTGAAAGTCTTTCTTGCTGATATAGCAGCATAACCTTCACTTCCCAGAGAGCCTGAGGAGGATGGATAGTGTTTCATGGTAAACGCTCAGAGTTCAATTTTATGCCAACTAAAAATTAAAGGGAACTGAATCGGTGCCTATTCAGTCCTCTCTAATAGCGGCTGAAATCGTCCAATTGTAGAAGTACAATATAAATCAGTATGCTGGAGTGACATGTAGGGATGCTTTGTCTATGGTAGCTGCATGACATTACTTGTAGAATGAACAGTAACATATATCCATCCAGTAGTCAGTCAACAATAGCACACAACATTCTAATTGATAATGAAAGGAGGTGAACAATTTTGAAAAAAAGACAAAAATGTATATGTATTTCTTTGTCAGTTTTCTTTTTTTTTATTTTACCACTGTGGAAATCACAGTGACTTACGTAATTCTCAAAGTAATAAAAAAAAGTCTCACATGCTTGAGCATGACACCGAACAACAGTCGTTAGTGCCAAAAGCCCTCCCAGTCTGCTAAATACTGGTCTCTGTGACGGACTGTCAAGAGCTATCTCTTTGTTTATTGTGGGTTACCATTCATGGCATGTTTGACATGAGTGACATCAACAATAGCGTGAGTTCTCATGAAAAGTCTCATGTAAAATCTGAAAAAGACTCAGTCATAAAATCCAGTGAACTGATCCAAAACAAGTGTAAGCTTGTTTTATGGGAATACAAAGAGCAAGGTCACATTTGCAGTCCACTGTCCACCGCTGAAGTCACCTAAAGTACATCTGGGTATAGCAGCATTATTTATTGCAAAGCCAGAGCAGAGAGAACATTCACCTCCTCCTAAAGTTATTATTAGTCAATGTAAAGGATCAGGGTCAGGCCAAATAAAGAATGTCATTGCATTCGAGGAATGCTCAGAAGAGATGGAAGCAAAGGGGATTGTGCAGTGAATTCAGGTCTTGTGACAAATGACAGCGCAGGAAGGCTTTCTTGTTGAGACTGAAGCCTGTGTAAGCCTTTTCTCTGTATACCAGATGAGCCCTAACTCCTCCATGCACCTCGAACATGAGGAAATAGGATGTTTTGGACTGCTCAATGTAATGTTTTTAATATGAGGGAAAGAAGATATGGCTAGAAGTTATGGTTTGAAGATATTCCAAGTATGTTCATTCCATACAAACAACAACTACAATACACATCAAGGACTATCTGAAATGGCAAGCGTAGTTCCAAATTACTGAATAGAGACATAGTATTGAAACAGCTATTTAGCATCTGGAAGGCTTTTTCAGCCTGAGAAGTCAACTCATAATGATCTGATAATAGGTCACTCTAATACTATCCCAACCTACGCTCATGCCTATATTCTTTTGAACCCTTCCTCAGAAATATACACATATACTATATATATATAGAGAGAGGAGAAATGAAAGTAATCCACCATTTTTAGAATGTTGATGATCATAAAGCCACATATAGACCAGTAAGACATACTGAATGTGATTGGCTTTCTGCAGAGAATTTACGGATATTATCTACTTATGTCAACAGGAAGAGTGTTTCTCTCATTGAGCTCGTAGTCTCCTGAGTGGAAGCTAAAGCATGTTTGAAGCATAGGAAAGGAATGGGCTGTGTTATGCCAACCTGGCAGCTTGAGGAAGGATTAGGGAAGGAGGAATCAAAAGAGAGGCCCATAGGAAGACTATGTAAGTACTTGCCAATTTCACAGAAATTAACAATTGCTTTTGAAAAGAGATTCTCGCTAGGCTTCCAAAAGACTATGCTAGAAACTAACCATGAAATCTGCAACCAGGCCTAATATTCTGTTTTACACCACTCTCCATTTGTGGTAACTTGTCATGACAATCCAAAACATGGAATAATTTTGAGGTACATAACTGATGAGGTGTCACAATTAAAGCGAAATTTGATAGTCAATTTTTTCCACTCCAGAAAAATTCTGGTGATTATATCCCAAGTGTGGAAATAAACTTGATTTATTACAATGAGCCCTGCATTTTACATCCAGGCTCATTTTGGTGTGAAATACCTTGTATAATTTATATGAATCCATTCCCCTAAAATGCTCCAGTGAACTCAACGGCTGGTAGAGGAGCTCTGCATGCTGACTCTTCACCGAATCACAATGAATGTCTAAGTTTTAACTTCATGATTTAACTGACAAAGCTGAATAAAAAGGTAAAATAAAAACATTAAAAATATGAAAATTAAATTGATTAATTAATGAATTCATTAAAAAAATCTTGATTGAGAGATTGTTTCTTGCTGTGACGTAAGCTGATAAATGTTTTCACTTCTGTGCCATCAAATAGATGGGAATATCAGACCTGCATAATGGGGCAGGAAGGTGCCTCCAAATTCTTAATATGAGAATTAAATTAAAGATAAATCTTAACCATGTTTACGAAAGACTCAGTTAAAGCCTGGAATTTCATTTCGGGTAGGATTTTATCGTTTTTATCAATTTAACTCAACCTGAGGAGGCTAAAAGAGAGAAAGCCCTATGTTGTGTCAAACAAATATCAGCTAAGGTCAATGCTAATAGCTATTACAGGTGGGAAGACAGGGTTGTGGATGAGTGATTTTTAGTATAGTTTTAGAGGTCAGTTTTGAGGGGTCCATTTGAACAGACAGCAAAAATGTTCATAAGGACAAAGTATTTGTTTGAAATTGCACCGTCTGTACACGTCTCAAAACCACATGGCTCCTGATCAAAAAGTGGCCCCTAGTGGTTCTTTACCTGGATCAAAACATTATGAATAAAAGAACCTGTCTTTAGTTACTATAATGCATCATAAACAAAAACAGTAATCTTTTGCATACCTTATGTGTAATTATAAACCCTCTTGAAGAACGCTCCTATACATACAAAGTATATTGCAGCCATAGCGCATACTGAAGCACCTATAGACTTTCTGCATCTATCACATCTTGTTTTGTTTGATTGCATTATGAAAAACAAAGAAATAATGCTCGCTAATTTGTTTTGTAACTGAATATTTCTTGAGTCTTACTGCACAAAAACCATGGGTATAACAAGGAAATTTGAAAATAATCACAAAAAGTAAGATAAACAGAAGTCTCGAAATGGCAAATAACTGGCATTTGCTATAACAGTACATTTGCTAAATGTACTAGATGGCAACCAAATAAATGTTTTACAAAGTCTTGTGTTTTACTCAGACTTTTATGCCATTTATTTACATTCCCACTTTTGCTGACACAGTTGTAATGCCAAAGCTGAGCTTTGAATGATCCTTTTTATTTGCTATACCTTGATTTTAAGACCCAATCAGCAATACAAAATGAGAAAATATTTAGGAATGATTTTTATTAATTTATTTATTTAATGCGATTATTAGGTTTTTTGTTTGCTTGTTTTGTTTTTACTAACAACAAAGACTAATCCAAAAATATAAGACATAGTCTGTCCAATGAGCCATTCTGTTGAACCTCTTGCATTGTATTTTGTTTCATTTTTTTATCTATTCATTTACCTTTTTAATGTTTGGTTTATGGTGACATGTAACATATTGCACTAAATAAACATTTTTGAAAAATTAACAAGCGAAATATGTTGGTTGGCACTTACAGAGGCAATTTCAACACACTCATCATACACCAGATGCACCCCTAAGTGAGTGAATGATCCGTGAGTCTCTCCCCAGACACACTCCTCAAAACTCTGCCATCTGGCTGACACAACAGGTGGAAGTCAAAATGTCTCAACCATGTCTTCAATTTCCCAATCCACCCAAAACCCCTCTGCTGCTGTCAGTCTTCTGATCAAAATGTTTTGGTTGCCTAATAGGAGCCGAATATAATAACAGCAGTAAATTTTGTTGCCAACTAAATTTTTTTTAGGAAATTCATTATACTTTTGTGTACATGACCAGCTTTTCATTTTTGTATTTAAATCAAGCAAATGAAGCATATTATAATTGTTTATTGTCAGTGTTGATAATCTTGAACTATAACTGTAATGTAGGTTAATATCAAAACATTAATTGCATAGTCTCTTATTTGCAGTTACATTTGTTTTGAAGTGATGCCCACACAATTGTGCAACAATTTGTTGTGATTCTTTAAAACACTGTATGAGTAAATTATTTTCACTCTGATTCAAAAATGGTTCAGATAGTCGAGTGGAAAACTGAGTTGAGGCAAAGGAGAGGAGGATGTAATGGATGTGGGGGCAAGAGGGATTTAGTCTTTGTGCCTGATACATCCTTAAAAATAATTATCCATTAGCATAAAAAGGGCAACCTCTGCTAGAGCGATTGTCTGAGATCAGCTTAATATCAAGTACCAGTAAATCTTGACATCCCTCTGTAGTACCTAACATATCCCAAATGACACACAGAGGTATAACACTGCAGAAACTGGTATCTTTCTGAAACATATCCAACAAAAAAACGAAGTAGAACATCCAAGTTAAATGTGTCTTTGTGCCAAAGAAAGGATTGAAATGTTTTAAATGTTATTACATGGTGTGACACCTTTGAATTATTTTGATCTAAGCATTGTCAGTTTGCAGAGTGCTCCTGCTCATAGCGCAATACAGACATGCTCGTGGAAAAACATCTAATTGGATGTTTTTTCCGCAATCTAACATCAAGACGTACGCGTGAGAACACCGATTCCCGTTACCCCAAAACAATTGTGTGTGAGTCGGCACAAATTCACAAAGAAAAAGAAACACACTAAATCAATATGACATTACCTCATCAGATTGGCCAGACATCCTCTATCTAAATTTAATGGGGCTTTATGGACTCTGCTGGGCCCAGCATGATCTTGCTCTGAAGTCATTGCACTTTATCCACCTTTTTTGCAATGCAAAGATATAGAGATTTAATTAAGAAATCTGACTTGTGTTTGCATGGTAAAGAGGCCTCACTTGATTGATAATAGTTTGCTATTTCTGTAAAAAGTGTATATATGTCAATAAAAATGTTCTATATCCATCCAAAACTAAATCATATTTAGTCAACATTTTATATCTTACACCGCTAAGAAATCACTTTCAAATTGTAGCCATAACAAAATGTAATTCATTTATTTACAAAAAAAAACAAAAAACATTTTATTCATTTTGAAGAGTCGCTTTTACAGTATTTTGCGAAAACTCTAAATCACAAGTTGGAGCATTCAAACGCAAATCATTTCATACATTACCAGTTCGAGTCACCTGAGGCCTGAGTGAAATCCCCATTATTCTATTCTAGTCGGGTCCCCGATTCTCTGGTCCGGGTCCAAGTCATCAAGGTTGCGTTTGAGTCGAGTTGCAGGGTGAGCTCCAGTGCTTCAATCTGGCACAGTCAAAGAACTGACGGACAAATACAAAAAAGGATTACATTAAACTAAAATGACACAGCTGTCAGTATTTCAAAGGGAGTTTATCTACTTTGTGCCAAAAAAATTCACTCATGAGCACGCACACACACATACACACTCATGCGTACATGCTCAGTTACTGTTTGAAGTATTATTGCCATTTGAATTTCTTTGCCATTCTGAATTATAGATGTTCTTCAAAAACACAGAGAGCAATGTTTACTACTGAGTACCTCTATCTTAAGACTGGGCTATATCACAAGTCCTGGTCCTGGTTATTAAGAGTCAAGTCTCAGGTGAACTCAATTTCAAAGAGAGTAATAGTGAAGGTGTCAGCCTGACAGGCTTGAAACTCACTTATGTTTCAAAGAATGCTGAGGGAGCTGCAGACATTGACAGTTATTAACCTATAATAACCTTAGCTTATTATGTGGTATGTATCAGATGTAGTACACTTTGGTATTGGTGTTGAAGGAATAAAGTTAGAACTTACCTCCATCTCTGCAATCCTTTCTTTCCACACCAAATGTGTCACTCCTGGAGTCCTAGAGCAACCCGGCCTCCTGGTTCCAGCATATCAAAGCACTTTTCCACCTGTGTGGAATTGTCTCGGACAATGCCAGGTACTTCCTTGTAGTCACTTTGCTGGGCCAGCGGTCCACAAGGCGAGTTATGCAGCTGTTGTGCGACCCACTGCAACGAGGTAAATCTGACCCCCTCAAACAACTTATGCTCCAGAGGTACAATATGGAGCAGGTGGACAGACTCTGCTGTCCAGAATAGACGACTTCAACCCATCGCCTGCCGAGCTGGTTCTTGGTCAGCCGCTGCAAGTCCCAGGGGAAATTTTGCCAGAGAGCTGCTCCTCTGGCCTGTCCAGCTGTGGATCCTTTCTCGCCCAGCAGCTCTCGGGTTCCAGGTCCCTTTCACCAGTGTTTTCTGCAATCTTTTGTACCTGCAGAGCTCATGTCAGTTCAGTTTGTGTTTGTGAGATATGACCGCTCACCGCTCACCTCTTCAACCCCCATACGATGTGCCGTTCCAAGTTTTTGGGATGGGCGTTAAGAGTTTCATGCTGGATATGGGCGGGCGTAAGAAGCGAGTCATGCTGGATCGGCAGAAGCCACTACACAGGGTGGCCAGTGAGGTTGTGTTCCCTTTCCAAGTTTCTCATCGAGGTTACCCTCCTGCTGCTTCAACAGAGGGACAACACAGTTGTTATGGCGGGCTCCTCAAGCCCTGCATGAGACTAGTTTTTGTGAGTCCCTTCTAGGTGTTTGGGGGAGTGATATTTATCCCTCCAAAAAAGAACCTTAGCATCTTAACCTCTGCGACCTCTAGCTCTCCCTCCTGTCTTTTCCCTCCTGTCGTTTCTAAGTCATACAGCATTGTTGGTCTCACCACTGTCTTCTACACCTTTCCTTTCATTCTGGCTGATAGTCTTCTATTGCATAGAACCCCTGACACTTTTCTCCACCCATTCCAACATGCTTGAACCTGTCACTTCACTTCTTTTCCACACTCTCCGCTGCTCTGAAATGTTGACCCTGAGTACCCGAAATCCTCCAACTTCTTGACCACCACTCCCTGTAGCCTCACCGTTCCCCCCAGGTTCCTCTCATTCACACACACACACCCACACACAAACACACACACACTGTGTTTTGCTGCAACTAACCTTCATTCCTCTCCTTTCTAGAGCATACCTACACTTCTCTAGATTTTCCTCAACCTTTTTTCTGCTTTCACGACAGATCACAATGTCATCTGCAAACATCCCATGGATATTCCTGTCTAACCTCATCTGTCAGCCTGCCCATCACCACTGCAAACAAGAGGGAGCTCAGAGCTGATCCCTGGTGGAGTCTCACCTCCACCTTGAACTTCTTTTATCCCCACAGCACACCTCACTACTGTCTAACAGCTAGCATAGCACCAGTCTAACACATTTCTCTGCTACTCCAGAGTCCCTCTCTTGGCACCCTGTCATATGCTTTTTCTATGTATACAAAAATGGAATGCAGCACCCTCTGGCCTTCTCTATTTCTCTATTAGTATTCTCAAAGCAAATACTGCATCTGTAGTACTCTTTCTAGGCATGAAGCCATACTGCTGTCACAAATGCTGACTTCTGCTCTCAGTCTGGTTTCCACCACTCATTCCCATGACGTCTGAATCTGGGGTCCAGATTTTGATTTCTCTGGTTATGGCACTTGTTTGTTTCAGTCTCTGTCTGTACACGAGTTACAGAAACAGATATGTGGTCTGACTGTCCAAAGTGGGGGCAGGGATGCGGTCCTGTATGCACCACAGACATTACTGTACATATGGTCCAGGGTGTTTTTGTCTCAGGTGGGATGTAAACACAGTACAAGATTTATCTTCACACTGTATATCAAGTCCTAGGTCGCAAGCATTATGATGTCCCTTGAGAACTGAAGCCATTGCTTGTGGATACAGGAGTATCAGATGAGGCAATCTTGAAACAGATTTAAGAAAAAAAATGAAATTGAAAGACAGCGATGGCTGTCTCGCAAAAGACTCACAAATGTTCACTGTGCTCAGTCTGCAGTGAACGTTGCTCAGTGTCTTAAAGTGGAAGAGCAGAAAAAACCAAGAGCCGTTATAACCCTGGACCTGTGGCTCCAGTGCAGCCACAGGTCATGGTTCACTCGGCAACAGGACACGTAACACCGTACTCACATGTCATAGGGGCACCTCATCACACTTCACCTTCAAGCCATATTCACAACCAATCCTGTACAACCAGTCACCATGTGTGTCACATAATTTCCAAAACACCAATCACCTACGTCCCACTCACAATGTTTGCTCGTTGGAGATTTGAAAACCAACAAAAATCAGTCAACTGATTTTGACAGATTTTTACCGGGACTATTAGTCGGCTAATAGTGCCTATTAGCACTATTAGTCCCGCTATTAGTATTATTAGTCCCGCTAATAATACCGGGACTATTCTCGATTGTTGAATAGTCAACAATCAAGACAAAGATTTTTGGGGAATGCTGAGAGTTTTTTTTTTTTTTTTTTTTTTTTATGTCAGGGAGCTTGTTTTACCACTAACATGTTCTCACATTTGTGGTGGGGTTTTTTTTGTACATTTAATTGTAAATTTAATAATTCACATTTTCAATTTTGCTCCCATGTGTAGCTCACCTTTTTCTACCATGGTGTTGTGGTTTTAACATCCAGAGTAGCTGTGGCCAGCAGGGTAGGCGGCGCAACGTTCTGCGTGCCGTCGGGACCATCTTTGCAACAATGCGCGTTGCTTCACGGTCTCTCTCTTTCTGCTGAACAGGTTACCCTAAGTTACCTTTGTCTGAGTCATTTCTCCTGTTTACAGGTTGGTGGTAACAGGAATGTGAGTTAACAAACTGAGGGCACTATTTTGACATATTGTTCGTGCTGAACACCTAGAAACTGACATTGTTGGAATGGTACAAGGATGTAATTTGGGGCAAACAGAGTAACATGAGTGGCTGGCATATCATGAGTGGTGATGCCGTTCAGATGTGTTTGAAGTTACACGTCTTGAGTTTTAGCGACGGCTCCATAAACCAGCTGAACCAACACAGTCAGTAGAAACAGCGGATTTGCTGATGTTGGAGTGTAGTTTCTATTAACTGGAGTACCTGTGACAATGTACAGGCAAATGTATGGACCATGTGAAGATGGATTTATTGCATTTGTTAATATATCCTGTCTCCTCTTTCTGTTGAGCAGGGATGATGAAGAGATGCAAAGTCACCCTGTCTGACTCATTTCTCCTGTTTACCGAGACATAATCGGGCCGACCGGTACCTGTAACACACATTTACGTTTTACTGTCTTTTTCTGATTAAGCAATTTCATGAGACAAGAAAAATGAATTACATCAGGATTATCTATAGACAAGTTCTCACGGATTCACATTACCTTTATTCTGGGCTCGGGCTTCTTATTTTTATTCAAGGTCCAGAAAGGCACGTTTGATCTTTACATTACTAGTGCCAGTAGAACGTAAGCCTGAAGATTTCAATTCACTCCACAATTCATTGTTTCTCCCCAAGAACAATACATCTATAATCTCAACACTTTGTGAACTTCAAAGGCTTTTATAGTAGGGATTTTCAGTGCTTTAAAACAAAGAACCCTCTGCTTTCTTTAAGGTTTGGGGGGTAATATCAATGGAAAACCTCTAAAGAATTCCAGGGGAAACTCTCCAGAAATATTGACTTGAAAAACTTTTCACCCTTTTTCTCAGATATTGCTGCAAAGTTGTTAAAGCAAATGACTGTACAGCTTTAGCCAAGACGATGCTTGTAAAAAGCGAAGAGGGTAACCGAATGTGCCCCGTCTTATCATCTGCTGCCACTGCACAGATTAGTGCTGAATGGAATAGAAAAAGGTTGCAAAGGAGAAAAAAAAAAAAAGAATAAAAGCTGCTCTCCAGTATTAGAACAGACAGTTACATTAGCTTTCTAATAGGAAGAGACAGGGCAATGCTGAGCCCTGAAAAGGGAGAGAGAAGTGTATCCATGCTCATCATAGCCTCAACTACGCCAGTCCCCTCACCCTGTTTACTTAGATTAGATACTGCTGTGTAGCAGGAGAAACATGTCATAGGTTTAACTCATACAGTATTAATTATTCTCCCATCCTCTAACCTCAGTTGTAAGGATAATCTTGTTCCCACTTCCCATTTCTGAATAGAGGCCCTTATCATCACTTAAATTGAGCGGCTTGGCATTTGCTGCACCCTCGTGCCATGCGATCCCCTTTTTTATGTAGGCCCAATGATTTATGAGGCTTCCAGCTGGTATCCCTGGTAATATTTTGGATGTCTCTGACAAGGGGGGAAAAAAGGCAAAAAATGCCTTGCTTTGCAGACCGGCTGTATTATGGTGATGAGATTGCGGTCCTGCTATAGTGCTTTAAGTTGACACACAGACCCTCTGGAGAAAGAACATCCACACTTTATGAATGATGTTCTGTTCATATCCATCACACATTAAATCTAGTCCGGCTAAAGAAATAACCAAAGACATTTACCTCAAGACTTTATTTAAAAATGTCTTTTCATTTTTTAGGGAGTTGATGGATTACACTTAGTTGATTAATCCAGTCACTGTCGAAATAACCCTCACTACTCATCTTGTCTGATGATAAACATCTGATCAATTATATGCAGTAAAATTTTTGTCACACATGTTTATACCCAATTCCTGACCAAGATTGTCTAAGTAATCCTTGTCATTCGGATACCCACATCTTTTTTTATTAAATTCCTACCCATTTGTGTTTTACTAAAGTCAAGTCAGAGTCTATTTAAGCTGCACCAGCTGACAGAGATGTCTCATGACTTTTTATATGTAGAATAAGTCTAGACCACACTCCGCAAAAGTTAATAGAAACCAAACATTTACCCATCAGAAAGCTCTTGACAATAGCACCAAGGAAAAAAATACTGCTTTCTAAGCAGGAACCCTGATAGATCAGAATGTGGGTGTCTTTCTTTCTGGGGGGCCAAAGAGAGACAGAGCCTGCAGAGAGATAGAGAGGAGGAGAAGGCGAGAGTGAGATTGGGGATTACGAAGGAAGGGGACAAATAACAGAAGCGATAACAGTCACAAGGATAATCACTGTAATGCAACAATAATACCTTTTAATATTCATAACATGAAATAGCAGTGGTAGATGCTTGGCAAGGGGGCTGCAGGAGATATAGCCATTCCCATGGGAACCTCAGAAAGAGGGAGTCCTACAATATGATGCTACTATCGTGTATTGTTCAATGGGAAATGAGTGCAGACAGGGTGGGAAGAATGAGGTGCATCGTGTGATATCCGGATGCAGACTAAGCCTAACTTTTAAGTATTGTCTAGCCGAAGAGAAAGAACTACAACCTCATCAAAAAGGAAGGTCTTAAGCCTACTCCCAAACATCCGCCCTCAGATTGAGATTGGGAGATGGCTCCACAGAGTAGCTTGATAACTAGATGCTCTGGATCCTGTTCTACTTTTAGAGACTCTAGGGACCACAAGTGGCCATTCATCCTGGGAGAGTAAAGATCTGACTAGGTGATGGAATCCTAAGAGTTCTTTGAGATAAAATGGCAATTTGTTGTTTAGGGCTTTATCTGCCAGGAGAACACATTTAAATTCTCCAGGGACCCAGTGCAGAGGCAATATCTACCATACTAAGTCTTGTTAGGTTGGCGGTTACCTGATGTATTTTCAAAATATGGAAGAAGCTGGCGGCACTAGACAAGCTCCCAGTCACAGTTGAAGGAATGGGCAGGGCTAGTCACATTCGTTTGTCAAGGATGGACGCCAACCTGGAGAAGGCGTCAGCTCGGCTCAACAGAAATTAGCACCTGATTCGGACTATTGGAGCAGCGCACCAGGAGAACCAGAAAAGACTTAAGGCAGATGGAAAATTACAATGTGGGCCTGAACCCAAACAATTGTTATCTTCATTGATCCCCTGATTCTGGCCTTGGAGGGCTGGAGTCTGTAAACTCTCCTGGATGGTATGCGGACAAGATGCTCCCTCCCCTGCCCACCCCCTATACCTTCCCCCTCTTCCTACAAACTTTGCCTCAGCATCAGAACTCTCCGAGGTCGTCTCCACAGCAACAGCCGTGTTCGTCATAACTATCAGGTAGCAGAAACATTAGGGAGGGACTGAATGGAGATTAAAGTCTGCAGGCTCTCTCTCACACACACACACACACACACACTTGAATCAACACCTTCTTGGCCTGTGTGAGCGCCTGTTGGGCACCATGCATGGCCTCCAGTGGCTGTATCGTGACATCTGCCCCGCTCCCCCCTCACACACACACACACACACACACACACACACACACACACACACACACACACACACACACACACACACACACACACACACACACTCTGAGCCCCCCTACAGAGCCTAGTTGGGAGTGGCTTTTTCCCTCTCCTTCCCCTTTCGTCTTCCTTTTTCACCTCTTTTCTTACATACAACATGGCGCCCACCGTGGCAGACAGGTTTGCTCACTCAGTTGCATGCCGGCCAAATACACTAAAAATATAATTTTACGGAGAAATACATTTCCACACTGTACATATGACAATAAATGCTTTGAATATTTGTTGGTATGAATGCAGCAACATTCCAAATGAGCTACAGAATTTTTTTTCGCTTTAGTAGGACAGGCAAATAAGAGACTGGATTGTTGTAATCCAGTCTGGAGGGGGCAAAAGTTTGACGGCTGGACCCAATTGCAACACCAAGACTCTGCACTAACAGAGAGGGAGCTCAAAACAACTTTACTGAGGATCATGGCATTGGGTGAACAGTTTACCACAACAGCAGAATGCAGATGAAGCGGGGGAATCAAAGACAGGCAAGGTCTGTACCTTCAAGACGGGCAGGAGAGTGTGAAGTTCCCTAATATCCATTGGGAAAGGAAAACAACCTGGCCACAAGTGAGATCGGAGCCAAGGCATTTTTAAGTTCACAGTAATTGCATGCCATAGGTGGATGGTGTGTGTCCAGCTGGACCAAATTAGCCAATGAGGTGGAACCACTGGAAGAAGAACTGGGAACCATGACAAAAAGAGTGAATTATTTTTCAGCATCGTTTTAAAATGCAATGTCCCTGATTTTCACAGTATTGCATGAAAGAAGGCAGGCGTTGGTATGTTTTATGAGTTACTATCAGGGGTCCACCATATGAGGGCCCTCAGTCTGCACCCTGGCTAATAGTTTAAAGATAACATTGCTTTTCTGATAAGGGTTAGGGAGTCTATAACAAAACTAGTCCATTCAGTACTTTTGCTACATGAAAATGCACCATGAGAGGTTTCCAATCAACTATTACCATATGATGTCTTAATTCCCACTCCTTTAGCACAAATCCAACTGCAAATAGGTACGTTAACACTAATGGATGAGATAAAAGATGATAACATGAATATATGCTAGCTACATCAGAAAATATGAATAATACTGTGTCCATATTCAGACGGTTTGTTAATTAGAGCAGTTTAAAATGTTTAGTCTCTTGATAGATTATGATGCTCAGCCAGATAAACCGTCGAAATGAGTCGCTACTTAGCAATTTATTAATATTGAAGCCGGTAAACTTCAGTCCTGACAACAGAAAGCTGCTGACTCATTGCAGAATATCAGAGTAGACAAAATTCTGGTAATTTCTGATGTCCAACAGGCCAAATATAGGAGAAAATTTGGCAAAGTACTTTTTGGACAGCATATACACCATGCCTCCAAATGAAAAGTCAGCAAAGTGAGCAGAATCCTAACACCTGGCTTTGATGAGATTGACATGCAAACCCTGCAGCCTTTTGCTTCAAAGCAGTTATGTGAAATGTAGATTTCTAGACATTGCAAACCAATGGGATTAGCCTCTCGGGTCTTTTGTCCGCCTACTGTAATTCACAGCACTGCAGTGTTGTGTCTATCACACAGATATGAAAATACCACGCACATTTGAGATTGTGTGTGCCTGTATTTGTTTGCATGCCCAGTTACAGTGCCAAGAAATGAGGAGGAGATGACTATTCATAGCCAATTATGCAGAGGACCTGCCGTGTTTTATTTTTGTTTGCGTTTCCACTGATCTTGTTGATATGTGGTAAACTAAATGGTAAGTCAGTTTTTTCAAAAGATGTATTTACTCAACATCAAGCAATTAGAAATTGAATTGGGCTAAATGAGAAACTGTCTCTGATTTTTAGTTTTTCCTTAAACCATGCTAGACTGAGTCAAACAAGTTTCATTAAGTTCTAGCCAGTAGAGCAACCAATGTAGGTCTGTCACTAGAGATACTGCGTGCCTCTTCTATTTATTTATTTATTTATGTTGTGTAATTGGTCATGTCCACTTTTCTTTTTCTTTTTTCTTTTTCTTTTTCAATTCAAGTATTGCTTGAAAATAATGCAAAATATACAAATATTATCATGGAACTTTCACCTTCGGATTTATCATCACATTTAATCCTTGTATTTCTGGGAAAAAATTATAAATGGAAAGACCGAACTTTTTTTTCCAGTGGGAGAATGTAAATGGGCGTCAAATCAGTGGAAATTGTAAAAGATGTAGTAAATGCAAAAAATGCTCATGTTAAAATTATCACCGTTTTACAGAGTACATATAATATCTACAGAATGATTTCAGGAGAAGGAAATAAAAAAATTAAAATGCCTCAGAAAACCCTGACAACCATAAGAATAGGAAAATTAAAAAATCAGCCCTCAGGTGAAAGCTGTTTCACTTTTTTACTTTTTGAATTTTAATATAGATTAACTGGAATGCAAACCAATTACCTTCATGAAAGGGCCTGCTTTTAACAATGCATTGACCTGAATATTGATGCTGTCTTCTGAGGTTGAATTTACATTTCCTCTGTGGGTTTCTTCGATCAAATATAAAGCAGCCTAGATTTTCTCATTTTTTAAGGCTGATAGTAGCATTTCAGGTTCAAGGACTGTGCCAATTGTTGTATAACTTCAAAGAATTTGGGAGGGGCGATCATCTGCTTTTGAGTCCCTCCCCAGCTGTACTATGGGGAAACACACAAGCCATCCTTCAAATCATAAATAAGGTATATTTTGTCTCTGTGTCAATCGCCCCCCAAAACTAGTTAGCTTAATGAAAGGAACTCTACAAGAAGCAACTGTTCAAATGGGAAACAACCTTCTTTACACATTAGATATCAATCAGTACTCCTGACCTGTATTTAAAAGGTGGGAGCACAGTACCATGCTATCTCATTCTTTCTGCCTAATTTAAAAGCCTTTTACCAAAAAAGAGATCGTTGTACTTGCTCTGCACTAAAAGGAGGAGGTGGCTTTGGCCGTAAAAGAGTCGATCTGGGTTGATTTTTAGAATAGTTCTTAAACCGATCCCTTTCCACTGCTACTTTCAGTTTTGGAACTTTAAACCTGAACGGTGCCAGATATGCAAAGAAAAGAACTCTTGTATAGGAAACAGTCGTTATGAAACATACTAATATCCTGTTTAGAGAAGAAACTCACAGTGATGGAGGTAGTGAGGTGGACTTGCGTCAGAAATGGAAATGATTATGAGTCATTGCACTTCATCTAGTGTGGCGCGACACTCCATTAACATAGAGCAAGTTGTTCAGGAAAGGTGCCTGATGCTTTAAGTGGTCTTTGATCACTTTCCCAATGTTCTGATCAATATTTACGCCATAAACGAAAGTGCAGAGAGACAAATTCTTTTGACAGCATCAGTGAGAAATTAGAAGACTGTAGGTAATGTTTTCTGGTGTTTCCATGCTTTCTTAGGCAGTCATTTTTAATTGTACTGAGAATTAACTTTAGAATCGCAACCATGCCCTGAGGTAACTAGTCTCTTCCAATGGCATGTTGGATGTATGGAGAAGGATGCACCCATGGCCCTGTGTACATAATAAAAAAATATCTTTGTTATCAATCACTTTAACGTTTTGAAGAATCCTTTTAAGTTAAAAACTTTTACCAGTAGATTTCACCAATCACTTATTGGTTATAAGTAAGGTATTTATGAGACCAATCTAACCTAGAAGTGCCTACTGGCATTTCAATTAAGTTTTAATTCAAGATTTTAAGACTTGCTGAATCATTTGAATTGGTTTTAGACAAAAGAAATACAATAGTACCTGTTTGAGACAATGCCGGGACCATGAGAAGGTTCTGATCAGAACATGATGTCAATAGCACACAACGTCTCATGTGTCGTCACCAAATCGATTGAGGATCTGGACACTTACTGCGGAACTAGCACAAATGAGTGAGTCCACAGAAAATCAAAATCAAGGGCATATTGAGACCCTCAAAAGTAAAAGAATGACTTTGGCCAACCTGCTTGACACAAAAGTGCATCTTGCACATGTCAGGTCCGAAATAAAAGGCCATTAGAGATGGATGCTTCCTCTAACTTCTTATTTGGCTTAGAGAGGAAACACAGGCAGAGGAAAATAATCCAATCTCGGCTCTGAGACAATGTAAGCGCTGAGTGAACCCTGACAGGTCAGACAGAGGGTAGTTGAGTGTTACTCCTTCTACAAAAGTGGCTCCATTAAAAACAAGGTGTTGCTTGAGAGTTTTTGGTGAGAACTACCTCAGGTATCTGCAGAAATCAACTCCAAGTTAGAGTCCTCACTGAGCACAAGGGACCAACATACTGCCTTCCACAGTATGCAGAACTGCAAAGCCCCTGGCATCGATTGGCTGACAGATGAATTTTGTAAAACATATTGGGACCTTTTAGATGTTTTTAATGAAAGTCTGGCTGTGGGTTGGTGCAGCACAGTGGAGCTGTGGGGCTGTGTTTCACCTCACTGCCTCCCTCTGATTGACTGAGGACCATCCAGGATCACCTCTTGCCTGCCTCTTGCCCAGTGAGAACTGGAAAAGGATCAAGCCTGCAACCCTAATTGTAGGATATGCAGTAGATAATGGCTGGATGGGTGAAATCCGGGTGAAAGAAGCTTATCCATCGGGACCAGACCCACTGCATGCCTGGTTGGTCGATGGTAGATAATGTCCTCCTAATTTGGGATGTTTTGAAGGTCTCCCGTTCATTTGGTGTAAACATGGGCTTGATCTCATTAGATCAAGAAAAGACACTTTGCCCGCAATGAACATCTCTGCTTTCTGAAAAGACCTTGGTTTAGTTCAGGTTCAGTGCTGTCTTTTCCTGAATGGCACTGTCTCCAAATCATACAACATAGTTGGTCCCACCACCGCTTTGTACACCTTATCTTTCATTTTGGCTGAGACTCTTTTATCACACATAAACACCTGATGCTTTTCTCCATCCATTCCAACTTGCTTGAAAGCCTTTCTTCACTTCTTTCCCACTCTCTCCATTGGTCTGGAACGTTGACCCTGAGTACTCAGCTCCTGCTAACCTCACCTCTCCAAATAGGTACCTTTCATTCACGCATATATTCTGTCTTGCCATGTCTTTCCTAGTGTTCCTCCACCTCTCTAGATTTGTCTTGTCCTATGCTCTGCCCACACTACACTTTTATCTGTAGACATTATAATCCATGGTGATTCCTGTCTCACCACAACTGTCAGCCTGTCCAACACCATTGCAAAAAGAAGAGTCTCAGAGCTGATGAAGTCACATCTCCATCTTTAACTCCTCTGTCACCCCAGCATCCCACTTCACTACCGTCTCAAAGCCCTAATATATGCTCTTCACCAGTTTAACATCTTTCACTGCCACTTCAGACTTCCTCATACAGTAACATTGCTCCTCTTTTGGCACCCAGTTGTATCCTATCTTTTAAGCTCTACAAAAGCAAAGTGCAACTCTGTCTGACCTTCTCTGTAATTCTCTATCAACATTCTTCAAAAATAGTGCAGCTACCGTGAAACCATGCCGCTACTCACAAATGCTGACCTCTGCCCTTACTCCAGCTTCTATTTCTTCTTTCCAATAACTTCATTGTATGTTCTATTTACTTATTCCTCCTCGGTTACCACAATTCTGCACAACCCCCTTGTTCTTAAAAATGGGCACCAGCACACTCCTCCATTCTTCAGGGATCCTCTCATTCTCTAAGATTCTGTTGAAAGATCTAGTCAAGCACTACTCCTGCTTTATCGAGACAACTCCACATCTCCACTGTAATATTATTTGGGCCAACTGCCTATCCCCCGTTCTAATTTCTGCTACTATATTGGTCCACAATGGTCAAACCTTCTAATCTGTGTTCTATCTTATTTTCCTCATTCGTTAACTCTTCAAAATACTATTTCCATCTCCCCATCAGACTACTGACACCTATCAATAAATTTCCTTATCTATTCTAAATCAGTTGCACGGGTTTCACATTCCTTCCATCTCTGCTTTTCCGTTTCTCCCAACTAAATAAACACTCCTTTTTCAGCTATGACCATTTCAACCTCTCCTCTGCATCTGTCCTCTTCCTCTTATTTTCCATCAGAGTTATCCTTCAAATCACCACCTAGTGCTTTCTGGCAACAGTCTCACACGTCTACACTTTGCAGTCACTAATGTCCTTCAGATTTTATCATCAATAAGAGTAGTCTACCTGTGTGCTCCCACCTCTGCTCTTTAAAAAAAAAATATATATATATATATATATATATATATGTTGCTGCCTCGGTGCATTCACTACAGCCATTGCCATCCTGTTTGCAATTCTACTGCCATTTGTCCCTCTATGTTCCTATCCTGGATACCAAACCTGCCCATCCCTTCTTCGCCTCTGTTGCCTGTACACACATGCCGATTGAAATCTGCACCAATAACCACTCAACCACCTCAGGGGATATTCTGCATTGCTTCATTTAACTCACTTCAAAATTCTTCCTTCTCTTTCAACTCATATCATCCTTATGCATCATGACTACTGATGATATTTGTGATCACAATATCAACCTCACTCCTTCAATCTGTTTCCATTAATTTAGGGGAGCAAATATAACCAATTTCACCTCTTTTTGTTTTATTTTTTTGTTATTTTTTTGTTAGGGGAAAATGGGTTTAGAAAAATATTTATTTATTGCTTTTGTTTATTTGTGTTTGACTTTTCTACATTTAGATTTATCTGGAATATCCTACTTTTGGAAAACTTTATTTAGTTATTTATTTATTTATGTTCTTTGGTTTCTGAAACAGTTTTTTTTACCTTTTTGGCAAAATGCTAAAAAAAACTGAATTAAGAAAATTGAACTTTTTTTTCTTCCCAATGCAAATGTTTTACCTCCTTTCAAGCTTTACAATTAAAGACAACCTGTATTTATTTATCCAGCCATCTGCCTGACATATTGTTATCTACAGCAGTTGTCTCACGCCAAAGGCATTTGAGACATGAAATCAATCAACTGCAAACTGGAAAGATAAAATTAAATGGAGCTTAACTGGGGTTTAAGCTGTTCACCGTCTTCCAAAAAACAGTTAAATTGATGCTTTTTGCTTTAATTAACTGATATGCCAAATATGTTTGGCCCTGTAACTTGAAATCAAAACAAAGAATTTTACAATGCACAAGTAGCATGTTTTAAATTCCTGCTGAAATAACTTTAATACTGGAAAGCATTAAAACAATATATTTTTTTAGTTATTTATTCTTTTCTGTGTAAACATCCTCCTACATTCATTAGTGTTCATTAGTCCTACCCATCATGTGGTGCATTATGAATGGAGAGAGTGCACTTCTGTATTTCCTAGATGAACTGAACTTAGTGTGATTTGCCCACAGTGATTAATTTGAGCCCACACAAGGCATTAACATTTTATTGGATGTTAAGATCATCATCAAACCCTGAACTCCCATCCCATTATCTCACTTTAACAAAATGCTCAGCGGGTTACAAAGATAAAACAACGTCAGTCAAAAGGCATATACTGATTATCATTTAAGTCATCCCTAATATAGATGCTACCGTCTGATATTGGTTGTATTATTTCAATGACTGTTTCTACCCAGGCTACCAGAGTAAACAACTGATACTCATGATATCATGATTTCTCTTTATAGCTGACGGCCATTGGAGAATATGGCTGCTCTAACTCCAAATGGTGTCCTGGAGTCAGTTTGTTTCCTCATAACATTAGCAATGAGGAGAGATGAATTTAATCTTACTCTACTGAATCCTTCCTCACAGTGCATGAGGAACCCATGGTTCCTTGGGGTTTGACCAAAATTGCCATCTTGACTCCCCCATAATTTTCCCTGACCGTTATGAATTCCATTTTCAATAATTGATAATAATAAATAGTTATGTACATGCAGATTTATGATATATAAAAATGTATCCATGCACATATTAAAAAAAAAAAAAACGGGGGAAAATGGAGGAGGTTGGATGGATATCAGGGAAGCAATTTTGTGGATGGCAACAAGTCCCTTTCTGTTAGAAATCGTATTTAACATAATACTTAAAAACAATTCTTAATTCTTTGTAGCGTATCATATGGTGATAATCTCAAGGTCCTGGAGTCTTCCAAATGCAGTGGTTGTGTAGACAAGGAGTATGGTTTGATCCTGGATACATAAAAGACTGTGGATGCGTCACTTTAAGGAGGGAAGCCTGAGGTGCACTGCCTTTGGGTTGATGACCCGCTCAATCTGGTAAGTGCCAAGGAACCTGGGGAGCATTTTCCTGAGTTCCACTTGCAAAGGCAGGTCCAAAGAAGAGAGCCAAACCTGCTGGCCTACTTTGTGCTCTGGTGCAGAGGTGCAGCAGCGATTGGCACCCTTGCATAGAAGCAGTTTTGGCCATCTGGAGAGAAGTGTGGACTGTCTTCCATACCCAGCAACAACGCTGGAGATGAGCCTGGATAGAGGGAACATGACCTTGGACTCCTGGGCAGGAAACAGGGGAAACTGATAGCCAAGAGACCACTCAAAAGGAGAGCGCTCAGTGGCCGATCTCCTTGCAGAGGGCCATTCCGACTTTGGAGGTGAACATGCGGCCACGGTATCTCACAATGTTGGTCGGGGTCTATGGAGATGGTACATATGCTGCATGAGGAGCTGTGCTGTCTCTTTCGAAGAAGGGAGTTTAAGGAGAGCAACGCCTTACAAAATCAGTCTGCTATTGTAAGGATAACCAGGTGCCCTTCAGTCGGAGGCAGACAGTGACGAAGTCCACAGTGATGTGCGACCAGGGTCCATGTGCAACCATCACCAGAGAAGCGAGAAGGAAAATGTCAGGTGTGCCAGGGTCCCCTCCCCCTCCCAGGGTCCCACCCAAGATAGCGCGTATCTTGTGCGTATGTAGGAGTGAAGTTGAATCAGAAGAGGAACAAGGCCCAGCGCGCTTGCCAGGAATTCCACCATGATCTGATCTGATGTTCTTTTGAGGTGAGAAGAAGGAACAGGGAACAGCTTGAAGGAACAGCTTGTTAAAGGCCCGCACCCAGACCAGTGTCGGAGGCATCCACCTCCACTACGAAGGCTCTGGATGGATGAGGGACTGCCATGGTCCAGACAAACGGGCATAGGGAAAATGTAAGGGCAGTAAGAGGTGCAGCCACCTGGCAGTAGCACCTGATGAAGCTCCAGTAAAAATTGGCAAAACCAAGGAAACTGAGAAACCCAGGAACTGAGAAGACTGGATAAGGCACTCTGCCATGCATTTGGTAATAAACTGGTCCATGGCTACCTTCTCTGGAAGGGACATGTTATAAAGTTGGCTGGGAGAGGTGAGTCAGGGAGGAGAAAATGGCAAGGTTGAATTGTTGATGGTGTTGGGATCTGGGGCTAGGTCTCTGGGTGCAGCCCCCTTCACCAGCCAGCCTGATTGAGCAGGTGAATGATTCAAGCTGGGATGCCAGCACGCCTGCTGCTGATCAGGCCTCATCAAGCGAGGGATAAGAGGAGCCTGCTGCCGCGTTGTTGGTTGTTCCTTGCTAGTGCATTATGATTTTGGATAACAAGTCAAGATTTTTATTATAATGCTTTCATGAAAAATTAAATTAAATTAAGGCTTTGAACTGAAAGCTTGAAAAGTGAAACTTTATAATGTACGTGTATTAAAAGCATCACCAAACGTGTTGTACTGTAATTTTATCACTTGTTTTTTCAATTACAAATCGCACACTCCTCAATTCAATGGCACGCAATTGAAAATAATTCCAGAGTTTAAGAACATGGGGTAATTTCACCAATGCTATACCTCAAGAGCATTGATGAAGCTGAATTTGACTGAGTCAATGGGACAGTAAACAATACTATGTATATAAAATGGGTAACCAAAGGGCAACTGCAAATAGTTGTAGTCTGATATTATCACAGTTTTCAAATTTTTGGAATACCACTGTTGTGGAATTGTGACCGCTTGATGAATATGTTGAGAAAGCACATGAAATTGGAGAAGTAAAGCACATTTTGATATTTTCCATCATTCAGCTGTTACTGTTGGAGCCATGAAAGATTTAGGATAGTGCCAGACCTTATACCCCCACATTCACAGTCATGAAGGCACCACTGAAACCGAGCCACATTATAAAATCATCGCTGTGAAGTACGGTTCAGTCTACTGTTATGAGTAAAGCTGAAAGCAGTGACATGTTAAGTATTTTGGTTTGATTAGAGTAATACCACAGGGTAGCCCAAGGGTACATAATGGGTTCGTAACGAAGAAGAACAGTGCTAGTTGATTAAAAGCTTGCTGTCTTGTATTACCTGCTTGTAACAATTGCCCCTAGGAAATGAAACCATATCTGCATAATTCTCTGAAGATGGATGCTTAAGGTCTGAGAACCAAGTAATCAGAGCTAAAATTAAGTGAATATTGACTGCTTAAAATGGATATGTTTCTGTAAAATGCAAAATTAAAGGTTCTTTTCTAAATCCTTTCATTCTCTTGGAGATCTTGTTTTTTTTTTTTTTTTTAACTGCATGTTTTGTCCCTTTCAAATAGAAAGTATCCTACGAATTTACTGACAATTGAATGTTATGGTAGCCCATGAAGATGTAGGGAATAAAATATAACTGGTCATTGGTTCATTGCAAATAATCACACAGCATTAGCATTTAGCTGTAGAGTTCACTGTAGCGGGAAATAGCTGAATGCTACAGGAAGGCTGCCCTCATGAGGGAACCTAAATGTGAGCCTCTGTTTATTACAATTTCAGATGATCATATCTACATGTTGGGGCGATGAATATTTTCTTTATACCGCCACCACTACAACCAGATATTTCTTAATGACTTTTGAAGCTTACACTAAGAAAGTAGTATGCACATATGATAATGTGAATGATTTATTCACTGTAGAACATAAATTCAACATCGAAATCGGTTATCAAAAACAAACGAAACAATAAAAAAAATGAATAAATGCCAAAACGATATCGATAATAAACTCAAGGATGTTTTCCAACTAATTATGATGAGAAGTGACACATTTAACAGTAATAAAATTGTGAAAATAAGAGTCGAAAATATTTGACTTCTGCAAGATCGAGTTTGTCTTTTTTTAGATTTTACTGATTTCATGGCCTATTAAATTTATTTTGGAGGTAAATGGACAGGCACAAGGCAACAATGATTAATGTTGAAGGAATTCTTGATGTTCATTGTCATTGTTTTTTTTTTTTTTCTATGCTTTATTATATTTGAGAAGAGCTGAGGAAATATCTTAACTTTTTTTAATGTGTAAATAATACTTTGTATAAATATAGAACATATTGTAAATTACTCCATATCAGGTTCCTTGAATTTACCAGGTTGTAACCATCCTTTCAAGAATTTTAGTATTTGGAACTGGCTCCATGAAGCACATCTTGTGTGAACGATATGTAGCCTTTACGTTGAAAAGTGAATGTGTCATCTAAAAAAAGTTGTATGAAGACCTGTTTGGATAAATATATCAATTTATTCAGGTGTTTCTGCAGTTTTACTGTATCATCTGTATTATTTTTGTTTGTTTTTCCATACAAAATCAAAAATTTTCAGGCTCATGGATTGCCCTTTTTTATATCTTGGTATAACTGCAGAACTTTTAAGTTTTTAGATTTTGGATTTTGCCATAAATATTTATGGACTGTATACCGTATTAATACAAATACCCTATTAATACAAACTAGGAAAACACCAGCAGTTAAAATTACTATCAGATTATTTTGCGACTTGGAAATGTGGAATCCAATTCCTTATTTTAGCCTCACAATGTACGCTGCAGTTCTGCGGTCAAAAAAGCCTTGCTTTCTCAATAAACTCTTATTGTCACGATAATTCTAATGTCCATGGGAAAATAAAACAAAACAATTGAACAGACAGTCCCAGACTATTTGTCACTTTACACACAAAACATTTGATTCATGACACCATGCCTCAATTATTTGCCATGTTAAGACCACAAAACATACCAAGACACTATGAATTTGGACATGTAGTGATACCCTGTGACAGACCATTAATCCTTTTCAGACCCCCTGACACTTTTGACCAATTCGTCCATTGCCTGATAGGCTATAACATCCACTCACCACTTAAGACGGCACTAATTCATCCCTATGGGAAATGCCTGTGACAAATGTTCTGTGCTTGATCACTTGAGTAAGAATTTGTATAGGGATTTTTATTGGCAGCAGTTGAGTCAGCATGGACCAGGGCATCAAAGATTTGAACCAGGCAAAAGTGACAAAGACCAAGCATGCTTTCAGATTCATGAATTTCAAACAATAAGATGCAGAAGCCAGTCGGAGGATGAGCAAAAAATCTTTTATCATAGAGCAAAGCCTTGAGCCTTCTTTCTCCTCTCAGTATGGAAATAATGTCACATTTTGACATTAAATTTCCTATAGCAGTATCTACAATAACTCAGTTTGGAGCTGTCGCCATTGGTTGAGTTATTTCTGAATAGCAGTTTCCACTGTTAGTGCGGCGGTTAAAAAAATGAATAAGGTGATGTATAGTAAACTAATCTCTTGGATGTTTTTGTAAAATTTCCAATTCACCGTCGATGGTAGGTAAATGCATTTCTAAAGTGTATTTTCCCCGATAAGTAACTTTAATTTTTGTAGATTTTGCCACAAGGTGTTACAGATCCGAGATCTGTGCCTGCACCTTCCCTACAACATCCCCTTCTCGTTCCAGAGACTGTTGCCACTGACACAGCAGCCACATCTACCTGTGCTAGGCACGCCCTCCAATATTGGGAACAAGCAGAAAGGAGCGAAACTGCACACCTGTCTCAAATTTCGCAATCGCCACCACAACGCTAATAAGTTGGCTCTGCAATGTCCCCTTCCCTAGATCTTTCCATGGTATCTTCTCCTGTATTGTTATTCTCATGTACAGTTCAGTTGTTTATTATTGTCATCGTCTGTCTCCAGCATTAATTGCTTCCCTTGGCACTACAGTGTTTCTTGTCCTTTATGGCTGCGTTTGGATTCTAAGAAAACCAAACCCTAACAGAAGGTCTGGTCAACATGGACCCAGTGGCCACAGGTAGACCAGCTGAGCAGTTCTTTACCCAGACCCTGTAAGCCCTCCAAGCCCCGGGGAGCATTGCTCACCAACCACACTTGGCAGCTCACCCAGTCTGCGGTGGTTGTTTAAAACATGACAGTGATGCAGAGGACCAGGTCCAATCAGCTCCAGCAGCTTGTCAAACAGCATGCGACCCACATCGGCCACATGGCCACACTGACTTCACAGTTCACTGGTGGGCGCCACTGGCCCCTAAAAACCTGCACTAACCCCTATCTCCGTGCCTCCACCACAGTCTCCATCTCTTGCTGCTGAGACTGCCACAATTAATCAGAGATCCTTGATTAACTTAACCTGTCAAATTAATCAGGTATCAAAAGTCTAGACAGAAAGACCTATATTGTCAAATTTGCAGCCCAATATCAGCGAAATTTGAAAAGTATATTTAACCCATCATAGATGAACTATGATCATGAGGCAGCTACTGAAAAGCACCAATGGAGAGTTTGGGGTTCAGTGTCTTGCTCAACAGCACTTCAGCAAGAAGAGGTGGGCATCAAACCAGGATGGTTCAGTTCCAAGGATGGCCTCTCTAATCCCCTGCCACACTGCCCCAGCCATTTACACACAATTGGGCATGCCACCGGCTGTTAGATGGAGCTGAAGGAACCAAAACAATCTGTAAGGTGAAATGCTAACTTTTTGCATTGTTAAACATTACAGTGGAACATAGGACCCAATATTCAGTAATGGCAGGAATATGCTGTAGGCATTGAATTAGAATTAGGCTACTGACAGCAAATGACTAAATGGGGAAATCTAATTAAAATCAAGATTTGTAAAAGAATCTATGCTGAGGATTACAAAGGCTCAGCCTCACTAAATCCACAGAGTGATAGATCTCCAAACAGGCATTATATAAACCAATGGGCATGGCGGGCATCTCTCAGAAGGCCTCCTCCGCATATTATTTAACAATCAAGAAAGGTTCAAGCACAACATAATGTTTCAATGGTCCTGGACCCTTCATGATGATAAAAAAAACATACCCTGTCACTAAAGGGCTAACTTGTGCTTTCTTTACAGTGAGAAGAGTGAACAACATTACCTTAGCAGCAGGTTATGGCTTTTCAGGATAGAGAGGAAAATGTATTGATGTAGTGATGGGAAGATGGAAGAGTTGAAGAGTTGGTGAATGAGGAAATTGAGAGAGAGCAAAAGGATAGAAGAAGTGACTATTATGGACCATGAAGTTGCAGAGATCAGTAACATGAGGAGAGCATTGAAGAGGATAAAGAGGATGAAGAGTGGAAAGGCAATTGGTCCTTTTGAGTTATGGAAGGACATATATACAAGCTGTGAGACAGTGCTAAAGTGTGCTGTGGATGTTGACAGAGAAGTTCAAGGTAGACATATGACTGCATCAGGGATCAGCCCCTTCTTTTTTGCAGTGGTGGTGGGCAGGCTGACAGATGAGGTTCAATAGGAATGATGATGATGTTTGTAGATGGCATTGTGGTCTGTAGTGAGAGCAGGGAGCAGGTTTGAGGAAAGTCTCAAGCAATTGAGGTATGCTCTGGAAAGGAGATCAGTAGAGGTTAGTCGCAGCAGGACAGTGAGTACATGTGTGACTGAGAGGAACCCAAGTGGGGCAGTGAGGCTACAGGGAGTAGAGATAAAACAGGTGGAAGAATTTAAGTACTTAGGGTCAACAGTCCAAAGCAATGGGGGGTGAAAAAGAGTTGAGGAAACGGGTTCAAGCAGGTTGGAATGGCTGGAGAGAAGTCTCAGGGGTATTGTGATATAAAAGAGTATCAGCCAGAATGGAAGGAAAGGTGTACAAGACAGTGGTTAGAGCAGTGATGTATGGTTTAGAGACAGTGGGATTAAAGAAAGGACAAGAAGCAGAGCTGGCGGAAGCAGAGACAAAGATGATGAGGTTTTTGTTGGGAGTGACAAAGATGGATAGGATCAGGAATGAGTATCAGAGTAACAGCACATGTTAGATGTTTTGGAGAGAAGGTCAGAGATGCCAGGCTGTGATGGTTTTGTCATGAAGAGAGGAGGGATTGTGAATATATTGGTAAATGGATACTGAGGTTGGCACTGCCAGGCAGGAGGCCGAGGCAGACCAAAGAAAAAATTTATGGATGTTGTGAAAGAGGTCATGAAGTTAGTTGATGTGAGAGAAGAGAATACAGAGAATAGGATTAGATGTTGATTTGCTGTGGCAGCCCCTGAAGAGAAAACCCAAAAGGAGAAGACTTATCCTTCTCAAGGTGATAGGATATACTGGAGCCTATCCCAGCTGTCATTGGGCAAGAGGGAGGGTACATCCTTAACTGGCTGCCAATTGTAGGACTACATACCGTATACAGACAGACACCAGTGTATTGCTGCCAAAGTACTGATGCCTGTTGATATGCAATCACAAAGTACTTTTCTACCAATTAAAAATCCACTACTTTTTAATGGTTAAGGATGAGCTTTGAGGCATTTTGTTAAAAGCTGTGGTCAGAAGAAGAAAAGCAACTGAAATCAGTAGATTTGTGGTTTTGATTTTTTTACTTTGTTTTTATTCCATAACATTGCTAGTGTGTTCCTTTTAATTGAGAAGTCATATTGGCAATGAAAATTTTAGATGTATGAAATCAGATATTAAGACGAGGCCAGCTTTTATCAAAGCAATGGGGGTGTGAAAAAGAGGTGAGGAAACGGGTTATTTTAGGTTATATTGAGACGAGGCCAGCTTTTGTCGATGAAACTGTATACAAACTGATCAACCTTAGTGATTTGAATGTTCTTTATACTGTGACCACTTATGCTATGTGAATAGAGTGATGCAAATGTCATTAAGTTTCTCCTACACAATGAATGCTCCCTAAAACCTGTGGTATGCCTATGACGAAAGTTTAAATCTCACTATCCGTCTCCCATGCCATTATTATACAGTGCGCTGAAAAGTCTTCTGTCAGGTGCTGCAATTTATAGTTGGGTTGACCTAATGGAGTCTCTCCCACATAGCAGGTAAGTGGACATGGAGAACAAAAATCAATGGAAATTGTGTAAGACCAGCCAAATAGAGTGATCTGTTGCCAAAGGGACAGCTCTGATAATATGTGTTTATACCCACTATATATATTATTTTCCTTTCTGCTACTCCCTTCAGGGGTCACCGCAGAGCAGGGGTCGGGAACCGATGGCTCGCGAGCCAGATACAGTCATCAAAAGAGACACATCTGGCTAAGTCTTAGCTGACATTTTGTTACTTAATAAGTAATAAATAATTCCGCTTAGATCTATACATTTGTTTTATATTGCACCTAAAATGCACATAAAATTTCATTGATGAAACGGTCAAATATACAGCAACACTTCAAGACACGCCATGCTACATTTGCATCTGGTGGGAGACGGCAGGCAAAAAGCATGCCAAGAGCTACTATGCAAGAGTACAACCCAGTCAGCAGCAACTCCATGTAGAGACCTGACAAGGTGACCGGAATCCAGCTAGCTTTGTTGGTTCTGTAGCAATAGTGGGGAGTAGAAAGCCATTCACAGATGAATGAATGAAGCTTAACTTCACCATGTACCAACCAGACTAAAAAACCATCGGCAAAACAATGCAGCACCAGAAGTCCCATTAATGGTAAGAAGTATTCTATTTATTATTGATCAACTCCAGTATAACAACGCAATAAAAAAAAATATGAAATTACTTTGATATTGTTGGTCAGACTTGAAAATTCAAACACTTAGTTGTATTCAGTTAAAAAAAAAAAATTATATGTCTCTCAGATATATATGAAAGGTTCACAACCTCTGCCACAGAGAATCAAACTAATCCATCTACTCCAATTCTCTGTTGACTGTTGTCTTTCCTCTTCTCTCTCTGCTTCCAAACATGCCTTCCTCCTCTCAATCTTTGACTAGCAGTTGCCCAATTTCCTCTGGTACCCTGTAGGTTATTGGCACCAATGGTGGTCCTTCTTAACCTGGGCCTTGGTCGATCCGGTATGAAAGTCTTATTTTGTTCAAGTCCCATATTTAGTTTTGGCACCTATTTAAATCGTTTTCCCTTCCTGGTGCAACGCTCTACATACTGTATTTCCGAGCTTGGGGCCATCTCCAAAAGACACTAGCTTGTGCTTCCCTGAAGCTGCATTTTTATTTCTACTATATATCCATATTCCTGATGTACCTCAGCAGGCTTGCTGTTTCTTCCCAGAGCCCCAGTGGCTCTGACCCTCACCAGGAGCCGTGGATCATTTAAGTCTCTGCTGCTTTTCAGCGATTTACCTTGGACACTGATTTGGATGTCTGCTAAAGTACTATCTACTGGTTCCTGGTCTTGGAGTTGACTGTTGTCTGCTATCAATTTAAGCAGCCACTGGGCACTGGAGTTCTCCCAGACATTATTCTCTTAGAGCTCAGTTTCAGCCTTATGTTTGTCTATCCAGGTGTGCTTATCTCCCCTGCTAATGACAATAGACTTTAGTTGGATTGCTTGGTCACAGTCTATTCTCCTGATCTCAGGTTGCCTGCTGTATCTCTTCAGGCAGGATGCCAGGACTGTGAGCCTCTGCTTGGGAGTCTCCAGGGCTTCATCTATTGGCATCTTGTTGTATCTAGCTCATACTTTCTTGCTAATCTTAACACCTTTTTTTTCTATTTAGCAAGGTAACCCCTCTCCTTGTTGCCATGGTCTTGTTCCCCTGTTAAATTCTATATACATTTTTTATCCTTTGGAGAATTACACAAACCAGCACATCAATTGATTTTCCAAATATAAGGCATTGTGAGGGTTAGATGGAATTACTTTTTTTCAGGATGTACACAGATTGTACATTTCTGTTTCAGGCTAAGTGCAAAACACACACACACAAACACACACACACACACACAATAAAACAATACTTAATGCATTTCCACTTGAAACAGGCAATCCTCTATGTGCTCCAGACCATATCTGAATGTCATAACACTGAATATTAGGATTGCAAAGATAGATCAACATGGCTGGTCTAAATCACCCAAAAGAAATATGCAAAATTCACTTACACAAACTCAATAATTTAGAAAATAAGAGACTGATCAAAGATGATAGAGGACACAGAACTGATGAGAGGATATATACACTGGATCAGTACAGGGTTGATAGAGAATTATCCAGGTCTCCTTTAGATCAAATCCATCAATGAGCCAAAAAATGCATGGTTTCAAACTTCGTGTAAGCAGTCCAGCAAGGAGAGCATTGCTTGTTTGGAAATATGGCACCCCAGAAGCAAAAAAGATGAAACACAGTCCACATATCAGTCTACTTATGGAGGGTAGAGGTTGACACCACAACATGGCCAGTCACATTTATGCCAGTATCTGGCAATCTGAAAAGACAAAGCCTCGGTTTGCTTAATATGATTAAATGAATAATTAAGTCCTTATTTATTTTTTTCATACAACCATAAATCTTTGCTCTAGTCATCATCTGGTCCTCCTGTCTAATAGATCCAGCTCTAGCATCTTTCGGTCAACATATTCATTGTCTGACCTCCACATATATTTATTCATTTCTTTATTTTGCCATTAAATGTTCATCTGCTACATTCATGAAATGTGTGACCCTGTTAGTTTCAATGAAAGTCGCCAGTGAAGAACTTTGTCATGTAAATTTTTTTCAGATCATATGAAACAGTAGGATTCTTTCTGGGGGCCGGTTCATGAAAATGTGCGTGTTCAGTAGAAGGAGATTTTCCAACTTGTGACTAACAAGGTGTTTTGCATCCCAACAAATGAATCAGTGCTGCAGCCAAGCCATGGCTCAGATCCATGTCCAATTATCTGCCACAGAAATTGCTACTGCTTACCTAATTTCTGCACACTATGCATCCCTTTTTGTGCGCATCAATATCATCTTCTATCATAAATATTATCTTTATTATCTATTATCAATATTATCTTATTACAGCTGAACCTTAAGCTCGCAGACCCAATTTTTTTCTCAACTTCTGAGGTAAGGGCATTGTTGCTTCGTCAATGTATTATTTAATGACCGAGAGCATGAGACCATTGATTACAATCATTTTAGCTGTCGCAGCAAAATGAATATGTGCCGGTGTAGTTTTCTAACATTTATGTGAAGAATGAAAGGGATCACACTGTGTCTGAAGCACAAGCGCAAGAGACATTTTAGAAAATGAAGTCATATGGTCTAGCAATGCAGGAATTGCGATTTATCAAAGTCAAAAATGACCAAATGCCTCAGCTGTTAATTGAAATCCAAAACATCTGCTTAATACCTTAGAGCAGTTGCCCCCAAACTACAGCCCGCCTCCACATTTTGCCCGGCCCCTGAACAATACACGAGATGCATAATGATTTTTTTTTTCATTCTGGCCACGTAATCGCGACTTGTACATGTACAGAACGAAACAATATATTCCACCCTTCTGCAGTCTGTGCTTTATCTGAAACCCCTCCCTCAAAAAAAAAAAAAAAAAATCCTGGACACATCCCTGTCAAATAACACAAAAAAGTTTGGGGACCCCTGCCTTTGAGCATCTTTTTAACATGAAGATGCAGGGATAAATCCCTTGTTTCAGCCGTATGATGCTTTGGACATGGTGTACTGTGTAAGTGACAAGGTAAATTTGAAAGCGAGCCTAAGCAAGTTTTCCTCTTTGGATCACTGATAATTTGAAAAACATAACTACTAATTTAAGTGTCACAGTTATCTGCTCTTCAATATTATATATCTGCTAGCATTGTATTTCTGCAAGTACCCTAATACATTCCAGGCAGCCAACAAGTAAATAAGGGAGTCATAAAGAAAGATACAAATGAGAACGCATTATTTTACTGTCTTATGTCTGATTTGGCTCAATGTCAAGCCTTGTTTTGTATACCCGTATTTACTTAGCATCTGTTCAAATTCCTGTTGCTTTGAGGTCCAGGTCTTAAAAAAATAATTATACAAGGTTTTAATAACCCCAAAAAAAGGCATTTGACTGTGAGTTAATATGTATAGTTAGTGTATAACTGTTTGCATTTGCTTCGTGCTGGATTTTCGAGTTTTCAGATACACCGCACAGTTTTAAATTTCAGGTAATTCAAAGAACAAGGGGACAGTAGCAGTATGATTTTATTGATTTAAATGTTACAATAATGCTATGGAAATATATAAATGCTCTGGTAAGGATTCCAACATGCTTGGTTTTGTTCAGTAAATGGTGGCACATAGCATTTGGCTCCTGAGGCTGCAGCTGGCTCTCAGTCAATACCCATATCCCCCATCTCAGTTTGTCTAGGGTATAATGAGTCTTTTTGTTGTCATACTGACTGTTTCATTGGCTTATAAGAATGCAATGTTTAATACAGGTAAATTATGTTCTGTTTAATGGCAAAAATGTCTACGTGTTAGTTACTTGAGTCAGCTCAATTTGTGAGTTAGTAGTAGTAGTATTAGTATTATCATCATTACTATTTTGACTTTGGGTGAACCTAGAATAATATGGGCATCAAGATGGCGCAGTGATTAGCATTCCCGCCCCACAACAAGAAGAACCCTGGTTTGATTCCCACAGGGGGGAATCTCTATGCGGAGTTAGCGAGGTCTTATTTCTGTGTGGGTTTCCTCCCGTTACCTCCTGAAGTCCAAAAACATGCAGAAGTTTAATTGGATAAATTGCCCGGATCCATGAATGAACGGTCGTTTGTTTCTCTATGTGGCCCTATTCGCCCAACGATGCCTGGGGTGGGCTCAGGCATCCCCGAAATCCTACCTGCAGGATACATGGAAGATAATGGAGGGATACAAAAAATTTACTTCATCCCCTTAAGGATCACATGAGTAATTGCATGTTCCCATTGTATCATAACAAGCAGTCATACTTTCATTCATCATCTATACAGTCTATACTGCACATTCACAGGTTGACTGGTGCCAGTGTCTTCTTAAACCAGTACCAGGCCCGGATACATGCAGACAGTTGCGTCAGAAAGGGTATCTTTTGTAAAACATGCGCCAAAACTAAATATGGTAATTGAACAAAATAAGATTTTCATACTGAATCTGTCAAGGCCCAGGCTAACAATTTTTTTTTTTTCAGTTTTTGTTGTATTTATTTGCAGTTTGTTACGCTTTTAATGGGTGACATGTTGTCTCATAAATTAAAGACAATGGTAAAAACAATGTGATTCGATTTGTTTCAAAAGTGTATGTAAATTGCAGACGGGATGGGGCAGGATTTTAAATCTCACCTAGGCTGCCACATTGAATAGGGATGACTCCGGTCCAAACAAATGGAGAGTGTAGAAAAGAGAAACAAGTGGAGAGAGCGTATATATTCAATACACCCATACTAACCAGACAGAGTAACAAGGAGGACTCTCATAAAAACAGGTCAATGGAGAACATAGTCCTGCTGCCACTTAAGCTTGGCTCTGGAGCATTTAGGGGTCAGAGAACTGCAGTAGGGAGTGAGTGTGTCCGTCATCAGTTCGAAATGGAATGCAGGCCAGGTGAATTGCATTCCAAATTTGTCCAACACTGAGTTGGAAGGTATTTGGACCCACTTGCTTTTCCACTTGTACTGATGGGGAGAATCTCAGATAAGCTTTAGGTGTTCGGCAATAAATCCTTATCTTCACTCTCTCTCCCTCCTGGAATGGAGGATCACGTGCGTTTTGTTTTGTTTTAACAATTAATTCATTCTGTCACTTTAAAATGTACCATGGTAACAGCATGCATTTCCTCATTGCTTTTTCAAAAGTAAAGATCGAATTTGATTTTTTCCTTGATGACAATCTGCATTTTATAAAATCATAGGATGTAATTTTTTCCATGGAACAATTTTCTGATTGTTGAATATTTATTGTTTATTAACAGTAAAATATCATTACCGCTTTATTGGTGAGCACTATTAGGACAGGAGTGAGTGCTTCAACTTTGCCATTATAATGATGCTCATGAACAATAGACACAAAAATTAGCTTCAGATATTTTGTTGTAAATGTCAATAGTCACCCATTACCAGAGTTTTTTAATCCTAATTGTTACTTATTTATTTGATTTAAGTATGCACATGAATAACAAAACAATAATAAATGTCAAAATTATTTCAATGTTTTGTTAGTTCTGTTACATCAAATGCTGTAGCAATGGGTGTGGACCTCTGAGGGAGCATTTAAACATTGTTTGAATCCCGTTTCTCACTTGCACCATATCTTTAACCAGGGGTCGGCAATTCATTTCCCAAGAGGCCGCATGAGAAACCTAAGCTGTCCTGTAGTGCTGAACCAACATTCCCTTAGGTTGAAGATAATTCTGCTCTTTCTGCTTTTTCTCCTACTCTTACTAGCAGAAAAGCATATGTTCTGATAAGCAGCCAATGGTGATCGAAAAAAAACAGATATTCCATCAAAATAAATTATGAAAATGTGATGTTGGCCAAATTGGACAATACTCCTATTGAAGAAATTCACAGTAAGTATTTCTCTTCATAAACAAATATTGTAAAGGTGTTCTACAGTTTGTTAATAGAAAGCAATGAGCAAATCTTTATAAAATCCCATATTATTTATGTTTTTAATCTGCATTTCTGGATATGTTAAGTTTTCCAAAAAGTCTTTGTTTTGCCCCGTTCACAAAGCTACTTTTGATCTGAAAACGTTTTTATTTCTTTGCATGTTTGATCAGAAAGTGGCGATTAAAATGGCAATCCACAAACACAGATATTATATTCAACAATGTATTTCCTCATGATGTAATGAACTGTCATGCAGAAAGTGTCAGAACAGTCACCTTTGGTAGTGGTTAAGTGCCAGAAAATCACTGCCAGAAAATCCTTTATGTCAGATCGTGATGTTGTCTTGGAAATTAAACATTCCTTGGTTTATTTTTGGATTTTGCATGACGAAAGAGGGGAGGCCATTAATGTGTTCTGATTTAAATTACATGCTAGATTTCTCCTATTTGTTTCAATAGTCTGAATCATCCAAGAAAGGGTTTCACATCGCAAACAAACCAAATCTGTGCAGAGACTGAAGCCAACTGTTTAACTTAGGCCAATTTCTGGTCCTCATTGGTCTCAAGTACTCAGCACTGAAATACATAGCATAACATGTTTTAGGACCATGCAGAAATGCGAATTAGTTTAATCAATTATTAGAAAATTCATGACACATGCTGTTTGTATTGAAGTGTAAGATAACTGAAAAATAACTATTCAGTTCGGAACATTCAAATGAAAGAGAGATTGTGTGTTTCTAAGTCAGGAGTACAAGAATAAGTCCTTAAAGATTTTATATCATGATCTTAAACAAATAAAACCCTGTAAGAGTAGTTTGGTTATCTGTTTCGGATGACTTTTTTATCTGACTTTGCATTGGTTGATAAATGCAAAGGATTTTATGTTGGTAATAGCAAAGATCAATTAAATGTACACAGCACAAACGCTATTAGTATAAAAAAAAAAAATAATATCAAATTGCTTGCAAGCTAGTTTGCAAAACTTACCAAAATTGGACACACTAAAACATTTATAATGATTACTACTGAAGTAAGTTTGTTTTTTATGGACCGAATGAGATTCAGAGATAAACATTGTAGATCTCCTCCAAAAGCTAAATTCTAGCTGAAGGTCAAAATCTAATAATGTCTTATAGATTTGCAGTATTTCTCAATTGGATCAGTACGGGTCGCTCCACTCTATAAAAAACAGTTGAGTATTGAGATGTGCACAGTGTATAACACCAAACACAAGCCATCAGGACAGCCATTACAGCTTCTTATAAAAAATGACCTGGAGGGCACAGACTGCAAGGACTACAAGCTTTCCAAGCCTTTGCTCACATTACCACGACCAGTATATGAACAAAAAGGGCCTTCTCCAGAATTTAAATTAAAAAAAAAAAACAGGTCTTAAGAACACTTGTGTTACAGGCAATCTAGTTGGTCTATATTCCCTCTGAATATTTTGCATAAAAGAGCTAAGTAGTGTGAAATTCTACAACATGATTATTGAACACTTGAAAGACAGATGAGCAACTTTATCTCCAAATAAAGTTAGTGGCATTGATAAACTTATCTCTTTGCCTGATCTCATTTGTGACTGAATTACCCAAGGATCTAGTGTTTTGTTTTTATGAAGTCATAGTAGGCATCATCTTGCTTTGCCTTATCCTGGATATTATAAGTACTTATGCACATAAAAAGCAATACAAACAGCATCCCAGAAGGCCCCTAAATAAAAGAGACTCCATAGTCTCTGTTAGTCTCATGCTGTGGTGTTAATCTTCAATTTCAATTTCTTCACTTGAAGACATTTCACCCCTCAAGATTTCGACAAGTATGTAGCAGCAATTTTTTGGTGTGTATGTTAGAGAGAAATTTGACCGGCTGAAAAAAAATCCAACTGATTCAAAGGGGGGGATTCTTGAAGCAGGGATACAAAGTATTTAGGAGCACTAAAGGGTATGGAGACCCCTCCCTTAGTTTTTTTAAATGTATCCTACAAAATAGTATATAACAATACATTAGAAGTGTCGTTTGAGAATTCAAGTAACACAGAGGAGCCAGCTAGTACTCAGAAGGGATAATTGAGTACTTCAGTGAATGATGTTCATCTTAGTAACTACTACAATGAACCAGGAAGCAAATGTCATGGAATCAGTGAAATGTGAAGCCTTTTTGTGAATGACGCCAAATGAGCAGATTGCTGAATTGTTTTCTTTACTGATAAAAAGCCGGTGTTTTTTTTGTTTAACAACATTATATAAGAGGAAAATTAACAATGCTTATTCAGTATGGGTTAGAATAATTAAGGTTTCAATTATCCCAGACACATACATGCCCTTGGCCTTTAGTTTCAGTGTTGCAATCCAGTTATTGCACATATCAGATAGTCAATATGTTGTTGTAGTTGTTGTCTCCCCGATCACAAATTATAATTGAGTTAATTAATGTTTAACCAGAAAAACTAGAAAATGTTGTCCAAAGCCATTACAAAACTAAAAGTTAATAAAGTGTCAATGCTTTGCTTGCTATCGAGTTAGAAATAAGTAATTGGCATGGTTATTTGGTTATGATTGGGCCCAATTTCTTGATGATCATGTGCAATATGTGAAGGGTGGAAGAACCATGTCAAGTTTTTTCAGACAGAATTTTATTCAACATAACATTTGCGCTCTTAATTTTCACATCCATTACTGTTCTTATTATGCCAAGTGAATATTTTGCCCTTAATAATTTACCTATTTTCTTCCAGTAACAGCCTAGATATTTGGCTTCACTAAAGAAATGCCACTGTACAGGGAAATACATATCCTAACTGTGCATATAACAAAACACCCTTTGAAGGCTTTGAATCCTTGAATCCTTCGCTATCTTGAAATATATTTCTGACCAAATATAGAAAAATAGCAAATGAGGGAATATGTGTCATCAATATAAGATTGGTCATCAAGATAAGCAATTCAAACATTTTCCTTTTTTTAATGGGAGATACCACTTGTACACACACACAAAACATGCACAGTCCAGTATAATGTAACTAAATATCATTTTTGATTGAGTTTGTTTTGCTTTGTTTTTTTTTTGTTGTTTTTTTTTTGTTAAATGTAAGTTATAGCTTTCTCATAACTGGAGGAAGCGCTTATTGGGTCAGTAGATTAATGCAGGATTAATCTAACTAATGTAACTAATAGGTAATGCAATGCTTAGTTCACATTTCAAAACTCAGATTGTTTTGAAATACATAATAGTGGGAAAAATAGTCAAACTTTAAAAAGTTCTCTTAAAAACATCTGCTAATGGGCAGAACTGAACCTTGACAGACATTGTCATTGCAATGATTATAGGATTTATGGATGAAATATTGATTGCTCCCCAGACAGCTAAGCAATGTAGTGCAAGTTATTTATTCTGGCTGGATCTGCATAATGGGCTTGTGATTCATTCAGGTTGGTTATATTGGTGTAGCATGAGGATATTGTTAGTCATAATTACATGTGAGAATTGGTTGCTGTATTTCAAGAGGCCTCGGCACTCCCACTGGTACTCATACTGGCTACCTACTCTCAGTGTCTTGACCGCCATTGCTTTACCATAATACAAGAAATAATTTTTTTCATTTCTTTCTGCCGTCCTCCACAGGGATCACTAGAGCAAATGATCAGATTCTATTCAACCCTATCCACCGCTTCCTGTTCTCTCACAGCACCTTGACTCATGTTCCCTCTCACTACATCCATGTCCTATTTGGTCTCCTCTAAGCCTCCTGCCTGGCTGTTCCAACTATAGCACCCTTCCGCCCATGTAGTAACTCCTCTATACATGTCCAAAAGATCTCAGCCTGGTCTCTCTGGGTTTCTGATGGACTCATTTCTGATCTTATCCACCTTTGTCGCTCCTGAAGACAACCCCTTCCAAGCTACCCCCAACCTTTGCCTCATCTGCCTTCACCTGCATGTCTCCTACTATGCTCTTATAAGTTGTTATACGTCCCTGCCTCTCCTTGAAATAACTATTAACTACAGCCATTCCTCATCATCTCTGCGGCCTCTAGCTCTGCCTCCTGTCTTTTTGTCATTGTAACAGTTTCTAGCTATACAGCATCACTGGTCTCACCACTGTCTTGTACACCTTTCCTTTCATTCTGGCTGATAGTCTTCTATGGCATAGTACCCCTGGCACTTTTCTCCACCCATTCCTATCTGTTTCAACCCATCTCTTCACCTCTTTTCCACATGCTCCGCTGCTCTAGACTGTTGATCTCAAGTACCTGAAATCCTCAGACTTCTTGATCTCCACTCCCCGTACCCTCACCGTTCCACCCAGGTTCCTCTTATTCACACACATATACTCTGTCTTGCTGCAATTAACCTTCATTCCTCTCCAATCCAGAGCACACCTCCACCTCTGGCACAACAATTTCCTTCGGGATTAATAAAGTTGTTCTCATTTCATCTCATCTCATTTCCTTAGCCTGTTCTCTGCTCTCACTAAAGATCACAATATCATCTGCAAACATCATGGTCCATGGAGATTCCGGTCAACCTCATCTATCAGCCTGTCCATCACCATTGCAAACAAGAAGGGGCTCACAGCTGATCCCTGCTGGTCCCAGCTCCACCTTGAGCTTCTCTGTTACCCCTACATCACACCTCACCACTGTCTCACAGGGAGCATACATGTCCTGCGACAGTCTAACATACTTCTCTGCCACTCCAGATTTCCTCATACAATACCAGAGTTCCTCTCTTGGCACCCTGTCATATGCTTTTTCTAAGTGTACAAAAACACAATGCAGCTTCCTCTGGCATTCTCTATACTTCTATATTAGCATTCTCAAAGCAAATACTGCATCTGTAGTACTCATTCTAGGCATTTTGCTTCCTTTATGGAATTTTGGTGGTGAAAATGTTTACAATTACTTCACTTATTTCTTTTCAACATCTTCTTGTGGCAACTGGACTTTATTTTCTTCTCTTGCAGTTGTTACACCTCTCATTTGATGGGATTCTTTAGAACACTTCAGTTTTTTGGTGAATCGAAGAACCCTCTTGGATGAAAGGTGAAATTTCTATAAGGCAAGAAAATCAAGTCTAATTGCCACAACAAGAAAATTTTGACAAGAATTAACCATGACCTGGATGACTGAGAACCTCCACAGACACACTTCCCTCATTGATATAAATACAGGGATATTGCAGATAATGAAACACTTGTCAAAATAAACAGTGTTAACACCTGTTTTAAATGAACTGCAAAACAGGGCTACATAATTTTTAAAATTGGTGTGCTGATGCCAAGCTTCATGGATATAGAAGCAAATACCACCTTCCCTCTCATTCAAGAGATCCATTACATTGTCTTTTCCCTTGGTTAAATGTACAGACCTGCCCTGGATTTGCTTATCAGACCAAGATTCTCTAAAACACAAATAAGCAAATCTTAAAATTCTGTTTTTCTATCACTGAATTAGTTTTTCTCTCTTTTCAACCAGATAGTAAACAATCAACAAATTGTAGTCTGAGTGCTTCTACCTGCAGCTTTCTCTTCCCTATAATCAGGCATGTGGCACTTAAAATGAAGTAAAAAAAAAAAAAAAAGAAGAGAGTAGAGAGAGCAGTACAAAGGTGATCATCTGCATCACTATCTTCTTAAAGTATGAAATTGAAAGTATTCAAGTGCAGACAATTCAAAATTATAACTTGAATCAATGTACAGAGTAACCTTCCTTGCTCTGCTGAAAACAATAAACACTAAATCACCCTGGAATAATTTTATACTTACCCCTCTGGGCTCTATAAAAACTCCTGATAGATAATGTTTATGTAATAATAATGCACAACAGCCAATTCAATCAATATGCCGATTACTTATGCTCATACATACAAATGCACATGCAGATACATGACTGCAATGTGTGTAGGAATAACAATGAATGCCACACTAATCTGATAGCCACGTGCCAACATGTAAAGTCTGCTGCAGTCAGAACGTCGGATTGTCTCACAGGGACAATCTCTCTAACGGACATATGTCACCCTCCTTCTGTTTTTTCTTTTCTTTTCGTTAATTACTAAAGGCAAAGTCTACCATCTTGGTCTTTTTTTCCTGACGGATTAGAGGACCATGGGGCTCAAAATCATTTTTCAGCCTTGCACTTGCAGATGAATGAGTGCTACAATGCAAAACTGGCAAATCATGGAAAGAGCTGCAGTTGGTGTAAACACAATTGTCATTGTATTGCTTTTGTTGTGACTACATTATTTTATTTTATTTATTTATTTTTCATTCCAAACATATATATATTTTAGCCTTTGCTTTATTTCTATAAAATTTTGAAGCTTTCGTCACTTGTGCTTGGTACAACTTTGATCAGACAAATGATTTCATCCTGTTCATACTGCAATGAACACTTACAAAGGACCAAGAACACAGAGGCAGGGTTGTCAGGGCAACATGGTTATAGAAGGCAAAAAGCAGATGCGTGCATATGGACACAGGGACATAAGCACATACTGCCTTGTCAATGACAGCTTAGCTTGGATTCGAGCTCTTCAACAGCATTAAAGTATTGTCATTGTCATTGTCAAGGCGATGTTCAGGACAATATGCAAGGATAAGATGTGGCCTTGGAGCACAGAGGGCTCATGGCAGGGCCGTTGTGACGCACTATACACAATACACCAGCACAATAATAAGGGTTCATTCTGCACGAAGATGTAACAGGCAGTTTATACAAGTTAATTAAAAATGGGATCCGGTTAAAAAAAATGAATTCAATAAGAACATTCTCTGGTATGTTCACTTTTAATTTAGATCATATTTTTTTCGGCAAGAGTTCACATCTGCAAATAAATGTAAGTGAAAGTAATGACAGAGAAAGGTGGAAAAAAAATGTCTTGATTCAAAATGAAAGATTGGAGTTTCCTCCTAGCCTGTCAAAGTGTTGTTGAGGAAGACACTGAATCCCCTGGCGCTGTTCCTTAGCTCTGTTCCTTCTGCTCATGGCGCATCCATGATAGGTTAAATGCAGTGGTCAAATTTCGCTGATGTGCTCTATGTATGTATGTGACATATACGTATGTGACGATAAAAGCCTTTCTTTTTCTTCTTTGAAAGAACAAACATATGGCATTTAAATCCCAAGCAATCACTGTTAATCACAGGATATTACATTACATTACCAGTAATTTAGCAGGCGCTTTTATCTAAAGCGACTTACAAAAATTGCAGGGATATACAGGACTGTCTCAGAAAATTTTAATATTGTGATAAAGTTGTTTATCTTCTGAAGTGCAATTACAAAAAAAAAAATGTCATACATTCTGGATTCATTACAAATCAACTGAAATATTGCAAGCCTTTCATTATTTTAATATTGCTGATTTTGGCTTACATCTTAAGCAAACTCAAAAATCCTGTCTCAAAATATCAGAATATCACAAAAAAGTAATTTTTGTTTTTATAATTGCATTACAGAACATAAAGAACTTTATCACAATATTCTAATTTTCTGAGACAGTCCTGTATTCATGAGATTTAAATATTAAATTTCATGATATATTGTTACAGCGAGATAACTGAGATGCTTTGTGAAAAAAACATCTCAATTCTTTTCTGAGCTTAAAAGTGCATGCTTGAAAAGGTAAAGTTATAAAATGATTACATGCAAAGTATATTTAGCACCAGACAAGACATTCTCTTGCCAGATTTTGAAGCAGTTCTTCATGTTGTTTTTTGCTTTCTTATTTCTTTATTTTTTTAGAGAATCTGATTGTAGCTGTTTGCCAGTGTGGTATGGGTTTCGGATGTTCTCAAAGGGCACCAACAAATGTAAACAAGGCTAATCTGGCCATGTCACGCTTGGAACACACATCCTCTATCAAGAAACACAGTATTATTCTTTCTTACAAAGAATAAATCTGTCAATCACACCATCACATGGGGCTAAAATTTGAATTTAAGAGAAGAGGTGTAGCTTCCAACTGGTGGAATGGGATACCAGGAGACTGAAGTCACACAAATATGCATTGGCAATGGACAATGGCTATGATAACACTATAAAGGGATATAAACCACCCATCACACCTGAAGAGAAGATACTCCAAAAAACATTTTTTACCCCCGCTACATTACCCTTTCAGTTTTTCAAAAATCAGACAACTAATATGTAAAACAAGCATTATTAAATAGTTTAATGAAGTATTCATAAACCCAAATCCAAGACTATAAATTTGACTCGAGAAATAATAAATATGTGCCCCCCCCATCCCCACAGAGTAGAGTTGAGAGATTTTTTTCTTTTTTTTTTTGAAGAATTTCTTTTTTTTATTCCTGTCCATGATGCCAAATTGAAACAAAGAAAGCATCAAACAGCATGAGTTGATGTTGTAGCATGCGTAATGATGATCCCTTTTTACTATGGTGGGCTAGCGAGCAAGATGAGAATACAGAAGTGGCTGCCTGACTGCAAACATTGTGGGCAGATTTGAGTGTCATGTGCGGAGGGGGGGTTGAGAAAGCAGGAAATCGTGCAGGAATATATGATTTGCAAAATGCCCATAACAATGACTCTGATGGCATCTTAGAAGGAATGTGTACCTTATTTGGAGGCAACTCCTGTCAGTGATTTGCAGTAATAACAAGAAATTGTGTTACTGGAGATGACTGGCAGTTTGTGAGGAAGTGATACAGGTGCCAGGAACCCAGTAACTCTAACTGTGCACTTATAAAGTCATGAGCCTATGTATATAGATTGAGGAGAACAGACAAGACCGAAGAGAATAAGCAAAGGCAGTAGAGGACCCATGACAGAATTTTAGCGACGGAATCATTGTATTCCTATGACATTGTATTCCTATTCCTATGTATTCCTATTCACTATGACATTGTGTTTTTCTCATTCATCTTACTAACCTTAGTAACTGCCAGTATGAGACATACCGGAGGCAAAATTGTGTAAACACTACTATTTCTTTGCTGCCTGTATATGCTTCCCTGTCAGCTACTGATTCTTTTCACTTGACCACACAGATGAATAAACAAGTTTGTGAATACAGATATAATTGATTGTAATCCATCTGATCCAAGCCAGTTACATTTGTTCTAGTCTATTACAATGATTCCCACAGAAGTGCAGACTCTTCATATCATTGGTGTTTTTTTTCCTCGGTCCAAGTTTTTTTAAATATGAATGAAAAATGAATGAAACAAGTTGTGAAAATTCAGAAATACATCATCTTCGCACATACACACTGAGGAATAAACTTCTTAAGTGAGTGAACTTTTGAAGTAAATTAATGACATCTCAAATGTGGGGATGATACTAAATAATTGAAATGAATAAGTGCTTGAATAATGTTCTTTATATACTTTGGCAATACTGGTCCAACTGCAAAGTGACTGTAGAAATCTTTTAAGCTTCATTGTACCTTTTACAACAATTGGAACCAAACAACAGCAAATAACCCAATTATTTCAACCCAGTGGCAGAAAGACATTTCACTTGAGAGTAATTATGGACAAAACCATTAAATGGTGGGCCACAACATGATCAAAGCATGGGCTTTTTGTTCTTTGATAACACATGCAAACCATTTCAGCCTACCCCCCCTTAAGGGGTTTCTTTTGAAATAAGCAGAAGTGATGTCAAAAGACAAACAATCCAGGCTCCGGATCATATATACATCCATAGATGGATGCATATATGTATGTGTATATATATATATATATATATATATATATATATATATATATATATATATATATATATATATATATATATATATATATATATATATATATATACTTCATATATGTATACACATGTATATGTATATGTATATGTATATGTATATGTATATGTATATGTATAGAGAGAGAGAGAGACAGAGTTGCAAGTTGAAAATATTACTGTCGTACTATCTGTGGCTGTGGTTCAGCAAGGGGCATTGATACTGATGAAACTATTACGCACTGAAAACCAAGTCAACAAAAGAATTTCTTGCACCAGATCACATTGTGATCTATTTATCAGGTTTTAATTACAGTGTGTTGCTAATTTATACCCCGGGTCATCTGTCAAAGTTGCATTTGCAACTGTTATGTTTTTTACTTGAAACTCTGGCACAACAATTTCCTTCGGGATTAATAAAGTTGTTCTCATCTCATCATTCTCATCTCATCTCAAACTGGTATGGCGTACTGTAATCCCCACCATTTCTCAAGCCATTTTTTGGAATACAAAGAAAAAACAGGAAATTGGTGATGAAAATTATTTTACCCTATGTAAACAAGCGTGTTCACACTTCAAAATAAATTGTAGCCCCCGAGTGTGTAGTACCAACATATGAAACAGTCCTTTATATCTGTGTCAGGCACAGAGAAATTTTACATACTTTAATGCAAAGACTTCAGTATAAATACAAAATATTTAAAGCGACTTCCTCGGCATTGATGATCTTTCATTCTCCACCCACTTTTCTCCACCATTACAACCTGCCTGGACCCATTTCTTTACCTCTTTGCAATACTCTCCATTGCTCTGGACTGCTGAACCAAAGTACTTTAAATACTCCAACTTCTTGATCTCCACTCACTCCAACTTCACCCTCTCAAGATTTTCCTAAACATGTTCTTTGCTCTCATTACAGATTACGTCATCTTTAAACATTATGGTCCTTGAAGAGTCCTGTCTAACATCATCCGTCACCCTGTCCATAACTACTGCAAACAGGAAGGGTCTCAGATCTGATCCCTGGTGAAGTCCCACCTTCACCTTGAACTTGCTAGATGTGTCTCACAACTGGCATACATGTCCTGCAACATGTCTAACATACTTCTCTTCCACTCAAGACATCCTCATACAATACCAGAGTTCCTCTCTTGACACCCTGTTGTATGTTTTTTTCAAGGTCTGCAAAATGGGTCCAGGCAAAAAAGTATTCACTTCAGCCATTTCCATCATTTTTTGCAAAGTCTAACACCATCGATTCCTCTACATTCCTATCCTGAATTCCAAACCTGCTCATCACTTTTTCATCACCTCTAATACCTACACCAACGTGTCCATTGAAGTCCACACCAATGTCCGCTCTCTCATCTCTGGGGATATTCTGCATCACTTCATCTAACTCATTCCTGAACTTCTCCTTCTCCTCTAATTCACGTCCCACCTGTGGGACATAGCCACCAACAATGAGCAGAACACCTTCAATTACCAGTTTCAGACTCATAAGTCTATCTGACATTCTTTTCACCTCCAGAACATTCCGTACAAACTTAATGGCTTGTGCCTCCCTGAGGCTGCATTGCAGCGTTTTCAGAATTAAACAATTCAAATGTATCTCTCTTCCACCTAGAGTGATACTTAGAGGCTGACCTTATGAAGGCCTACTTTGCTTTGATTTGTTTTCAACAATGACAGTAATAGAAAATTTAGTGAAAGTCAGCAATTCTATGAGGAATGGACTGGGGGGAAAACTTCCATTCATCTGCCCACACAACCCAAACAGGATTTAGCTGCCTTGATTTATAACTTTGCTGCTTACAGTTCAACTCTGTCTACTCTCAGGTATTGTGACACAACAGAAGTTAGAAAGTAATTTAAGCAAAACTAAAGTGCAAACCATCTTTCAAGGCTGGTTGCTAACTTTTCAGGTGTCTGCAAGTGCCTTGATTTTTTTTTTCTTGAAGCATTTCCTGAATTAAATAATCATGATCAAAGGTCGATGAAAAAACAATGTAAATAAAAAGCATAGTGTCTAGATATCATAAAAAAATTATTTGTCCATCACCCATTTTACTTCAAGCCATCGCTCAACCAAGATGGTGATAAACGCACAACATGAGGCTCTGTGTCTCTTCAAACTTTGCAAAATAGCAGTGTTATTCCTACTCTTTACAGGTCTGTTTGTTCAGAACACTTTCTCTGTTACATCCTACACCTGACAAGAGCTTTTGGGCATCAGATTACTAACATCTGACAGCTTTTTCAACAACCTTCGTCTCATCCCCGAATTTAGATCTCCCGACGCGTCGAAGGCTACCAAGTTGAGCGAAAGCGCTCACAGGCGGCACAGAGATTGTAAACGAGGGACAGGGTAAGCATTGAGGACTGAGAGCCAAGCTACAGCAACCACAACACTCGCTCTCCCTACTCAGCATTTTTCTTGCTAATACGTGGTCTTTGGTGAACAAAATGGATGAGTTATGACTTCGGGTTACCAACCACAAAAGAATCATGGACTGTAACATTATGATATTTACTGAAAAATTGCTAAATGACAGAATACCCAACATTGAAATCAAACTAGTCGTGCACCACGCTCCCCGAGAGAAGAGAACAGCAGACGACTCCTGTAAGACAAGGGGCAGAGGGTTGCGTATTTATGTCAACAAGGCTTGGTACACTAACTCCATCACTGTTGGTAGACACTGCTCAGCTAGCCTGTAGTTTCTCATGGTTAAATGAAGACCATTTTATCTGCCAAGGGAGTTTATTTCCACAATAATAACTCCTGCTTACATACCACCGGATGCTGACTCCAAGCTTGCAATGGCCAAACTTCACACACTCTTCAGCAAACAACAAAATGCACAACCAGAAGCTGCATTTATTGTAGCAGGTGACTTGAACCACTTCAACCTTAGGACAGTACTTCCTAAAGTCCAGCAACATGTCTCCTGCCACACCAGAGGGGACAAATCCCTTGACCATGTCTACACCAACATCCCTGGAGCCTACAAGGTGACACCCCTCCCCCACCTGGGTGAGTCTGATCCCCTCTCTTTGCATCTCACCCTAAAGTAACCACCACTCATCAACAATGTGAAACCAACTGTGAAGACCATTAAGGTATGGCCAGTGGGGGTAGATTCTTTACTCCAGGACACGTTTGAAGACGCAGACAGGAGTATGTTTGCCTCTCGGGCTACCTGTAGCTCTCACATAGACATTGACTCTTACACCCAAGCAGTAGAGGAACATATCAACACAACTACTGACTGCATCTCAACAGAGAAACAGATTACCACATACCCCAGTCAGAAGCCATGGAAGAACAGGGAAGTGCGGCTCCTGCTGAAGGCATGCAACAAGGCGTTCAGATCAGGTGATGCCCAACAGCACATCCAGGGCAGACCATCAAGAAGGTCAAGCACAAGCACAAGCTGAAGGTGGAGGAACAATTGGTCAACTCCAACCCCCTGACACATGTGGGAGGGCATCCAGGCCATCACAGATTACAAGAGGAACAGCACTCCATCAAATACCATGGATGTGTCCTTCCTCAACAATCTGAATGACTTCTACGCTCACTTCGATAAAGACAATAAGGAACGGGAAGGCTATTAAGATCAAGCCCTCTGATGACCACCAGCTACTCACCCTCTAACACAGACATACAGAACGCAATGAGCTGTATCACCACACACAAGGCTGCTGGCCCTGATGGCATACCTGGACATTTGCTCAGAGCTTGCGCTGAGCAACTTTCAGGAGTCTTTATGGACATCTTCAACCTGTCTCTGGCCTAAGCAATAGTACCGAAGTGCTTCAAAACCAGCTCTATAGTGCCATTGCCAAAACATTCATCTCCAAAGTGCTGGAATGTGTGCCCCAGTGGCACTAACTCCCATAGTGATGGAGTGCTTTGAGCAACTGGTCCTGGCACACCTCAAAGCATGTCTGCCTACCACACTTGAGCCACACCAATTTGCTTATCATAGCAACAGGAGTATAGAGTATGCTGTATCGACAGCGCTGCACTATGTACTCTCACACCTGGATAACAAGAACACCTCTAATACTAGATGCTAGAATGCTAGAATACTGTTTGTTGACTTCAGCTCAGCAACACAGTCATCCCCTCCAAGTTAATCACAAAACTTGTGGATCTAGGAATCAATACCTCCCTCTGTAACTGGATCATGGAGTTTCTAACCACCAGATCCCAACATGTCAGGTCAGACTGCAACACATCCGCCTCCATGTAACTCAGCATGGGCACTCCCCAGGGATGTGTGATGAGCCCCTTCATCTACTCCCTCTTCACCCATGACTGCAGATCTATGTTTGGATCCAGTTCCATCATAAAGTTTGCAGACAACACTACAGTAATTGGACTCATTAATACAATGATGAGCCTGACTACAGGGCAGAGGTTAATCACCTAGCTGCATGGTGTTCAGACAACCTGCTCCTCAACATCAGTAAAACCAAAGAGATCATTATGGGCACCAAGACAACTAATACCTTCAACCTAATTAAGAAGGCCCATCAGCATCTCTTCTTTCTGAGGACACTGAAAAGAACCATCTGTCTGCTGACATCCTGGGTAACTTCTACCGCTGTGTGACACACAGCCTATAACCAACTGTGTGACAGTTTTGTATTGGAATTGCTCTGTTGCTAATCGCAAGGCACTTCAGAGGGTGGTGAAAAACGCCCAACACATGACAGGCAATCAACTTCCTACTCTAGAGGATGTCTACAAGAAGAAAAGCCTGTGCCGGGTGCATAGGATTCTCAGACTCTTCTCATCCAGCTGACAGACTCTTCCAGCTCCTCCCCTCCAAGAAGCATTTCAGGAGCCTGCAGACCAAAACCAGCAAGTTCAGAAATAGCTTCTTCCCCACAGCAGTCACCCTTCCGAACTCTGTCCATAGGTGATCTTTCCCACCCTCTTATCCTCACCTGGTCCTGTTCACGGCCCTCTGCTCAGCTCTGGAGCAATCTGCATTTTTCATAGCTGTATAACTGGTTATAACATATTCTCATCAATAGCATCTGACAGCTGCTCATCTGGTTTCACTACTTGTATATTCTGTAAAATTCTGTATATTTGGTATAATTGTTCATAAAACATCTCCATATTATCCATTCTGTAGAGTTCTATAAGAGTCTATAGTTCCATCTGTATATTCTGTACAGATGTTCATACAACATCTCTTCATTATCCCTTCTGTAGAGTTACTGTATAAAACATCTGTATGTTTAGTTGCCTCCATATATTGCCATCTGTTAATTGTACTAATCAGTACCTATTTGTACATAATCTGCACATAACAATTATCCACCATACACAAAGCTCTTTTCTAAGGGTCTCTATTGGTAACACAATCATCATTATAGAAAATGAACATCACCAAATCTTGTATAAATGTTCCAATGTAAATAAATCAAGAATACAAAATTATATCACAATAGCTAATGGAGGTATATGTAAAAAAGTGCTATATTGAGTTTGTATGCAACTATTATAAAACAAATTTATTTTGTTTACTCACATAAAGTAATAATAAATTAATTATGATATGTTGATTATTAACAATTATGATTGTTTAAGTGCTAAAATTATCAAAGTAAAAATTCTAACAGTATCGATTCCCCTCATGAGCAACACATTGCTTGTGCTTGACCAGCTTCATTAATGTTATGCAGTGGCATCCAGTCCAATCACTGAAAGACTAAAGGGTCATTTAAACCCCCAAGAAACAGGAGACTTAGTGGAAGATGTGCTGAGAGAAAAGATTGATTTTCCCATCATGACTTGAAATAGCATATTTATTGATTGCTTCTAGGGAGGGAGATGAGTGAAATGTGAAGGTCGCAGAGGATTGTAAGATTTTAGTGAGGGCTATCAGCTTTTTCTCAGCTTATTCAGGTTAGCAAAGGGTTGACTAAAGATTAGAATGACCATCTTCCTGTCACACAGATGTAGCACATAATGTTGAAAAATTGATTTTGAATTATGTTTTCATTATTATTGCTCTGTTTCACTTGCTCCCATTGTTTTAAAGCACTTGGAGCTACATTTTGTATCTTGGTATGAAAAGTGCTGTATGAATAAAGTCTGATTGATTGATTGATTGATTGATGATATTTTACACAGTTAAGTGAGCACAACAACATCTTCCTCACTTGCAATGTGAATAACAATTCGATCAGGGCAGAAAAGGTTATCCAGTATTGACATTTTATGGGTTGATGTTAGTTTTGATTCAAAAATGTTGATGGATAAAGCAACATCCCAGCAGCAGAATCACTTTTTACAGTCATTAAAGAAATCACTCATTTCTCTTGAATCACTATGATGTTCTTTCTTCTAACTTTCACTGACTTCATTTTGAACCATATAACCTTTTTCACACTTCAAAATAAAATGTGCAGATTACCCCATCAGATTGTGCCACCAGCTAGCTAGTTTTGCCTCTCCATAGCTTGTTGAGTTACACTGGTTACACATTTTATCAACTTAAGTGCTGACTCAATTCCTACTTTGTAGATGGAGTGGGTCAGAAGTAAAACATTTTTTTCAAAGTGCAAGAAACACATTCAAATTTTACAAAGTTACATTAATATTTTCATCTGAATTTAAACAATAATCACTTGCAATCCTTTTTGTACATTTGTATAGCTTTTTAAACAAATTAATTTCAATGTTTTTTAATATTGCAAGCTAGTGACCTGCTTTGAGCAGACACTTGGCAGGTACACAAGGAAAGCTCACACTTTCTGCTAAAGGAAAAGGGGAAAGGGAGCTGGAAAGCAACATACTACCAGATGTAAGTGGGATCAATCAAACTATTTATTATAAAGGCTGTAACAGAACATGCAAATTTAATGTACCAAGCTAAGACCAAACTAAGGAAAGGGGCCAGTGGATAATTCTCAAATTAAATAAAGTAATAAAATACAAAGACAGCCCTCATAAGAATAATTTACCACTAATTCGATGTCTGAAGCCAGAACTTAAAAGGAAACCAAGTCTTTGGTTCCTGTTGAACTTCTTGGGAGAAACTCATCTGAGTCAGCGCCCCTCTGTCCTGGTGTATCGAGACGGGCAAAACTCTCGGACAAGCAACAGCTTGGTGTTTATCCTTGAAACTGTTCTTAGTCCAAATCCTTCAGAACACACTGCTTATTAGTGCTCAGCAACCACACACAACCAGTATTTTCCACAAGTGAGCTGCACATCAGCCACCCGGTTGAATAGCTGTGCCAGTCTTAAAAGAAAAGGGAGCATGGTGATTGGTGACACCAGTTGACGCCGCTCCAATTCCTGCGGGGGGGGGGGGGGGGGGGGGGGGGGGGGGGGGGGCAGGTACTGTCCATAACACCGGCTCATCTTATTTGCTGTTCCATCTGATACTCAGATTTTTTTTAATCCTTTGTGTTCTTTGTGGAACTTTGGGGATTGTCTGGAATACAACTGCTGGAGATGGATATTGGGCTGAGTTGAGAGGATACATTTTGTTGATAAGTGCGTTGTTTTGCCACAAGTAGGATGAGTGGAGTTTGTGTGTGTCGTTATGTGCGTGTCATTTGGGGAATAAAAGTAGGAATTCTAGGGACTCCCCTGAGCTGGAATCTGAATAGGTAATATTTACCTGTAGATGGCATAAAACATAAGACGTTCATTAGTTTACTTGAGCTAAGGCTCAGGCTGCAGTCACCTGAGAATGGTTTGATTTGTTGATTTGCTGCGGTGTGTTGGAAAATGAAAACGGGCCAGTTGGCATATTGATCTGCCTTGTTATGGATCTCATTACAGCAATCTATGTAGACAAAAGGTTGTGTTGAAGACCTCCTTCTCTGTTCATTACACAACGCCGAGATCCATGCCAGGAATTTCTGCAAAAAATACTGCGAAACAACTCATGCATTAACATAATGAAACCTCTGAAAATGCACTAACCTTAACCCTAACACCTAACACACAAACCCAGCAGTTACTCTATAAACCGAAAACACTCCACAGTCCATTAGAACTAAATTAGCTTCTCATATCTGAGGTGAAACAAGACGAAAAAATAAATCACCCGCCCCGAAAACATAAATGATTGTCCTGGACTACTGAGACTTTACAGGTAATTCTTCCTTCTTTCTGCCCTTCCTTCTTTCCTTTCGTTCTATTTTTTCCTTTATTTCTTTAGCTTTTTGCCCAGCTAAATTTGCCCCAGTTATGTTATCTGTACTAAATCTCGGGACATACTGTCAAACTCTTGCTACTACTCATCTTTTGAGACACCTGACATCCCTCTATCTATGGCCTGTAAAACACAGGAGTCCGTGCTTTTTGAGTCCCAGAATGAACTTGATCCTGCCTGTATCAACAACACAAAGGACATACTGTATCTACAAAATTCCACTCAAACATATTTTCTTTCTAAAAATGTTAACATGGGATGCTTTAATGCAGAAACCGTGATGCACCTCCTTCAGTTCTAAAGCCCAAAAAGATTTTCAGTGAATTTCTAAAAAAAAAAAAGTTAAGAAAAAGTAAAATATTCCAAAGCCACAGACACACATTGATATCCCAAACTTATAACTGCCATGGAAAGTTAATATCTAACTTAATTTTGTGTATTCCCACAACATTCATGATAGAAAAACATCAAACACCAGGGTGAATCTATCAGTATGTAGCCCCTCCCCTTCCTGATGAATGGAGATAATATTTGAAAACTTGAGCCACAGAGATAAATAAAAACATACTATCAAAATAGATGTGTCTCATAAAAACATCCAAAAAATATTACAATATTTTTAAAACAGGACTGCCTTTATGTGTACATTCAGCAAAATATGCATGATAGCACCAATAGACCTAAAAAAATTATATGACAGGGTGCCAAGAAAAGAACTCCGGTAGAAATATACTGGAATTGGAGCTGCCAGATAGGAGGTCTAGAGGAAGACCAAAGAGAAGATTTATGGACATAGTGAGAGAGAATATGAGGGTAATTGGTGTGAGGATGATTCGCTGCGGTGACCCCTGGAAGGAAAAGCCGAAAGGGGGGAAGAAGCATTGACAAGCTTTGAATTTAAAATCTTAAGACATGATTCATATTCATTGTACTTGTTTTTCTTTCTGTGTGACTAAATGTTCAGGTTTTGAGGTTCAAGCCTGTTACTGTAAGAATCTAATTTGCTGAGGTACTGGATGCATTCAAGCCATAGCAGCAGCAATTTCAGTGCTGACTATGTGCTTTGACCTCGTTGGAAAGGGTGAAACTCAAGCAAACGACTAATTCCTCCCATGGGTGATGAGGAAATTCAAAATACAAGAAGTAACTGTCAATTGAAAGGTACAGACCAAAGGTCAACCATGAGTTGTACAATCAGAGAAACCTGGAAAAATTAGATCATCTTCATGAAAATAAAACTTTTTTTTTTTTTTTTTTTTTTTATCAACAGTCTATTGTAAGCAGAAATTGTATAAAAAAATAAATAAAAAAAACCTCATTGTGCTTCAAATATTAAATGTTAACCACTTGCATAGTAATTTCATCACCTTTCACTTTCAAAGTGCTTTACAACCAATTTTACATCCATCCTTTGAGAAGAGCAGTCACACACAGATTGCAGCAGAGCTGCAAAGCAACACATTAACCTGACCACCGGGAAACAACGGAGGGTTTGATGTCACGCCCAAAGATACTCCAGAATGCAGACGGGATAGAACCCCGAACCTTTCAAATGGGGGGACGTCAGCTGTATCAATTCAGCCTAAACTGCCCTGTAATCCCATTTTGTGTAATTGTCAATGCAATACTGTCTACAAAGACTGTTGTTTTTTTATTGTGAAGTCCTCAGCTTCTTTTCAGTTATCAGACATTAATTACAATCAAACTATATCAAGTGACATTACAAAAAAAAACAGGGACAAACAAAAGTAGTTGGAAATGCAACAATAAGAGAATTCAGTCAATGTTTTTTATGTGAGGTGAGGGAAAAATCAAATAATTTCTAAATAAATTTCTAGTTGCTAAAATTAAGAAAAAAAAAAATCAACTGATAGTGACAGACTTCACATGAAAATTGTGACATCAATTGCATAATCAAACCACTTTTTATAAGGTTAAAAGAGCTAAGATAATTCCGATTTTCAAAGCAAGAGATAAATACAGCTTTGAGAACTGCAGACCAGTGTTATTGCTTTCATACATTTCAAAATTGGTAGAAAATGTGTTTAAAAAAACAGTTTTATAGAAACAAATGACTCTCATTCATTAATTAAATGAGTCAGTTCAGTTCTCATACTTATCAGTCTAGAGCTCAAGTAAATGACAATAATAGAAGAAATTTCAACCAAAATTGACTGCAAGAATTTTATGATAGGGGTATTAATTGATTGAAAGAAAGTTTTGACACAATAGATACTGCAATTTCACATGCTTAGCCTATCCTGGCTGCCATCAGGCAAGAGGCAGGGTACACCTAGTACACCTGGTACACATGGACAGGTCACCAGTTAATCACGGGGCCACATACAGGGACAGACAACAATTCTCTCTCCCAGTCACACATCTGGGCAATTTCCCCAATGTTTCCAGTTAACCTGCTGCATGTTTTTTGAACTGGAGAAACCCACACAGACAAATGGGGAACATAAAAACTCCACACAGAAAGGAGGTCTTCTGTCAGAATCAAACCTTGGTCCTTCATGCTGAAGGAAATGGTTAAACTAAAACTAAGTTAGTATTTCTTTTGGGGAGTTATAATCAATGAAATATTGACATGGACATGTCATGCATCATACAAGTTAAAAGTAAGAAATTTGAGATTTTTTTCACAAAGCCAAATATGTTTTGAATTGTTTGAACACCATGTTAATGTTGTGCTCTTCACTTACACTACATCATTGTACTTATTGTGTGGAAGTGTTGGGTAAAACTTAATTAACCTATGCAATTGTCTTTACTACACAAAGAAGCTTATCAATTAAGTCGAAAGGTTAAAAGTTTTTAAATTTCGAGAACATACAAGAAACCAGAAGGTCTTCGTAGTTGTCTTCAAACAGCCTTTAACTGAGGTTACTTTCAGTTAAAGTCCTCATTTAGACCATGATTGGCTCTAGTCCTCTTTCAAGAAATGGGATTATTTAACTCAAGAAAAGGACAAGTTTAAGAAATGTCTGAGAGAGCCATTTCAGTAAATCCTAGTTTAAAATGTGATTAAGTCAAGAAATATAGTGTACTCTATGTCCAGGAATCCAGGCCATAGTGTTAATACGTCATTGTGAACAGAATCGATATTAACAAGTCAAAAATCATGTGACTTGAATTGTCATTTAAATAGTAATATATCTTTAATTCTTCTTTATCTTTTACACTGCTAGTAAACCACCAACAAAACAAGTATCACTGCATGTTCATTTTCTCAAAGGATCTTAATATGGTAATTAATAGTTGTTACTTTTTGCAAAAGAATATTTACCTTATCAATTACCATTTTGTTTTGCCGTGACGAGTATTATAGTCTGAGGTTTTAGTTAATAATTTTAATTTTTCAGCTCTAGAAGATGTTCCTTGTTTAATGAAGTTGTGCGACACGTTCAATGCTGTAGGATGTCATTTGATTTGTGACTGTGATTTTAACACGGAGGCAGTTCACTGACCTCCACCGTTGAAGTAAAGATACCAGGAAGTGATGGACAGCCGACCAAATATAATCCAGCTGTGGTCATGAATCCTTCCAGGACACTCTTGATCCAGTTATTTCCCCGGTTTAGATCCCTCAATACATTTGCACAGCAGTGGACTGGGAGATATTCTTTAGAGAGGTATCCTTAATATTCTACTCAAAGAGTCCATGCATTGGAGAGGTGGAGTTCATTTTGGCCATTGATGTTGAGTTTAAATCTTCTGGGGCAACTTGTTCTCCTTCCTAACTCATCAAATACTTCCATTGGGAAGTGACTCTTCACAACAGAATATGATGTGGTCATAAGCTCTGTTGGATTCCCCCTTTTGGATAAGGAGTGTTTGCATTACGGCATACATTGCATGAGGGCAGATAGGGAGGTAGAAGATCAATCAAGCTCTGTTCTTTGGGTCCTGTTTCCAGACAGCTTGTTCAGCAGGTCTTGTCTGCTGCTTGCTTAAATTTCCAAGCGCATGCTTAATATTTTTAATAATATAGAAAAAGCATCCATCCATCCATCTTCCCCCGCTTATCTGAAGTCAGGTCATTGGGCAGCAGCCAGAGCAGTGAGGCTCAGACCTCCCTCTCCACCGCCACATGGTCCAGCTACTCTGGGGGACTCCAAGGCGTTCCCGGGCCTTCCAGATGTACATGACTGACTCCTCTCTATGCGGAGGAGCACTGGCTCTACTCCGTGCTCTTCCCAGATGACCAGAGTTCTCAACCTATCTCTGAGGGAGAATATGGCCACCCTGAGACGGAAACTCATTTCAACCACTTGTATCTGCAATCTCGTTCTTTTGATCACTATCCACAGCTCGTGACCATAGGTGAGGGTGGAAACGTAGAGCAACCTGTAAATTGAGACCTTCGTCTTTTGACCAGGGAAGACCTCATCCACCAACAGGGCCCTGCAACTGAAGAGCTTCGCCTGCTTCAGCAACTTCAGCCCCAGCAAAAGGCATGTCAGCTCCACGTCTGCTTCATCAGTTTAAACAGCATTGAGGAGATTTTGGGAATATTCTTGCCACGATGCACAGTCTCTCCAAACTCCTCCCACATGTGAGTTTTTGCATTGGCAACCATCGAAGCAGCATGCCGCTTGGCTTTTTGGTACTTGTCAGCTGCTTCTGGAGCCCCAGAGGCCAGAAAGGCCAGATAGCACTCCTTCAGCTTGACGGCAGCCCTCACCGCTAGTGTTCACCAGCGGGTTCAAGGGGCATCGACCGCCTTACGGCCACAGCTCCAATCTGCCACCTCGCCAATGGAAGCATGGAACATGGCCTATTCGGACTCAGTGTCCTACCCCCCCCTCGGGACATGGTTGTAGTTCTGCCGGAGGTGGGAGTTGAAACTCCTGACAGGGGAATCTGTCAGACGTTCCCGCCAGATCCTCACATTACGTTTGGGTCTGCCAGGTGTGACCGGCATTCTCCCTTCTGAGCAACACATAGTCTGATCCCTCACCTTGGACCAGTTTGCCTTGGGTGACCCTTCCAGGGGCATAAAGCCCCCAACAACATAGCTCCCAGTATCACAGGGATACGCAAAACTCTCAACACGGTGAGGAGGGGGTAAAAAAGGCATGACAGAATGAAAAGTATGAAAATTAGAAAATGCACATAATTTTGAGAGTGAAGCAGCAATCACATGACCTATAGAACAGCCAGGTGACTGAACAAAGAAGTTCACATTTTATTGTCATTGCCTACTTCTGTTTACCTAACTCAACATGTATCTCGCAGGTACTGGGGTCTGACAATTGTTTCTTGGCACACAATGGATATGATTGACATTTTGTGATGGTGACATTGAGATTTTGCACAAAATATCCGATATAAAATATGGATTGACCTATGACTTTCATCCATTGCGTTGCATATGACTGCATACACTCGCTCTTCAGGTGGGTGGGAAATACTTTCACATATCTTTTTAAACATTATTCCCCAAAACATGCAGGAGCTTATTAATTGAACACTAAGCAAATTGGAAAAAATACAGACTCTTGCAGCTCTGACAAGGATTGATAAATACTGTAATTCATCAATATTCTGAGTCGCTTTTCAAAGACCACATTTCAGAGCTTTAACTTTCATGTGTATCTGCATAGCTTATACTCTTCTGCCACTGCCAGCCAGGTAATAGCAGAAGAGTATAAGTTATGCGCAACTGAGACTGCATTTAATGGTCATTTTCTATTAAAACAATGTCACAGAGTGCATGGTGCCACAGAGTGCATGGTGGGGCATGCAGGCATAGTCACAGAGTGCATGGTGCCACTACATTTTAAACAAGATACCATTGTTTATAATTCACAATCCAGTGAGAGGAGTTTTTGAACAAACACATCCTTATTTCAGTCGAAATGCCTGAAATATTGGTGGTTGAAAAGCCAGAAATGTTAAAAATTGACAACTTTGTGTTTTTCATGAATACTACTTTATAACGATAGTGAACCTGACAGGCATGATGCCAAAATAACTACAAGCACAAAATTTCATCATTCTGTCATGAAAACAACCATTCACAGCTTGTAAGAAGAAGAAAAATCAGACTCTTGTGAAATTCAGGCTGTTTGTATCCTCTAACCTGCTAACAAAGACTGCAAATAAAAGCAAGTAGGTCCATCATTCAAACATAGAAAGTGGCAAGGTGGCGTAAATTCATATTCAGGAGTTTATGTTCAGGGAATTGAAGTTCCCATGTTATAATCAACCCTTTCCTCAAGTAGTTCCATAAATAGAATCTCTAAAGCACAAAACCAAAAGCATCAGAAATGGTTGGTCTTCCTGAGCTCCTTTGGAGGGTGATCATTCACCCAGAAAGAGAGATGGGGTCTGGCGTTTTTGTGTCTGCATGCTCGTGTGTGTGTGTGTGTGTGTGTGTGTGTGTGTGTGCGTGTGTGTTCCCTGTAAAATAAGCCATTACATTTTCCTTATGGAAGCCATTACCTTTGGTGCTGAACATGACATCACAAATGGAAGGAGGTCACCATGAACCAAGTAGACTTCTATGACATTGAAATGTCATTCCACTTGGGTAGTACCAAACATGGATGTTATTAAATGTGCTTTTTCCCTGCACATGCCTCAGGCTAAGGAAACTAACACAGCAATGAGAAATGATAAAATTCAACTGCAGAGGTCTAAACTGCTTGTGTCTTTTGAGCTCAGTCTCCAGCTGATCTGATGGGATTACACTTAAGGGACAGGAAAAATCTTCACCTTTTGACTTACATCTTTCATTTCACCACATTCCAGTATCGTTCGGAAATTGGGTGGGGAAAGTATAACCTTAAAGAAAGATAGATGAAGGACAGAAGAGGGGAGTGATATTTGCAGAGGGGGAAAATAGACATGGAAAATGACAATATGATATGATTTGCTTGACAGGACAGATTCTCAGATGGGGATTTGGACAAAAGTATTGGAAGACAGAGGAGCCTGACAGGTGGTGAACGGTGGGGCCGAGGAGTTCATTTAGCATTTTGGCCATAAGAGGGCTTGACATACACGGTCAGAGGCACTGGGATAAACACTTTAGTCCATTTGCTGTTTTTCTGCCTGCATGCCCCTTTCTCCTTTAAATCTCCAATAGATTTATTTTTCAGATTTGTTATATGCATGTTTGCAAAGGTGAAGACGTTGTAGAGGACAAGTAGATTTTAAAAATGAAACACCATTACAAGTCACTAAAATTGCAGAATAGTTGTGAAGAGTGCAGTATTTTAGAGGTTATATATATTTTTCAAAGTCTGTTCCTACAAAAGCATGAAACACTGTAATTTGATGAAAATGTCAACGTTTCTCATAATATGATTGACAGGAAAGAAATTGGAATACATTGAGTGATATTGTGTGCTCTAAGAACAGAACACCTACAAACGTATGACAGTTTAAAAAAAAAAAAGGAAAATTGAAATATATTTTAGGACATAGTCAATTAAATGACTCATTTAAGAAGGATAACATTTCTTTTGAAGCTTTGATTGTCTGTGTTATAGAGATAAAGTTTGTATAATGTTTCTTTGGAAGAAGAAAGGCCTTCATTGCCACGTAGTTCGGTGTTCAGCGTTGTTCCACAACACTTCGACAGCCTCGGAGGGACCAGGACTCAAACAAGGAATGTTCAGTTCCTAGGTTGATCGCCTTACATTTTAGTTACACTTAAGTTTCATTAAGTTTGCAGGAAATAAGTAAAAGCATCCAAATTCTGTATAAACACTGCAGGAGTATTTTACCCTGCCATGCAGAAGAATAAATCTTCTGGAATGCAGCACTGTTCAAAATAAACTGAAAGTGTTTTAAGGCTTTGCTTCAACAGCGTAAAAGTGTTTTTTGCATTCAAAGCATGGGAGCTAAATATAAAAGTCTAAACCAGCATTTTTCATAGTTTTGAAGATGGAAATGAAATTGATTTTGATCAATCATTTCTTTGGTACCTTAATTTTTACCAAATCTGATATTTCAGTGATGTTGAATGTATTGGCATAAATGCTACATATTCCACTGACCGATGCCTTTTTCTTCATCACATCTTGATCCGAACCATGATGATACATAATATCCGCCCAATTGCTCTTTCAGTTCTGTCCAGGGTAATTGTTTTAAAGTCGGCAGGCAATCTCATTGAACTGAATGACATTTTTTGCAAGAAAGGACCCACTGAGATGAAATTGGAACTGTCCTGTGTCATTTGGTGCTCTCATGACTGAACAAAAATAAGTAAATTGCTGGACTTTGATGGAAGTGTCACAAATTCCCTATCATGGAAATACAAATACTGTAGTACCAATTTGATGTAAGTCTATGCTGATAGAGGACTTGGCTCCAAAATAATAGATATATATTTACGTATAGTTTCCCCACAATTGTATTGAGAAAGAAAATGTTTTGGAGAGTCATGAGAGCCCGCTCAGTGTAATTTGTTGTTAATAATTATTTGTACAGTTTATCTGATACCCTTTCAAAATGCTTGTATATCCAAAAATATTTCACAGCCACTTTAGTCACTTGTGTAGTGGAAGTATCTTGCCTTTCTCATATGGGCCATAAGATGACAAAATGATAATAAGACGAAGAGTTGAAAAGTTCCCTATATTCAAACTGCCGTGGGGCGTCCGTGCCACGTGCCGATGTATCGGCGCCCTAGCTATCCACCAGTGCCGCGAGTCAAGTGTGCCCAACCCCTCTGCCCATCGAAGAGGACTCAGTATGGAGAGGGCACCTACTGCTTGACATCTCAGATCACTCTAAGGACACTGATAAGTTTATCAAATCAGTCAGCACCATCAACAAACTGCAACATCTGCACACTTTGGATGAAAAGAAACAGTACCGTCCGCTGAAACACTTCACACTGAGGAAGGCAAAAGGCAAAACTACAAGAAAGTAGAAGTATTTCAAGTCCGGTTTCTCTCTGGTGTCTCTTCCACCAATTCATGCCATTTCTGAGGATAGGCTCTTGAACACGTATGGCGGGAGAAACAGAAACAAGCGAGCACTGACCTCTGATGTCGGTTTCCAGAAAAAGCTGGATGTGCTCTTCTTGCATGAGATGGACACAGTTCAGAAGGACAAAGTGGACTGGGATTTATAATGGGATGGACCCGATTACCTCAGTCATGGAGCCACCAAGAGAGCCGGTGTAGCTATCCTCCTCAAGGCCTTAGCTAATGCAATTTTTCTGTCTTCTGCTGAGGCAGTGAAGTGCTGCTTGCTATTTCTGAGGGTAGCGGGAGCGGAGTCTGTCTTTTGCTTGGTTAACATATACTCCGACCATCGGCGCAAAGAGAGTGCACATGTTCCCCACTCTCGAGGATTAACTTTCCGCTTAGCTCTATTCTTTAGCCATCAAGCCTTTACTGCCACGACTCAGGAACCACCTCAGTGGCTTCCCCTTGCCAAGGGGACAGGAGCACTCCTTTTGCCTGTGTGCTTATGCTGACGATTTGAATGGGTTTGCTTCTGACCAGGATGATGTCCAGCACCTCATAAATGCTGTGTCTCTCTATGAGAGGGCAAGCTCAGCAAGGGTGAACTAGAAAAAGAGCAAAACTCTACTGCTGGGCCAATAGAATGGCCACACTTTGCCACCCTACACAGTGGCCTCAGCTAGGAGAGAGAAGGTCTTAAGGTGCTAAGGGTGTACCTAGGGACTGAGGCCTTTAGTAGAAATAACTGGGAAGGAGTGAAAGAAAAGGTCAGTGCATGGCAGTCAAGGTGGAGGCGGTTACTGCCTCAGCTGTCCTCAGCTTGCCTCAATGCTTTGCTACAAACTTATTACACTAGTGTCACCACGGGCCTTGTTAGAGGAGATTCAGAGACTCATCCAGGACTTCTACTGGTCTGGAAAATGCTGGACGTGGGCGGCAGTCCTCTTTCTTCCAGTCACCGAGGGAGGCCTTACTCACATTACTGGCAAGGTATCAGCTTTCAGACTGCAGACAATGAGGAGGATCGTGTATGAGCTTGCGAAGCTACTCTTGTGAAAGGTTGGGCGGCTGGAGTTGGACAAACGGCTCTTTTTGATGCACCAGGAGGTTCTCAACCTGAACGTAATTACATTGTTTTATGGTTCAGTCCTCCAAGCTCACCATGTTCTAGCATTTCGGCAGGTGGTGGATGAACCCCAGGGCTGGTGGCTGATGGAAGAGCCTCTGCTCTTTAACAATTTCCTGAGGTCCCAGTCTCTGCGTTCCACAGGCCTGGGTCTCAGCCTCAGCAGGGCGGGTCTCACGAAGCTGGGCCACCTCTTGCAGCTTCTGTCCCGGATCACACTGAGGGAGTCTGGACATGCCACCTCTGCAAGGCTGATCAACAGGGTCACCAAGGAAATCTGTGATCCTCTCCCTTCCCGCCTCAAGTGTTTTTTGTCAGATCACTCCCGCCACGAGCTGTGGAACGAGGGCATTGACTACAAAAAATTATAGTCCAGGTATAATAAAAAATTATAGCTGACTTGGAGAGTAAGTTTTCAAAGCGTTAGGCAGGCCTCTCCAGGCTCCAAACAGTTTCAAAAGAGTCTTTGTGAATGGTAATGAAAGAGTATTTCACATTAGCAATGGAGTGGATGTGTCTCAGCATATAACTGTTGTGGTTTTAGTGTTGTGTGAAGTTATTAAAAAAAAAAAAAAAAACAATTTTACACTTGTTCATTTTTTTAATAAAAGAACAAGAACCAACAACTTTGACTGCATTTATATGTTCATTTTGAACATATAAAAGATTGAGATGTATGAATATCTCAACATGTATTCCAAACAAGAAAGGTTCAAGGATTTTATTATCTCATGTATATTTCAGTATTAATGTCATATAAAAGAGCAGCCATGGCTAGAAACCCCACATCTTGAACTCAAAATTTCAATATGGATATGGGTTTGATATCTGACCTTGTGCGTGACTGGAGATCAATCAGCGACACAGCCTACTTCTCACCAAGGGGCTGCAGGCACGGGGTAATTGTAACAGATAATGATCGAATTAATGTTTGCAAAATACTGACTTCTCATTTTTACATTTTGATTTCCATAAGAATATGAATTGGCTCGCTTAACACTGTTAAAAAAGGTGATGTTATGTTTTTGTTTTGACTTCTTTGTAGTGTCCTACATTCAATAGTCTTTGCAAGCATAAAAATCTACTGCAGGGCAGTGTTGTTCTACTTTGACAAAAAAAGAGGGTCTTGTATGACAGAAAGAGAGGCTATTTTGTCTCCTTTATGGATTATGAGGGAGGAGTGTGACCTTTATCTCAAAGTGAGCATCAGTAGCTGCCCCTGTCACAGTCCATTACTATGCTCCTTCCTATTACATTGCAGTTGATGTGCCCTGCAGCTCCCGATTGCACATAGAATCTATACCAACGAGCCATTTCATTTGGTAATGATCCATACAAATTTCAGCTTTTAGCTTTGTTACCTTAATGTTCTGCAGCATTTTTAAAAGTAAGCATTAAGGATCGGCGATCACTGGAAGCGGACTTTTCAATTAATTACGTCAACGTGAAGGCTGAAAAATGTACCGATTCAGATGCACACCTGTAAAATTCCAAGCATGCTGATACTGTTACTGATTTAAATAACAAAAAAATTACATTTGCTGCTGTGTCTTGCATATATGAATATCCAGGCTTAAAGCATAAAAGTTGCTCATTGATAGGAGAAGCATTGAATAAATGTTCACTGAGGTGCTGAAAGTTGATGATCAAGGTTACTATTTAGACATCAGGAACAAGAGAACAGGAATTATACCAAAATGAAATCCTCAAGAGTACCTACGCAATCTTAAATCGTGAACCTCCCATAAGTTATCATAGACAGATCTTAAACTATAAAAGGCTACATATCAGTATTGAGCTATTTACATTATTCATTGCTACATTCAACTAATGGCTTATAAACTAATTACTTTGCATTATGGGTCTTGCAACAGGAAAATTACTATTTAAGATTGTTATTTCAATATTCTAAATCTGAAATTAACTCTAATTTTTAAATTGTCTGTTCTCAAACTTGATTTGGGGATTTTTCCTGAAAATTAGCCATAAGATAGCTTTGCTACAAATATATTATTGAATTCCCTTTGGGTAACAGATCTCCCAAATCAAGTTCATGTGGAGTTGACAGAGGTTTCTCCTTGAGTAGCTTATGGCGTAACTTGGATTTGAAAGCCAGGGACTTGATCCTGACTCACAACACTATCGTGCATGAAATGTCACTGAATGTCAATTTTGAGTCAAAAGGCTACTTACTGGTAACTGACCTTCAGCCCCGTAGAGGGTTTTGTATGTATGAATGCGTTTTTGGCTAATGTTGTACATAATAACATAATATTGCAAAGCATAGGTTACCAAAATAAAAAAGATGCTTCGCTTGTATATGACAGAAAGTGTCTGTCTCACACACACACACGTGCGTGCATGCATACGCACACGCTCACACACACACACACACACACACACACACAGTATATCCATCCGTTCATTCACCATGATTAAAGACTGGGAGCATGTGTCCACTCAACACTCGGAAGACATTTAGCACTCGATTGACCAGATTAATGGGAAACGCCCCTTTTTTTCCCCATTTTGTGCCAAGCTAATATTTGGAATTTTTTTAATGGTATTACACAGAATGTAACAAATCGTCATGTTAAATTATTCTCTGCTGAAAACATCATCTAATGATGTTCCTGTATTACAGATACGCAAACCATTACTTTGAGAAGTACTTTTATTTTTAGTTATTTTCACTTATTGTTACAAAGCAACAGTAGATGACATTATAGAATAATCAATGGGTTACTTTGCTGTACATAAGTAGATAAAAAGCAATTTAATCCTGGAAAAGTGGTATTCCAATTAACATCAACCTGCTATGATTAGACAGGAAGAAGGTTTTTGATTCTGACATGAATCAAGCACCACCCCATTTGTTCTGAATACTCAAAATGAGCAAACAGAAAAGAGTCATATCAATCTTATTTCATGTTTTTATCTTTTCTATAAAATCCACAGAATGGTTTCAAAATCTCAAATTATCTCACGGCTCCTTATTATGCTACTAAAAGTGAGCACTCCCAGGGCTTGTGCCTCCTGGAGTTTACCAAAAAAGATGGGAACTAGATTTTTTTAGTTATCAGGTTTGTTTCCTCTTCGACTGCACCACAAGTTTTATATAGACGTATCATAGAATCATTGCTGAGGCTTCTTCTATCCTCTTGTAAGACAGCTAGAGGCCTAGACTGCTATGGAATACCCCCATGATTAACCTGCTCCTCTCTTTTTCCATCACTATGCATTCATATTTAGAGATGTTGGTAACTTGGCATCTTCTCTCTCCACACTCACTCATTTTTTACGTGTTTCAGTTTCCTGGGCTGAAAGAAATAAAGGAATAAAAATAAAGAAATAAAAACTAAAGCTCAGAATTTGGAATTGACCCAGTTATGATGCCTACAAGTAATAATGTGAGACAGGTTATATCAGTATGAGCATTTTCCAGTTTCATTTCTGACAACTTAAAGGTTTATTTTAGGTGATAAAAGCAAGCAATTTCAACTCCTAATATGAGGAGAGGACTAACAATTTCTATAGCTCCATAACATTAATTACAGTACAAGTTCAGAACTAAAATATAAATGAGGTCGGTAGAGTAATGAGGCAACATTTAATCTCACAATGCACAGTTTAAAGATGATAACTCAAACAATTACAAATAATAAGCTCTGCAAATTGGATGTAGGCCATTTATTGCCATTGGAATGGTAATAATGTACTGGTATCATTATCATCAAAACACTGATTAAGTTTTTTTTTATTCTAGCGGTGAAGTTTCCTTTTGTTCTCTCTCATGCTTGATCCGTCTTTGTCTTCCCAAACTAGCTGGTTAAAGTAGGTAGCAGCACACGAGTCTTGTTCTGTTTACTGCCATTTGTTTCTAAGGAGTGACCATTAGTCACTTTACAGCTCAAAAAAGTTTGGTCAACACCTATTCTCAACCAAAGATGCTTGGAATTGTGATCATTCCAGTGATATCATTCCTGTACTCACACAGGACAGATTGCATTTGTTTTCTTTTGATCGTGTTCAAATCATCAAGAGTTACCTCAAGTTTATGCAGTCGATTCAGAGACTGTATTGTGATACATATTAGCTTTAGCTTTTGCTATTACATACCTTTGGAGGTAAGTGATATGTAAAACATGGCATATACAGTTGTGTTTCAGTCATAATGGTATCAGTTGAAATTTCACACAGATGTTAGAACACCAAAAATGCCTTGCGGATGTAAGACGATGTATATCATCAGTGTGTTGGGATCTGGGGCTTCGGTGTCTATGTGCATTTCCCTTCACCTCTGTTCTTCACCGGAGAGCCTAGTTTGGATGTCAGCTGGGGGCAGCGCACAACTGCAGTGCTCTTTTTTGTGGTATGTCAAAGTCAAAGTCAGTTTTATTGTTGATTTCTCCACCTCTATCTAAATAAAATCACAAACCTTAGTTCCTAAAGTCTATGGCTGTGGAGGAGATGATATGCTGCCTCCATTTAGCAACTGTTTTGTTATAAATGCCGTCTTTACCTGTGTTTGTGTGAGCAGAACATAAAATGATTCATTGCCTAGAGTTTGTGCATCTGTTTAAAAATATGGTCCAATGTTTGTATTTACTTACTCAAGATAGGGGTGCCTGGGTTTACCCAGTAAGCTGCCACTGGTGGACTCGTCATAGCCAAGTGCAAATGAATGGCAGGTTAAATCTGTTCAATTTATTTTTGAACATATTTATTTATTAATGTGTTCACAGTGTCCCTCTGTAAGATATCGCCTCAATTGCGTACTTATCTGCCGATAAGAAAGCCAAAGTAGAATGGCTACAAAAGGTGTCAGCTATGTATTTTTCTTTTCACAATATTTAATAAAAGTATGAGTAGACCATACAGACTTTAATCAATGCAAATCACTCTCTTGAGAGGACTTTTTATTCCCCTAAAAAAGAGGGGGGTCCTGTGCTCATCCAAAAAAAATCTAAGATTCAAAAATACCCTAGGCCAATTTGCATCTTGTATGTCACAAATGCCAAAAGCCACTTGATGCATCCATCAAAATAGCATAGCAGACTCTCTTGTGAGTGTCCACTGGACCTGTGATTCATTCAGTCAGTCACTTTTCAGCCATTGTCTATGTAAAACACCCTGCATTGCATGCTAGTTGCATCACAAAGCATACCGGTACAGCCATCAAGCATGCAATTGTGGGAAGCTGTGCAGTTACTTCCATCTCAGCAAAGGCACACTGTGGAGAAGAAAATCTTCTTCTGTTTATTTCATGGAATATGCTATTTTTTGAAAAGCAGGCTCATCACTGTTAGCCAGTGCCAGTCGTGGCTGCTGCAGCACCTGATGGTTTGAGCATTAAGGAGATTGCTCAAAAAAACAATAGCAAGCTATTCACTTGAGCAAATATGGTCATGTTCTGTATCTAGCTCGAAAATTTACAACTAAGGTAATTCAAGATCCTGAAATAAGCTAAATGCACAGCAAAACACAATACAGATTTAAGAGACCATGTGCTCTTCCTGGGTATCACATCATGTGCCTCATACTGGACATACCAACACTGCACTCTTGCATACCCTCTCAATTCTTTTCTATTTATAAGAGCATTTATTGCACTTCAATTTACCCATCAGGTCGCTTTCATACAGGCACTTTATAATTCTTTGCTGCTACAAATATTTTGATATTTTTGATGTACTATAGTACTACTTTAAATTCAGTATCAACCCAATTACGGCACAATTTTGTTCTGCGCACACTTACTACATACTGACTGACAAAAAGGCTGTCAAAGCCTGAGTCTAAGAAAACAAATATCGGTGGCCTTCTTCATCTATTTAAAATTTCTCACCAAGCATAACAGAGTTGATTTTGTTCTTTTTCCTTTTTATTGGTTTTGGGGATTTGTATTTATTTTTGTTTGTTTTTTTCCATGTGAGCCAGGAAACTATGTTTTTAAATATCAAATCAATGTATCATGATGTTTAAAATATTTGTCCAGGGGAACTTTAAGTACAATAAGCAGTGTCTTTGATAAATTAAGTGATTCATTGAAAAGGAGAAACCAAAGCACACCAGAAACATGTTCACACATATTTGTATATATATGTGTCTGTCTGAAACCAGACTTACAAATCTACATATTCCACACACCAATGCCTGGCTCTTATAGTGCTGCTGTACTCTTTGTGAAAAAAAAAAAAAAAAAAAACCTCTTAAATCTGCTTTCTTTTCACCTGTCAGACACTAAAAGGAATAGCTGAGCACCAAGTTGTTTGAGTCATGAGGTCACTGTTGCAATATACTGCAAGTCTTCAATTCCCTCTTATCACTTTTTGAAAGAATAGGTTACAGTGGCCTCTCCAATACTAATGTAAGATTAATGCATTATGAGGGGCCTTTACCTTTGCCATCATTACTATATTATCCACACTAAGATAAGAAAAGGCAGTACCTGCAGTACAAATGCAATATAGATGAAGGAGCTGGGACCTTTTCTATAGCTACCATTATCCCAATTATGGTTTCATGGCTCTGGCTCACTTTCATTGTCTTTTAAGAACAGGCATCACTTCATAGACCCCAGCATATTGTATACCATATTTACATTATAAAACAAAATGATTCATTATGCATCTGACATTAAAAAATGTGAAAGATCCTGGTCCCAGACAAACAAAACTAATGTAATTTTGGCACAAAATTTGAACATGTGATGACAAATCATTCAGTTTAAGTTATTGTCCTTCAGGAAACTATCTGAGCAGCAGAGCTACAGTGTGGAACTTCCTTCTCTGCAATGATCTTCAGCTTACATCTTTGAATACTGACATCAGCTTGTAGAGAGCATACCTGTTTATTTTAAGCCTGACATGGTGACTCAAGGGTATAACGTTACTTAGCAAAGTGTAAAGCCACTAGCTGTGTGTTTTGTACACTGGGGCTCCAATTACCGTCAACCAGTTAAGTGAATGTGCAACTGAAAGACTGCACTGTCAGCTTTCACAAGAGAAAGTGAGTTGGAGTAAGTGCAGGGTGAAAAGGGGGTGGGGAAGTTCTGTCAACAAGTCATAGGATAAGGTAAGGACTCCTGCAGTTATAACTATTTATTTAGATTGGAGGCAAACACTTAGCATGGCTACTAGTGACTGTGGAGGTAATTAAGCAGATTTGGTTGCCTTAGGTGGTTTTCATAAATACTCTTTAAATTCCATCTGTTATCAATTAACTAAAATTTTCTGTGCCATCAGTTGTCAAAACTGCAAAAACCAGAGCCATGTGCATTATACCACTACAATAAGCATCAATAAACAGCTGTGTTCTAGTGTGAATGCGAGCATGCGAGTGTGCATGTGTGCGTGTGTGTGACTCAAATGCCTCTGACCCCATTATTCACCCCTTTTCATACCAAGTACAAACAATAGCAAGCTACATGCTAGAGAAAATCTTGACCAAAATGACTCTAAAATGGCCAGTGACCCGGTCTAACAAGTAGTAAAGAGCCCTGAGGTATTTTCACACTCTAAATGAAAGGAAATTATTTATCTTAATATAATCCTGATCACCAACATCATTAGTTCATATAAAATGATAATAATGTGTAATATATTTTCATGGCAAACTCATTTGTCAAATGGGTCTTGAATGAGTCTTATGACAGGATGGGCCCAATGTTCTTTTATTCAATCTCTTGAAGCAGTAGAGCTTGTCCATCTCTCCAAAAATGACAAATCTAAACCTGCAGGGTAGAAATAACTTAGTATTGAGCCAAGCATTTATCTAACAGCTTCACTTTTTATTTCAAATGCAGTTAAAATGCATTTTTGATGATGATTTGAATATTCAAGATGTCCAGAGTGACCAGACAGCTTTTCACCACCTGAATCTAAATGCTATTTTTCAAATACCATCTTTTGTTATTAATTGGACAATAAATTCAGACAATTTAGCTTGAAGATTTTATCATGCAGAGCAGTTTTAAAAGACTTTCCTATTTTGTGATCAAAAAAGGAGGATTAAATATATTAATATATTAAGTAATGAGAGCCATGCTCCATCTGTAATAATGTACTGGGGCTCCATTCTGGAATGCTGATGATAACAATGAAACATGTTAAATCACTCATCATATTGGCTTTAAGCATGGATGAAATTCATGTAGGCAAAATCCTCCAAAATGTCAGAGAGGAACTTTTTTGGTCTCATTAGATACCAGTGGTGTGGACTTAAGTCATATGACAGTCCAGTCATGGTAAAATTTGGCTCAGCTTTGGAAATTCAAATGAGACTTGCAATTTTGACTTCGATTGGGACACAATTACTCAAAACATAACTCTAACTTGAGCTCCATCTTTATACTCATTTCAAGCCCCTGAGAATAATGTGCAATAAAATGATAAGAAAGGTGATTTAATTTCCCAGATTAAATGATATCCATCATTAATGACCACAATGCTGGAAGAAACAGAAATTTCCCCTGGTAAAGACAATGACTTGTTCACAGGGAATGCATTGTCTGTAAGTTTATCATGTACTTTTATTAATCCATTCAGATGAATTTGACCTCAGAACATACCTGCAGTATGCAGTTGAATCATGTGGCGCCAGGGGAAAAGAAATCCAGTTTTAAATTCATTACCCTGTTGAAGGGCAATGGCAAGCGGATTTACCTGTGATACATAATTTCATTTGAATATATATATATATATATATATATATATATATACACATTTTTTGCAACATTGAAGATAATGGATTTAATGCCTGTTAATGTTAAAATTCTGAATTAACCTTGTTAACACTGCTAGTTTAGTAAGAGCTTGCCTTTTTGTGTGAGCTTGTCATTACAATTTTAATGTTTTTGTTTGGTTGTTTTTATCTTTAGTAACAGATCAGGGAAACATCTGAAGTGCTGTAATTTAAATCCACAGTTCCTTGCATGTGGCTCTCTTGAGATTCTCTTGTCCTGACCTTGGACTTCACTTGGGACATGCGTGTGATGGCAAGAGGCATGGGACTTGCGAAAACAATTACCCATTCCCACTTCAGCGGTAATGCTGCTTCAGTAAAGTCACTGGCTGTGCAAAAGCCACCCTCACTGATGCATATCATTCTCCAGCATACAGGGTCTACGTCTTCTTCTTCTCCTCCTTCCCCATTCGGCTTTTCCCTTCTAGGGTCAACAACAGCGAATCAACCTTCTCCATCTAACCCTATTCTCTGTATCCACCTCTCTCACATCAGCTTCCTTCCTATCCTCTCTCACTACGTCCATAAATCTTCTCTTTGGTCTTCCTCTACACCTCCTGCCTGGGAGCTCCAATTCCAGGATCCATATTCGCTATCCCTCCTCTGTACATGACCCAACCATCTCAGTCTGGCTTCTCTGACCTCCTCTCCAAAATATCTAACATGTGCTGTTCCTCTGATAGACTCATTCCTGATCCTATCCATCCTGGTCACTCCCAAAGAGAACCTTAGCATCATCATCTCAGTGACCTCCAGCTTTACCTGAAATCCCCCAACTTCTTGATCCCTGTAGCCTCAATGCTCCACCTGGGTTCCTCTCATTCACACACATATACTTTGTCTTGCTGCAACTATCCTTCAGTCCTCTCCTTTCCAGAGTATACCTCCACCTCTCTCAATTTTCCTCAACCAGTTTTCTGCTCTCACGACATATCACAAGGGCATTTGCGAACATCATGGGCCATGGAGATTCCTGTCTAACCTCATCTGTCAGCTTGTCCATCACCACTGCAAACAAGAAGGGGCTCTGAGATGATCCCCGATGAAGCTCCACCTACTCCTTGAACTTCTCTGTTACGCCTACATCACACCTCACCACTGTCTCACAGGGAGCATACATGTCCTGCGACAGTCTAACATACTTCTCTGCTACTCCAGACTTCCTCATACAATATCAGAGTTCCTCTCTTGGCACCCTGTCATATGCTTTTTTTCTAGATCTAAAAAAAATGCAATGCAGCTCCCTCTGGCCTTCTCTGTACTTCTCTTTTAGCATTCTCAAAGCAAATACTGCGTCTATAGTACTCTTTCTAGGCATGAAGACATAATGCTGAACACAAATGCTTGCATCTGCTCTTAGTCTAGTTTCCATTACTCTTTCCCATAACTTCATTGTATGGCTCATCAACTTTATCCATCTATAGTTGCCGCAATTGTGCATATCCCCTTTATTCTTAAAAATGAGCACCATCACATTTGTCTCCATTCCTCAGACATCTTCTTACTCTCTAAGATCCTGTTGAAAAATCTAACCAGAAATTCTACAGTCCCCTCAGTGTCCCACTTCTTCTTTGCTAACCACTTTCTCTGTATATACTCCTACATTTCCTCGTTCCACCACCAAGTCTCCTTATGTATTTTCCTCCAAGACTATACACCATGTACTCTCCTACCTGTTTCCCTGATCATATTAACTGTAGCAGTCCAGTCCTCTGGACCCAGAGCCTTTCTCAACTCCTCCCTGAAAACCATACAGCACTCCTCCCTTTTTGAGCTTCCACCACGTTGTCCTCTGCACTCCCTTTGTCCTCGATCTTTGTCAGCAGACTCATCCTACAAACCACCATACTATGTCTGGCTAAGCTCTCACACTACTTTGCAGTCACTGATCTCTTTCAGGTTACCTCGTTTAAACAAGATGTAGTCTACCTGCGAGCTCCTACCTCCGCTCTTATAAGATCCCCTATGTTCCTGTCTTTTCTGGAAGAAAAAAAAAAAAAGTCTTGATGGTGGAACTGCAAAGACGCCCATCATCTGTCCCTCTGCATCCCTATCCTGTGTACCAAATCTGCCCATCACTTCTTCATCCCCTCTACTGCCTGCACCAACATGTCTATTCACGTCTGCACCAATTACCACTCCCTCATCTCTGGGGATATTCTGCATCACTTCATCTCACCCATTCCAGAACTTCTCCTCTAAATCACATCCCACCTGCGGGGCATAGCCAGTAACACACCTGAACAGCACACCTTCAATTTCCAGTTTCAGATTCACAAGTCTATTTGACATTCTTTTCCCCTCTAGGACATTCTTCTGCATCATGTCAACCAACTCTACCTTTTCCTGTCATAGTCCCGATATTCAAAGTCCCTCCTCTGTCCCAGACTCTTGCCTTCCTCTTCTCTATCTGCTTCCAAACACGCCTTCCTCCTCTCCTTCTTCGTCCCACGGTAGCCCAATTTCCCTGTGGGTCATCTGTACCAACGGCGGTCATTATTAAACTGGGCCTCGACCGATCCGGTATGAGATTATCAGTTTTGATTTGCATGCTTGTTTTTGTCAAAGGTTTTGCCCTTGCTGATGCAACCCTCTGCATTTACCTGGGATTGGGACCGGCTCAGGGAGACACTGGCAAATGCAGCGCTGAGGCTGCATTACTATGCATAGTTTAACGTTGTTATATCATTCCTAATACAGTTTGAATAATATCCATGATGATGCATAATGATTACTCTAATGGCGCACGAAACAGGAATACCTAGAGTGGATTTCCAGTCTAGGTCTTTTTCCAGTACAGGGTATTTGGTTAATCAAAAAGGGTATATTGGTTTGTTATAAAATTGTTTAATTTGTGCTTGTTGTACATAGTGGTTACAGAGCCTACATACATGCTGGTCAGTCAGAAAAACATGTGGATGGACAGTTAGCCACTATGATTAATCAATAGCAAGTTAGTTTTGAAAGCAGAATGTGACTGCACAAAATGAAACAAAAAAATGCTGTTTAGCCCTCAAGTTATGCTACGTTATGCTTCGAACACCTGCTGATTGGAACAGGCTATATACAGGTATGTTTGTAATGATCTGCTGTCTCATCGTGCTTTTCTAATGTACCACAAATTGAATTTTTAGCAAGCAAGATATATATATATTTACTTAATAGCGCATGGATTCCTGTTCCAATAAGCTACATGTACAAACACAAATGTGATAATTTCCCAAATACTCAACTGATATTCACTGATGACTATGGCTATTCTTATTCTGACAACTCTATCATTGAATGACCTTGGTGCCTATTTTCATAATACACCAGTACAACAGAAGTGAGAGAAAAGAGACTGAAACTGATCTTAAGCTTTTCTTTGTCATAGACATTGGCAGCGAGGTCTTCACATCTTTGAGCGCAGGATCTGTATGCCTTGCATTTAGGCTTTAAATTATATGCTTTGGCTGTCTGAACATGAAAGCAATTTCTCTTTGGTTGAGTTCTCTGGAATGAATCATTTCAATGACCTGTACTGAAGAATGTTAGGGGCAGAGAGTTATCTTCAATGACCAAATTACCTTTACCTCATTTTTTTCCCCTTTCACTTCAAATACATTTTGATTGCTCTGAAAGAAGTGGAAATGTATGGGGAAAATGATTAAATGTTGGTACTTTGAAAACAAAATTAAGTTATAGCTACATACACAAAAATGGATCACAATGATACATAAAAGACATGCCAAGAGTAGTTAGTCCTATTACATTCTGCCACTGCAATACTTTGGCCAAAAGAGATCCATTCAGTGTGACAAAGGCACACAAAAGGCAAGTCGGAATAACAGAATATATCAGAGCTAAAGTTTCCTTGGTTCCTTTGTTGATATCCGGGGGGAAAAAAAAAGAAAAAAAAAATCTAGACAAGTGACTTTTTGTTTGCTTAATAATTTCATTTTTCTCATCTCTTCTGTAATACCCCTTCCAACCATAGTAGCAAAGTAGTTATCCAAGGCTTCCAGTGTCAATCATCGATGTTTTTACTCATCACATACTTAACCTTTTTACCACCTCCAAATATTATATTGGACTGAGAACTAGAAAGTCACAGCAATTGGATTCATAACAATGGCATCATAGACTGATATTTAATGTAATCATTGAAATCAGACATTACTTTAAATATAACAGGACCCTGAGGAGTACATGAACATACTGGAATTAAGTTAACAAATGGAAAAGCACATTCCAATTACACGCGCCCACGGAAAATTATTTTAGACCCCATTAAAATACACCGTACCGGGCACCGTCAATCTTTTGTTATTAAATTTCAACATATATTAAGGGTCTTATTGAGTTATATTCTCATATAGTCATGTTACCCTCCCTTATGGCACTCTTTTATGAATAACGCTCAGTCATATTTTACAGCTTTTCCCAGATTTACTTTAATTTTTCCCCATAACCCACACCAAAAACTGGTTTCACCAAACCTGTTTCAAACAGATGTGCCCAGAAATTACAGATGACAGCCTCATTGTAGATATTCATTTCATATTCATAATACTACACCCACAATCCTTTTTCTTACAAGTTGCCTAATCTTTTAACACCCTAAGATTATCCATTCCTATTAGTTTCTGGAAAAAGAAAACTAAGAATTAAATTGTAGACTTAGACATAAAAAAAATTAAATCTATCAATAATGACTTTTACCAATTATTTCATTGAAAACCTATTGTATCAGTGAAAACCACATTATTTAACAGACCAGTAATGCAGGATGCCACCACCATGGTCATTTTAGCATTAGCCAGTTCGGCTTGTAGAGCCAAAACATTTGTTGAAACACACACACACGCACACACACACACACACACACACACACACACACACACACACACACACACACACACACACACACACACACACACACACACACACACACACACACACACACACACACACACACACACACACAGGAAACTTGGGGATAATTATTTTCATCGTCTATCATTTTGCTGTTATTCAACGACATGTGACCCCTGATTTTTATTGTACGTACGTATTGGACGTACATGAAGTTTTTTCCTGAGAGAAGGGTTGTCGCTGTCATTCGACCCACCATACTTTTCCATTACACAATACATGAATGATTTAGAGCCCACTGTGTTTGTTGCAAATAGTGATTCATTTTTTATGACAGCTTTATCTTGAAAACCCTCTCCTGTCCTGAACCACCCTGCTGGTTCACAGTTGGATTTTCATCAGTGCGAATGAAGTGCTACGCTGGCATTTTTTCTTCCTACCCTGCCCAGATGCATGAATTCATAAATCGGGGATGCAGTACTGATGGCCTCCTTGTTTTGTCTGATGACATTTCCATACATGGCTCATTGCTGAAAATGTCATTTTGACTTGCAAGCATCATACCATTGCCGCAAATGGTAAATATGCAAATGTAGCCGCTTCAAAGTAGCACAAAAACAGATTTATTTATAAATGCTTGCTGTTTTGCATATCTTATGCCCCAAGCCTGTGTATCTAATTTTACCCTGACCACATGGCAAATGCTACTGAGTCATCCTCATTTAAAGGCAGGTTCTCACAGATAAGTAGGCATTAGCTGACTGACAGATATATCATCTGATATGAAAGCCTTGTATAACAGGATCCTCACTCCTAAGACCAGAAGTAGTATATGCATGTGTGTATGTTTAGAATAGAATAAAATAGAGTTGTCTTTCTTGTCATTGTATTACAGAAACACAATGAAATTGGAATGTTCTATCTATCTATCTATCTACCTATCTATCTATCTACCCACCCACCTACCTGCTTGGCTGTGTGTCTCACTGTCTGTAATAAGTTTTTATTGCAAACGAAAAAAAAAACAACAAGATATTTCTGCTGTGATGTAATTGAATATGAAAACCAAGAATGGGGGAGTAAAATGTGTCAGACATGTGAGTAAGAGGTGAGAATGAGTGCACTGGGGCCATGCAAAATATCTCTTGGGGCAGATAATAGTTCTAGTGCAAGTCATATTTCTGCTGCTCTCTGTGACTGTGTATCAGCAGGAGCACCAGTGTACATATGTGTGTCTCTGGCTGCAGTAATTTCCCAATAATCTCCAGGGGACCGTTATCTCTTTGACTTTCTTTACTTCAAGCTGGGGGAAGTCTCTCATCCACCCTAAATCTACAGCTCTGCCAGGTGAGAGCGGCAACCCCATTTAGCTTTTTTTTTTTTTTCTTACATGGAGCTTTTGCTTGTAAAATGCATTCAGCCTTTCTCTGTATTCTTCTCCTCAACATTTCAACAGTAATAATTCAGCATAACAGTCACCCCCTCCCCACCTTATTTAATCTTCACCAGATAGTGCTCAGCCAGCACAAGCTAATTTTAGAGGATGACACTGCTGAGTGCTTACGATAAGCAGCTCACAATGAGAAGGCTATTATTTTCTTTCTCTTTCAGGTTCCAATCATTCTCAGGTGGAAATCACTGTAAACACAGCATGTCCCAGATCCCGCAGATTGCAGAAATTGTAGTACATGTTTTGCATCATTACCCTAACTTTTGGAGCATGTATATGGCATACATATATTTCTATGTTCCTCTCATTGGTATACAGGAACTTGTGCACTTTCTACTTGTAAGAATTAAAAAAAATCCGCCCAACTTTACACACAAAACAACTTTGTTAGGTTGAAAATAATTAGTCTAGTCTCTGTACTGTCCCAAGTTTGTAGGGATATCTTGTGTCCACACATGCAATTGTTGATTAATAAATGGGAATGCTTGGTTGACAAAAGGAGGGAATCTCATTTTCTTACACCCGTGCACTGTTTTACATTCCATGCTTGACACTTCGTGATGCATGTGTTTATTACAAAAAAAATGCATTTTTAATATCCATACTTATAGAAATAATTACATAGAAATTTGATTTGTGTGTGTGTGTGTGTGTGTGACGGTCGTGGACGGACCGCACATGTTTCATACCTTGGCGGTGAATGCGGGCGTTTTCGCCCGTTTGAACAGGCGCGGACAATTTTGTTTCACGTACCGAAGGCGGAACTGGGAAGACAGGGTGGAGATGCTTAGCTTTTCTTAATGTTCCTTGACGTTCACGGGTCCCTTCGGTGGCAAATAGATGCCGTCAAGGGAAAAGCGAGTATTTGTTGTGTTCCGGTCTTAATTGGGTCAATCTAACGTGTTGTGCGTCATGGGGATGACGGAGACGGCCCTGATCAAGCCGCCCTGTTTAATCCCTTTATACATCATTGAAATGTGTTACATTTTAATATCCTTGGTGGTAGGCTGCAGTTTGAGTATTACTGAAATGTACATTTAATACTTCATAGCCTTTTATGTCGTTGTTTGTGTTTGTTGACTATGTGTTCCCCCTTTCATGTGTTACCGGTGCTGACAGCCTCCTGTATAAAGGTTGTCTAGGCCAGTGGTTATTAAATTTGTTGGAAGTACTGAACCCCACCACCGAATCCTTCTTTATAGGAAAGATAAAATACGATTTTTTAGATTCTAGACATAAGTATACGTTGAACTGGTGCACAAGATGAACTGCGCATCAACATCAGTGTGTTCAAGGAACAAAACCAGCAAAAACAGATAGGACGCTGACTCCCATCACGTACCGTTATACATGTGAATCCATATTGCACATATTCAGCCGACCACTCTCTGTTTTTGCTTGACATAATTAGTATGAAGCGATTCAAATATCAAGAAAGAAATTACACAATTTACCATCACAACCGTCATGAGTTGACTACTGAGCGCACCAAAATCTCTGCAGCGCAGATAGTCCAAGCTATGTAGTGTGGTCACCTGCAGCCAGTGATGGCCAAGCGGGGCATGTCATCACGAATTATATGAGTCGCTGATTTGATTTCGTCTTGTGCCCCCATGCTGCATAGTTGTTCTTTGTTCATATCAGAGACTTGTTTGTTCTGGTAATAAAAAATGGATCTGAATCTCTCCTCTTTTGGCCTGATCCACCATCACTTAGCGGTGAACGTTCGCCCATCCCGTCACATTCAGGCTAAATTGTCTGTAATAGCAGAGGAGAGCAGTTTCTGTACACTTAACGCAGGGGGGGTTTAGATTTAGGAGCAGGACTCTCATTGTTTCCTTTGAACTTTTGTGTCCTGGCTTGTTTTGCAAGTCTGTGTGATCGTGGGCTGTTATGAGATAAGTTAGATCATTGGAATTTGGGGGGAGCAAATAAAATGGCCTCATGTACAACAGGTGTAGCAATACATATTCAATCAATGTTCATTTTCACGATGGTTTGAAATAGGAAAGTAAGATGATATAGTGGAATCTGTCCAGCACAGACTGAAGATGCGGCTTCTGTAATTTCCCTCTCTACCCTATATGCTGGAGAAATGCAGCCTCAGGGCAGCACAGGCCAGCGTCTCCCTGAGCCGGTCCCATGCCCAGATAAGTGCAGAGGGTTGCATCAGCAAGGGCAGCCAATGTAAAACCTTTGACAAAACCAAACTTGTGAACCAAACCTAATAATCTCATACCGGATCGGTTGAGACTGGGTTAACAATGACCTACAGGGAAATTGGGCTACTGTGGGATGAAGAAGGAGAGGAGGAAGGTGTGTTTGTATAAAGAGAGAAGAGGAAAGGCAAGAGTCTGGGACTGAGAGTAGGGACTTTGAATATCGGGGACTATGACAGGAAAAGGTGGAGAGTTGGTTGACATGATGCAGAGAAGGAAGGTGGATATACTGTGTGTCCAGGAGAGCAGGTGGAAAGGTAGTAAGGCTGAAAAGGGAGGAGTGTTGTATGGTTTTCAGGGAGGAGTTGAGAAGGACTCTGGGTGGTCAGGAAGTGCTTCCAGATGACTGGGCGACTACAGTTAATATGATCAGGGAGACAGGTAGGAGAGTACTTGGTGTATCATCAGGAAGGAAAGTAAATAAGGAGAATATGTGGTGGAATGAGGAAGTGCAGAAGTATATACAGAGAAAGCGGTAAGCAAAGAAGAAGTGGGACAGTGAGGGGGTTGAAGAGAACTGACAGGAGTATAGGGTGATACAGCGTAAGGCAAAGATAGAGGTAGCAATGGCAAAACAAAGGGCGCATGACTTGTATGCTCAGTTGGACAGTAAGGAGGGAGAAAATGAACTATAAAGGTTGGCGAAACAGAGAGATAGAGATGGAAGGGATGTACAGCAGGTCCGGGTGATTCAGGGTAGAGAGGGGAACGTATTGACAGATATAGAAGAGGTGACTAATGTAGACCACATAGTAGCAGAGATTAGTAAAAGTTAGGTGGTGAAGGCAATGATGAGGTTGAAGAGTGGAAAGACAGTTGGTGATATACATGATATACATGAGGAAGCATGGAAGTGTCTAGGAGAGCCAGTGGTTCAAGATGTTGAGGTTCTCTTTGGGAGTGAGCAGGATGGATAGGCTCAGGAATGAGTCAATCAGAGAAACAGCAGATATTGGATAATTTGGAGAGAAGGTCAGAGAAGCCAGACTGAGATGGTTCGGTCATGTACAGAGGAGGGATAGTGAATATATTGGTAGACAAATGCTGGAATTGGAGCTGCGAAGCAGGAGGTGTAGAGGAAGAGCGACAAGAAGATTTATGGACGTAGTGAGAGAAGACATGAAGGTAGTTCATGGTAGTCACTGTGGTGACCCTGAAGGGAGAAGCCAAAAGGAAAAGAGGAAGAAACTATGCATAGTACTGTCTTGTGTCACACATTAAGCACAGACAAAGAGCTTTAAAATCCAGGTTATGTTTGAATAAAGTATGACAAAGCTTTTGAATACATTTAAGAAAGTTTAAGGATCCCAAATATGTCTTTCGCTGCCGCTGTCTTCCAAAAAGCTGATGAGCTGAATTAAATCAGCCCCACCGTTTAAAACCAATAACCTCTCAAAGAAGAAGATATTACCTTAACATTGACACTGGAGCTTGTTTTAACATTTTGAACAGTAGTTTCCACCCTATCTCCCCTCATGTCTGAGTTCCTTTTAGAGTTACAGTAATTTCACTTCATGTAACATTTTGGCATCTACTACTCTAACAAGCTGCTCAGTTTCTGTGAAAGTTGAAGTACACAAATAAACTGTACTTCATGCATGTATGTGTGTGTCCAGGCATGCATGCGTGAATATGTGCATTAGTGTAAGAGAACATGTGCAGTCCTCTCACTCTTCTCACTTCTTTCTTTTTTTTCATTTTCCCCGTCTTGCCTCCATCCTCCATCCTCTGACCCGGAAATCAATCTCAGCACATCATTTTGAAGGATGTCTCAATTCCTAAACTGCATCTGGAGGAGTGAGGTTACATAAGTCTGTCCTTTTCTGAAGTCTGTTCATCTCCCTGATGTATAAATTAGGAGTGAAATGCAACTACAGATTGGCACCAAAATGATTTTATCAATTAAATATCTGAGTTAATGGTTTTTTTTTTTTTTTTCTACTTCTCCCCCTATTCCCATGATAGGTGGGGAAATACTTCTTCATGATGAAGAAAAATAATAGGGACTTAAAACGATCTGGAGTCACTGGAGTGTTGGTCCTCTCATATTAACACACAGCTCTCTCCTCCAACACTTGTCTGATATTTCTGCAAAGTAAGAGCACAGCAGAATGTGGAAAGTGTGCAGCTGAATGGAGTCTTCTGTCAATTCAACAGATAAAATTCTGACATGATATTTACAGGATCAAACAACTGCGAACGGAATCATTATATCAACAAGATCCCTAATCATGTAATTCCCACTTCTTCATTTTTGTATTATTTTTCTTCTGTTTGTTTTGTTTTGTTTTTGACATTTCAGTTGTTGTTTTTTTTTTTTTTCATGCAATCTGCCAATGTCATTCCAAAACCAGATACCAGACAATACAGTGGGAAGCTTGCAGGACAGAATAGGAGAGGTTGCAGCTGCACAATGCGTCAAATTTAATTGTCTCTTTACAATGACGGCCTTCAAGCACAGATGTCTCACTTTGTTAAATGCCTGTTACCATGACTCCTTTTTCTACTTGTCTCTTCCTTGCCTCGCCTACTCACATCTTATGTGGGGGAGACAAGGGATTGGCGTATTAATTTAGGTGAATAAAGGAATCAGCAATGTCCAAAATATCACTATCACTCTTTGACTTCTAGTTTTATAGTTTTCAGGTCATATATATCATTAAAAATATTATATGCAAATAGAATAAGAGATTTTTTTTTCATTATTTATTCTTTTAAAGCAAAATAACATAATATAATGAAAGAAATTGAGTGAAGAAAGAATGTTAGTTCATTTACATGTACTCTGCCCTTTACTGAGATAATTTAAAGGCATTAATTAATGTTTTTAAAGTGACTCCAAACAACGGCAGTCAACAACATCAGTGTTTAATTCAAGATTTTTCATTTTTATGTTTGATATACTCCAGTGCTGCAGTGGCTAACGCTTCGGCATCACAGCAAGAAGAACCCTGGTTCAATTGTGACAAAGGGACCTTTCTGTGCGGGTTTCCTCCGGGCTCTTCCAGTTTCCAAAAGCGACTGACTGGGAATCGGTCCAGGGTTTACCCGCCTCTCGCCCGATGACACCTGGGATGGGCTCCAGCATCCCCCCAAGCACAGGATAAGCAGATGAATCAGGAGCGAGTCTGGCAAACCAGTTTGGAAAGGTGGTTAGAATGGTGGATTATTACAATGGCGACCATTATAGTCCTCCATCACCGACAGCTGGTCAAGGTTACTCTTATGACCAGGTTTGTTTATTATTTCACTTTATTCATTTAATTTATCTTTAGAATCCAAATCTTGACATCTCTAACCCAAACAAAGTACTCGACCAAAGCGTTGACACATCATTATCTTTAGATTTGATCTCTCTCATACTGACAGCACCCCTGTCATGGCTAGTCGCTGGGGAGAACCAATGATCTTATCACAAATAGGATGTATTTTCAGTTGTGTCATTTTAATAGAATAAAATAATGTGGCAAGCTGGGGCTTAGCAATGTAACATTTGGAGTCGGGGATAACTTGCTCTTGGGATTATGCTCTTTTAGAGATGGTGTTAATTCAACAGTCCTCAAACAGGGGGAAACCCAGGGTGGTCTTTCTCAGTGCTAACAGTTAGACTGAGGGCGCACTTTCTCATTACGACAACAAATGGTGCAGGTTGATGCCAAACATCAAACGCGACATTGTGCAGCTATTCAACAATAGAGTTCTCTAAGAAAGAACCACAAGAAGCTTCCAACAGTCATCATCATCATAATGCAAAAAGGATTTTGGGATTCGGTCGGCCAGTCTTCCCCAAACCTACAATACAATACATAATTTTTATATTACACTTATAACACAATTTTTTCTTAAGACATGTATAAACTGAAATAGATGACTCTATGGGCCTGGCTTTCCTTACAGGCTTTAAAGCCCTGTTTTTTTTTTTTTCTTAAAAGAATAGACAGCTCCCCCTTGGGCAGCTTTTCACACCCTTTCCTCACTTTAACCTTGCTTGCGTCTTGGGTAAGAAATTTGGGGGATTTTTTTTTTTTTTTTGTCAGAATGCATGGGTGTTCTGTCCAATGTCATCACCACATAAGCTTCCAATGCACAAAGGCTGATGACAATTCAGTTTGAAAGCTGACACCTTTAAAATTAAGTGAAAAATACTGTCTTGCCTATGACTTTACCCTCGTGGTAAGTCAAACAGCTGGTGTTATTGCCTACTCTGCAAAACAATAAGACAGTAGAGTTTTCGCTAATTAAGTCAGTATAGAGAAGATACAGACCGGCAGGGTAATCTGGCAAGCAGAAATTATGCTTAAAATCACTTCTTTTTTTTTAAGCTTTTGATGCAAAAATTATATGTGTACATAGATTTGCATAGATAGTTCCCAAGTAGAGCTTAAGCATCAGCAGGATCTCTACAAGACAAGTGCAATTTGCTTGAGGCTCCTTTTTTTTTAAGTAAAGATATATTTTTATTTTTTTTTATGAGGCCTATGGCATGGGTTCCCAGTTATGTGTCCCAGTTGATGTCCAACAGCCTTAAAATCGTAATTATGTAACAGTGCAAAAAAATAGCAAATTTAAGAATTAAGGCATTATTTTTATTGATTTTATTTTGTTTCAGGGTAAAATATTGCTGGATCTTTGGGGTCTACTATATAGCTTGTGGCACGCATTTACTTTATCCTGGTATTTAATCAAATAATTTTACAAATCAGGCTGATACTGTTGAGTCCGCTGCCCGATTTTGCCCATCTAATACACAAATGGTGAAACCTAAGCATCTATACACTGTGTGCACAATTGTTGGGCAAGTTATTATCTTAACCATATCATCATTTTATCCATCATTTCCAACTCCAAGCTGTATAAACCTGAACTCTTATTGAATTCACTGCATATCAGGTAATGTGTATTTGTGTAATGAGGGATGGTGTGGTCTACTGAGATCAACACCCTACATCAAGATGTGCGTAATTATTAGGCAGATTCTTCTCCTCAGGAAAAATGGGCCAAAACAGAGATTTAACTTACACTGAAAAAATTTTAAAAAACTTGCAGCACTCCTGAAATATCCTCTATATTTCAGGAGTGATATAGAAATATAGAAGATATTTCAAGAGTGATCAAGGAACCATCAAATGTTTTGTTGCAAATCATCCACAGGGTTGCAAGATATGTGTCGAGAAGAAAAAAACACAAATTAACCGTCAAATATTTGAGAAGAATAAAACAAGAAGTGACCAGAAACCCATTATCCTCCAGTGCTGCCATATTCCACAACTGCAATCTACCTGGAGTGTCAAGAAGTACGAGGGGTTCAGTTCTCAGAGACATGGCCGAGGTAAGACAGGCTGGAACCTAACCAGCTCTGAACAAGATGTAAGTTGAAATGTCAAGAATGGGCCAAGAAATATCTGAAGATAGATTTTTCAAAGGTTTTATGGACTGATGAGATGAATGACTCTTGACGGAGCAGATGGATGGGTCCGTGCTTGGATCAGTAACGGACACAGAGCTCCACTTTGACTCAGAGGCCAGCAAGGTGGAGGTGGGGTGCTGGTATGGGCAGGTATTATTAAAGATGAGCTAGTTGGACCTTTTCGGGTTGAAAATGGAATCAAAATCAACTCTTAGGCCTTCTGGCAATTTTTCGAAGACACTTTCTTCAAGCGGTGGTTCAGGAAAAAGTCTGTATCTTTCAAGAAGATTTTTATGCAGGACAACGCTCCATCACATCCATCAAAGTATTCCACTGCATGGCTGGCCGGTAAAGGCCTAAAAGGTGAAAAACTGACACGGCCCCCTTCTTCACCTGACTTAAACCCTAGTGAGAACTTTCGGGCCCTGCTTAAGCAGGATATTTATAGTGAAGGTAAAAAGTACACTTCTCAGTGACAGTGACTGGGAGGCTGTGGTTGCGGCTGCACGAAAAGAGAATTCTGACCAGATCAATAAACTGACTGATTCCATGAATGGAAGGCTTTTGAATTTTTTTTTTTTTTTTTTTTTTGGAAATTTCAGAAATCTTTATTTGTAAATTGAGTTTATAATTCTCACTTTAACGGGTGAAAATGAACAAGTGTGATGGGAAAATCATTTTTCATTTGGTTGCATATTTCTGCACATCAATGGTTGCCTAATAATGGTATGAATAAACTTCACTTTTACCACTTAAATGTTTAGATCTGATGGTATAACATTTTGGAGTGACCAAAAGCACTCTAGTTGTGCAATGACAAAATTAATCCTCAAAAATACAACTTTCCTAATAATTGTGCACACAGTGTAGCGTCTGCATCAACACATTTTGTAGACCCTTAGACATGTTGAGTATTTAACATCTCCAGTGAGTGTGTGGATATCGAAAAAAATACAGCATAGAGTAAAAGATTGCTAATTCCATGTTTTGTTTTGTTTTTTTCTTCAACAAATGATTACAACAGACAGTTTTGTTCCCTACAGTACTTTGCTTTCGGAATCCCTGAGTCTGCCAAGGGAGGATGAATGCATTAACAAAGATGAGAAACTGCTGCTTTTCAAAATCACTGAAATACATTTGTATTTCTGAAGACTTCTCACACTTTTTGCTACAGACTATATATAAAGATTTAGAGATTTACAAGTATATAGAGAGATGAGTGAGAGCTCTTGGATTTTGTTTATATCTCATTTAAAAACAAAGTGGCTTTTTCCTTTTAGCAACAGAATGACATAATCAATAGGCAGAATAATGATTCTGTTGTCTCGGCAGCTTCCGCAACTTCACATTCACTGTCATCAATCTACTGCACAACCTTTAGACCTCAGCCTTTTATTCATCTGTTCTCTTATTTATTTTTTCCAGCTGAGAGCACAGCGGTCAGGGGAACACATGAGTTGTGCGTCCGTACTATGTAATGCGGATATGAGGAAATAGTACGAACATGAAACTAATAGAAACAGGAGAGAGAGGGGGAAAAGAATTATGGGGGAGGTTTCTGACAGATCTGTTTTTGCACACTACCACGACAAACCCACAGTGAAACGAAGAATGTGACTAGGGGTTGTCTCGCTCACCAGCTTGCATAATGAAAGAAAAAAGGAAATGTTCTTACTCTGAACCGGAGATAAAAAGGATTTGTAAGGGTATGTAAGTACAGAAGAGGAGTTGAGAGAGCAATCAATAATTAATTTACTTTCAACAGTCAAGGGCAATTAACACGGTTTTTTACCCATTACCCGCGTAAAAGAACTAACGCCGTGGCTCGAGCTCCTAATTTCACTGACCATTGTCGCGATCGAGGATTACACAGCTAACAAATCGATACACACTCACACAGACATACAGGAAACACATACTCCCATAAACACTGGAGACATGGATTAGAGGATGTTTTGTATGAATACAAACGTCGAACATGCAGGATTTTGGAGCATTAACCTCGATGTCTAAAATCAAGGTGACCGGGCGAGTCACTGTTTGTTGTACGAACAATTTGGTACCTCAGTTGTACCTTAAACAATACAGGCATGCGGCTTCACATGGAATAACATATTCCATTTAGGCGTAGATGTAGAATATTCAAGCTACATCAAGCCTGAATAATTAAGGAAAAACGATGTGTGTGGGTGACTGACTGTATCGTCTTAATACATTATTTAGAACGGTTGTAGTGATTTCAAAGTTAGGCTGATGGTCTAATTGCCAAAAACATTTCTTTCTCAAAATCCCTGGCATCAAAATAATTATCAACTTTAATATCAAACAGCTCAACATCTTCTTTTTGAATTTCTCAAATAATTAGATAAAAGGTAGATAAAAAAATTAAAGAGGAAAGAAAGGACAATGTGCCCATTTTTCATCCGTCGTCCACCTGGAGATGTCATTTTTAAAATTATTGATTTCAAAAAGGGGTCGACAGCATTTAAGCTTTGTATATCATTCAGAGCCCTTTCTCATTTATAGTTGAAAACTGAAAACATAGATAGCATCAAGCATCCGATTCAATAATCAAGATATAACCATCATTACGACACACCACAGTAAGATTCCCAGTCTCATATTAAGAGCTAAATGTGACAAAATGCTGTATCCGTCATGCAACTGCTGCAAATACACAAAAGTAAGGGGTTGCTGCCCGGTAGATGGGTATTTTTCAGGTATGATATAGCCACCTGCTGAATGAACTAGCTCCTCAACTATTTAGAATTTGCAACATGCACTCAATGGACTGCAAAACAAAGGAATTTTGCAAATAACTGAGAATAACTGAGATTAGCAATGTCAAAATTCTAAAGGAACAAGGCACTATATGGAAACACAATGTTATACAATGATCTATACTTATATCTTTCGCCATCATCTTATCAAAATATCAAATTGTGAGAAAATATTTTGGAAATACCCACCAGCTGCTGGTATTGAAAAATAAATGTAAATGAGAAAATGTTTTCACATTTTCTTCAGGCCTAAGCATTATATTTGCTCAATGGCAATGCCAACGCACACAAGTGCATCATTTATCAAAAAGTCTGTTTTCTCAGCTATGGTGGTTCTAGTTTTTTAGGTTTGTTTTTTCCCCTTTAGTTTTAATTCGAAGAAACAGCATGTTTTTAGCTGTCCAACACAACAATTGGCCCAATCATTATAGATGGTATGTATTGTATTTTAGCATAGTTTAACATACAGTTTTATGCATATACGGGAATACAAAGTATTCAATGGGCTGGACAAAAATGGGGGTCTTGTGTGCGATCCTGCGTCCATGTGTACCCTTCCAAGGTCAGTGTGGCAGTTTCAGTTGACTTTAACAGAAGTGACAGCCATGTTGCCTCATGCACAAGTCTAGCATATTTCAGCTTATATAATTTAGAAAATGCCATAATAAGCATGGTAGCTTAACATTTGGCCCAAAGCACCAATGTGTCTGAGAGTAGTCTCAAAAGCTGCCAACATGGCTTTAGATTATAGGTCCTCTTTTGGGACCCTGGCAAGAGCGTGGCTTTTGCCTCCTCTCTGTTCAAGAAGGGTCAAATGTTTGATCTCACTTGTCACTGTCCATCCTTTTCAAGTCACAGCATCTATTGCTGTTTTCATAATATTTTAAATGATAACTACAGGAGCAAAGTGAAGAAAAATGTGTCATTTCAGTTCATTTTTTATTCTAAACTTTTTTCTACATATTTAGCATGCAGATCAACACTAAAATAATCCAGCGGGTGCCAGTCAACACTGAACATTGCTACTCTCACCTTGTCAGAGGTTGTTTCATGTTCCAGTCTTGGGAGTATGTATTTCTGAAACAATATTTTTGACATGTCAATTGTATCCAAATATTAGTTCTCTGAGATTGCCCCCATGAGCATATACAGCCATCAAACAATTTTCCATATAGGTAATTGAACTCCTCTTCAACTCAAACTTCATTGGATTAATCAATATTTCTCATGTGCAATGTGTTGCCAGGGAAACGCCACTGACATGTTTTGACCTGACCACAAAGTTGCCACCAAATTCTGAAGAAGAAACAACTCATTCCATCCAAATATACTTGGCGTGAATGTGTTGCAGGCTTTCTTTTTTTTGTTTTGTTTTTTTTAAGTAGGTCAGAAAACCTGACTTGTATAGAGAAATAGGCTCGGAGATAGATGATACCAAATGCTATAGGGAATAAATTTAACAGAGACCTTATTTGGAGCAGCAACACAAGAGATTTTTTCTGAAGTGAAATGAGGGAAAGCTTATTTAACTAGGAAATAACCAAAGTATATTTTTTTCCCTGCACATACCAAATATATATACTAAAACTTTTGAGTAGAAAATTATTTTAAAGCTAGCTAGTCATAATGTTAGACACATAAGCATTATGATTACAAAGCTGTCACACCAAAGAAAAACAGCAACCAAAATCCCCAAATCAACAGACCTTACCCTGACAAGAAACTGAGAACAAGAAGACCAAGACCAACAGATAGCGACTAAGGGATACATCCATTCATCCATTACGGGGGATGTTGGAGCCGCTGCCTGGTGAGAGGCAGGGTACATCCTGGACCGGTAGCCAGTCAATTGCAGGGCCGCACATATACAGACAGACAACCATTCACTCTCTTATTCACAAATATGGGCATTATCCTCAATTTTTTGTGGGTGAAAAAACCCACAGAGGCCCGGGAGAACATGCAAACTCCCCTCAGAATGGTCCCCTGTCAGAATCTAACCAGGGTCCTTCATGCTGTGAGGCAGAAGTGCCAACCACTGCGCCACCGTGCCACCCACTAAGGGATACACTGGTCATTTATTACTCAGCTTTGGACAGGTGGATCTGTTCCCCAATCTTACGATGGCCCAAATGCAATTAGTTTTCTCCCAGAACTCCTTATTCCTGCGTCCGTGGACAGTGGCCCATAGCCAAACTAGGCCCTCCAGGTTTTCCCCCTTTGCTTCTTTAGAAAACAAATCTATTCAGTCCAGGGTCTGAATGTGAAATCCATTTTGAACTGTATCCATTTGTTTTTTCCAAAATCAAAATGGTCTTTGTGGTTTTCCACCTGCCGAGGAGGTCATGGGCATGGTCTTAGCTGTGATTTCCCAATGCTTTCACAGAGGCACAGGTGAGGACTTTTGACCCTACCAGTCAGACAGAAAGAAAACTTGAGTTATTATAGTTCATTCATTTGCCTCTGGATACGGATGGCTTGATAGCCTCGATCACAATTGCAGAATACCGCTCCAACAAAGGCACATGGGACGACATGGTTGTGGCCTCCTCATCTGCACAGCCTCGGTGCCTCATGCCAAGGCCGCAACATTCACCACCACCAGTTTGCCAATGAAAGGCCAATCAGAGGAGCCCAATCTGAAGCCAAACTGTCTGAAAAGGGTCATCACTGCTGCCTGCAGGAGCATCTACTCTGGGCAGCAAGCACATCTCCAGGCCATGTCTACAGAAGAAAAGCAGTTACCAAACAAAAAAATATACTCCCAGAACCGGCAGACCTGACTCAAGTCATTCACTGACCATTAAACCAGCACCAACCAACAGTAGGGGAGAAATATACAGAAAATATACTGTGTATACTCAATACTGGAATGGGGCACAAGTGGAGACAAAGAATGCAATGAACTTTCATGACTTGGCTGCCAGGAGCAAGTAGTTCATTGCCCTGCTTAAGGACAAATAAGCATGAGTAGAAAACATTCCTTGTTATGAGGATGTCTCTTATATAACAAAGACCAGAGGACATTTTTTTTAATTCTAGTATGCTCAATCCATTTTTGTAGTCTTGTCTGTTGTGATATGGGTATATCAGATTTTATTACTTGTTGTTACTGTTGAACTGAAAGATTGTAGTGACCCTTTCTACAAGCAAAAATAAATAATGCCCATTCTCATTTAATATATTCCATAACCACCGTAGTAAAAACAAAAGACAGAAAGCAAACGCAGGCGAGATAAGACAAAGACAACTTTAGATTTCTAAGTATAACTAATCAAAAGAAAATAAACTTACTGAATGATTCATCATATTTTTTTAATATTAAAGAAAAGCTAAAAAAAAACATTGGGTACAAAACCACATAAGCTGATCTTTCAGATTACAAATGAAGAAACACCAAGTCAAAGATTTTTGGTATTCACTTTCATTTTAGTATTTTTCATCTTGGACCATGATGTTGTTTGGCTACTTGTTGATTTAATATTTCTACTATCATGTTTTGGTTTATTCTTCTTGTTTGCGTAAGACGACTTTCGCCATTGAAAATTATTTCATACACTATTTGTATTGTATATGATGAATCCATTGCATTATCTTGAGTATTCAATTTTATTTTTCCATTAGCTTTCTTTACAGACTACTAGCAGTGTTGAACTGTTTGCATTTAGTGTTTTGGAATTAGTTCACAAAGACGTTTTAGAGTAAATAATTTCTGTGTTTGTCTGTATCAATAACTTGTTTATCTATTTCATATTTTTGCTGAATATACTATTGTCCAAAAGTGAAACTGCCATTCAGTCAAAACAGTGGCTCCTTGTCTATGTCATAATTAATGTATAAAAACAGAAATCAGCAAACATTATAAAAATATTGTTTATGTTAAAAACACCACAAAATGGCTGAGATTATACATTTCTTTGAAACTGTATTCTGACGTATTAAAACATAGCCACAGGGGCATATACAGTATTTCCATCATCCAGTATCTCTGTTTTTGAGCTGAATGATATCAGGTCAATGCCTCCAAGAGAATTGTTTGCTTGTTCAGTCAATTTATATACAGGATGAGATTAAATGCCCCCAAGAGACAGTTCATGCACCCTCATGGGTGCAAGCACTTCCTTGGGAAACCCTGACAGAATAACCACACACACAAGCTTTCATCCCTTTGGTAAAACTCAACTGACAAATTTTGAACATCAGTTTGTGGTCTGATATCTCTGATGAAGAAAGTGTTTTAGAACTGCTGCTTGTATCACTCAGTAAGATAAGATAAGATAAGATAAGATAAGATAAGATAAGAAGTTGCAGCAACTCTTGATCAAACAAAAATCCATGGATTCCGATATTGTTATTCAGAGATCATGGTAAAAACATAGAAACTGAAAGACTGAGCCCTGTCTTTAATAGCACATGCTTAACACATACTATGTGAGCTCTAGCATCTGCACGTGTGAATCATTTGAAATGAAGCTCCCAGTATTCAGCTTGTCAAATGAGAAGATTCCTCTCACTGGTTCACAGAGAAAGATGACAAGATTATTATTGACTCCTGGATTCTGCCAGCAGCATGTATAATAACCAACCCACTGAGCCATGCTTAGAGCCCTCAGAGGCAGTTGCTGGTGAGGTATTGCAATCGGTGGCACGTCTGTCATGAAACACAGAGGGAATCAGCACCTCCTGCGGATGCAAGAATTATCTGCAACCTCTTATGCCATAGCCTGATTCACAATGGTGTTGAGTCACTTGGTTTATAACTCATGCACTTGTGCATGGGAGGTGGTATAAAAACATCAGTGAAGTCAAGAGGGTTCACGGCTTGATTCTCCCTGTCCCCCTTTGTGTGCTGTTCAGGGGCTGGTGAGCAGGAGGTTGACAGTTGCCCCAAGCATGTGGGGAAATTGTAATGTGGAGTTTTTATTTTTTATTGGGGGGCATAAATAAATAATATACCAACAGCTATTTACAGATATCCCCTTTCCCTAGTGTTTGCAACACAGATGATTTGTGGAATCCCAATGACTATAAGTGCTAAGTCAAGAGTGTTACTCTACTGCCTCCCAGTGGAAAAAAAAAATAAGCAGGACAAACAAACCAAAAAAAATTGTTAGCATCACTTAAGTTTGAACTTCTTCTTCTTTTTTTTTTTTCAATTCATCGCTATCGAAACTGATTGATTGAGTTACATAAGTAGATGGAATAATAGATAGACAGGCTGGACGAATAGCTTGACAAATGAATGAATGGTTGTGTGCTGCACAAAAATAATTAATAAATAAATAAATAAATAAATAAATGAATGAATGAATGAATGAATGAATGAAACAGCGAGCCCTGTCCTAATAACACCAAACACCAATGGGATTCATTGGGAGCACATACTGCAACCCACATTTTATCACCTGACATCAGCTCCTGTCTCCAATAATGTTCTTGTGACTGAATGGGAGATAATCCTTGCAGCCAGGTTCCAAAATCTCATAGAAAGCCTTACGGAAGTGTGCAGGCTAGTATAGCAGTCCATTATTCCCCCTAGACCTGAAATAAGATGTCACTGAAGAAAGATAAAGAAAGGAAATGGGCTACTGATCGGACAGATAATGTTTTCTTTAGCTGAAGATTCACTCACAAAAGTATGTCCAACTCGTTTGGAACTGGCACAGGTTTCAAAAGAAGCAATATAATGATGAAGTATGTTTTCATCAAAGGTCTGGTTTAGATGTAGAGGAAATCAGAAAAATAAGACTGTTTTTAAAAATAAAATCGGAACAAGGAGCTCTGAATCTTTTCATTGTCAATACCTGTCAATACCACGCATTGAGCATTGAGTCTAGTATAAGACACGGCTGAGGTACAGCACATCAATGGACCAGGTTCTGTCAGACTCGTAGCTACAAGGACAGCAAGTGCTTTGCATGCAGAGGTTAACATTTATCAGACGTTACAGTGGAAGTGCATGAACTCACTGTTTCTTGTGGTACAAGCGAGTACAAGGATGAAAAGACTCAAGCACCACAGTAATTGAGCAAAATGATATATATAGTTCCCCAGCAATAAGAGTTTTTTTTTTCCCCAGTTCTATTTAGATGTAGAACTAAATTGCCACTGACAAAATGGCGAGGCAAATATTTGAATATTATTTCCCTTGTCTCTTGTGTTGTACAAGAGGGAATGTCTAATTTTTACAAAATGCTGAAAAATCTACCCTATGATATGTTGTAACTAAACCAATATTTATTGATATAGATTAGAGATAATGTTGTCTCAATGCTGTTTGGCTGTTTTTCTTGACAAAGCAGGTTTGTGAAACTATCTGATTTCAACTGGATTATATTTGCTATGATTTAACATGTTTCGATTTCCTTAACAGATCATTAGTAGCAATTCTGAAGAACTCATTTGAAATCTGTTGGGTTTTTTTTTAACATGACAAAATGCAGGTATGGTTTAGTGAGATTTGACGCATCTTGCAACAAAAAATTACTATCGTGTTGACAATACATTAAATAAAAATAAAAAAGGTGGTCTGGTAAAGGACTTCCAGTTCGAGCTTGCCCTGTTGTTTCATTATACAAATCAGATATATATTATCCTGAAGTTGATAATCAAAATCTCAGCAAAAATGTCTATGGAGCATTGATATTAACAAGTTGGATAGAGATACAAATCTAAATTAGTGTTGCTGCCCAAGTGCCACATGTGTAAACTGGACAGGGGACCATTTGCCAAGTGAAAATTACAGGTTAATAATATGTTCCTCTCATATGTGCTACTAAAATCCACCTTTAGATATTGGATTTAAATGTGTGCTTGAATAAACTGGTATTAGAGCAAGCTGCTTCTGGTTGACTTGAATGCGAGAGAAACACATCTTGATGCATCTGTCAATGAAATGTGTCAGTTAGGATTAGCATTTCAATCTGTTAGATCAGATTTATCAAGTGACTCACACACCTAAGGAGTTAGCTGTTATCACAAGAAGAAGCTAATCAGAAAAAGGAAAAGGGTGGGGGGCGCGTTGCATAAATCAATACTGGGGTTTGTGTTTAATGGATTGTGGAATTATGGTCATATTCAAGAATCACCTACTGTATAACAGACTTGTAGCAAGAGGGAATTGTCAGTGCTACAACCCCAATTCCAATCAAGTTGGGACATTGTGTAAAAACAGAATACGATGATTTGCAAATCATTTTCAACCAATATTCAGTTGAATACCCTTCGAAGACAAGATATTGTTCAAACTGATGTTTTTTGCTAATGTCTGTGAGTATAAATACTCATTTTGAATCTGTGTTACACCACCATTTTTCATTTTAACAACACTCAGTAAGCATTTTGGAACAGAAGACAGTATTTGTTTAAGTTTTGTAAGTGGAATTCTTTCCCATTCTTGCTTTATGTACAACTTCAGTTGCTCAACAGTCTGGAGTCTCTGTTGTCGTATTATACGCTTCATAATGAGCCACAAATTTTAAATAGGAGACAAGTCTGGACTGCAGGCAGGTCAGTCTAGTACCCACACTCTTTTACTACAAAGTCATGCTGTTTTAATGCTTGTAGAATGTGGCTTGGTATCGTCTTGCTGAAATAAGCAAGGGAGTCCCTGAAAAAGACGCTGCTTGGATGGCAGCAGATGCTCTTCCAAAACCTGTATGTATCTTTTAGCCATCCCATGGGCGCTAACACACCCCCATACCGTCACAGACACTCGCATTTGAACCTTGTACTGGCTGACAACAGTACGGATGGCCCCTTTTCTTTGGCCCCGTCTTTGGCCCGGAGGACGTGATGTCCATTATTTACAAAAACAATTTGAAATGGAGACTCATGAGACCACAGTTCACCTTTCCACTTTGCTTCCATCCATTTCGGATGAGATCGGGCCCAGATAAGCTGGTGGCCAATTTTGGGTGTGATTGATGTATGGCTTTTGCTTTGCATTACAGTTTTAACTTGCATTTGTAGATGCAGAGACAAACTGTATTTACTGACCATGGCTTTTTTGAAGTGTTCCTGAGCCCACATGACAATATTCTTTACACAAAGATCCATCCATCCATCTTCTACCGCTTATCCTGTACTAGGGATCGCGGGGCATGCTTTCCAAGGGGTCATCGGGTCTAAGGCGGGGTCACCCTGGACTGGTCGCCAGTCAATTGCAGGACCACATATACTGACAAACAATCATTCAGTCACTCACTCATTCGTGGCAATTTTCCCATTTTTTTCCAAACATCCTGCTGTATGTTTTTGGACTGTGGAAAGAACCCGCAGCCCAGAGGAAACCCACACAGAGAACATGCAAACTCTAAACAGAAAGGTCCCCTGGTGGGAATTTAACAGAAGCGCTAAACACTACGTCACCATGCTGCTCCCCTTTACACAATGATGCAGTTTTTCATTGCAAGGCTGTCTGAGGGATCGTAGGTCAGAAACATTCAATACTGGTTTTCGGCCTTGCCACTTCAGATTCTATGAATATTTGACAATATTATGGACCGCAGATGATGAAGTCCCTAAATTTCTTGCAATTACAGATTGAGAAATGATGTTCTTAAACTGTTGGGACTATTTGCTCATGCAGTTATTCACAAAAATGGTGAACCTCACCCTAACCTTGCTCGTGAACAACAGAGCCTTTCAGAGATGGTCATTTTATACCCCATTGTGACAATCAACTGTTTCCAATTTACCTGTGGAATATTCCTAACGGGTGTTTTTTGAGCAATCCTGAACTTCCCCAGTTTTTTGTTGCCTGTTTGTTGCCAGCTTTTTTGGAATGAGTTGCAGGCATCGAATTCAAATGAGTGAATATAAAAAAAAAACAAATCACTTTTATCAGTTTGAACATTAAATACATGGTATTCAGCTGAATATAGGTTGAAAGCAATTTGCAAATCATTGTATTGTTTTTATTTATGTTTTACACAATATCCCAACATCATTGGAATTGGGGTTTTTAGAAGGACTACTGTATCCTTAAAAACATTTATAGACATGGAGCAATAATTAAAAAAAAAAAAATCACTTTATGAGTGATTAATCCAAAAACTGGCCATCTTACTTTAGCCGTCCCTGTCCCATGTGCTCAGTAAGGAAACAGAAATAACTTCATTCCTTTTGTTTTGAAGGTGAATGTTAATGTCTCTGTACGCCACTACACCTTCACAAAAATATGCTGGAGATCAAATGTCGTAAGCCATTATCGACACAAAAGAAATTTGCTTCAGGTTAAAAAAAAAAAAAAAAGCAAGATGGTGTTTTGAAGTGATGCGTAAGTAAGTGCTTATTTGATAGGGCTAAATATGAAGTAATGTGTTTTTTGTGGAGTACAAGCCATTGTGTTTGAGGATTACATCTTGAATCATTACAATGGAACTAAACATTCTGAGAAATATTTGCAGTTGGCCCTGACCGGACAGCGACATCTGATGTTTGTGAGCTAACCTGCAAAACTCTGGACATTTGAAATGCTGGCAAGTTGGAGTAGCTAGAATGTACCCTGAACATGTTATTTTTCTGTTTGTTTTTCAATGTTATACATCAATGTTAATGTTTGTATCCCTGCTGAGATCTAACCATATTGAAGTTGCAGCTACGGCTGCTTTTTTTTGGTTTCTTTAGGGCAATGAGTCATAGAGTTGAAGGCAGTTGTCGGAGCACGAGAACGACCATTATGACATAGACTGCAAACCAACTGCCTGTAACTGCACAGATGACTGAACGCACTGCGCCTTTTATTGTTCATGAAAAGCTCAGCTTGGTGAAGGTTTTCATGAGGAAGTTTCATTTGTTTGGGTTAGAGGACATTTGTTAAATGATAAGGACTCAAATACCAGTCATGTTATGAGTACTATATAGTTTTCTAACTTAAAACTGCAAAAAGAGTTGAAAAAGACTCTTAGATGAAGATAAGTTCAGCTAATCTAAACAAAGAGATTCTTATGATCTTGTGTCAGCTGTCGCATACATGTTCAACCAGACTTCAGTAGACTTGTTCAAACCCCAGAAATACTAGGTTTTTCACTGCATTGGACACTTTTTTGACCTCCACGTTTTCAAACCCCTATTTTCCATCCAGTAGTAACTTATCAAGCCAATTGACTCCACTTATAAAGCAATTAGAGAAACGAACAGAATCAGTGGTTCACATCTCCTACACAATCAATTGTTTAATGCAATCAAATGCATTAAGTTGATACAAGGCATGGATATGACCTCAGTCAGGTACTTAGCCTTTTCCTGCTTGCAAAATTTTTGTTAGCCCTTATCAACTATTCAATTTCTAAAGTGACTAGTGTATTCATGTAAAACATTACTAGTACAATGTCTTTTTTTATTGTGTTTGCAACAGTAATAATTACAATAATGTGCTTTTTTTTATTTACCCTGTTCTACTCTTGTATTCCTTTTTTTATTTCTCAACTTCTTTTATATTCTAGCTATCTCATCATGCATCCCATTGCCCTTTGTTGCTGTCACACTGTATATTTCCCCTCTGTGTGACAAATAAAGATCTGTCTAATCTCTTTATTTTTTCTTATAGCAATGCAATATTTTCTATAAACATTTGCAGCCGCCATATTAAGTTTTCTTAAAGTCAAATGAAGTTGAAAGCTTTGTCATACTGGGCCAGATAGAACAGAATGTGTGTTCTTTTATTGGTAAAGTCTTCGGCCCATTAAATGGTCAACAGCTTTAAAAGTTTGTCATGTCTTGCATGGTGTTGTGAATTAGCTTGTTGGAGTCTGAATGATGTCTTTTCTACATACTTGCCTCAGTGGTCTTCCATTTATTGGGCATAACTGAACAAGCCTATTAGTATAATTACATGCAAAAAATTAGTGAGTTTTCACTGTAGCAACTACCTGAACATGATTTTCAGTTTGTTAATCATGAAGGGAATTCTGTCATTGAGTGGTCTGAGTCAAAATGACGAAAATGTATTTTTGCTTTGGAACAACATGTTAAGACTGCATTAAAATAAGCAACAAGTGAAGTTCCTCATGAGGACACTTGCAGACCATGTCTCATACACATCATAGTTGGTACAACATTGTTTTAGAAACTACATATTTATTTGTCTTTTGAATGGATACTGTTCAGAGCATTACAATAAAGGTAGAAATAACCCTAATAGAGAGGAAAAAAAAAAAAAAAAAATCAGTGGACAATCTCAACAAGAATCATTTCCTTTGTAACTGAGCAAACAATAAAGTTGGAGTATGTGCTTAGTCAAAAAGATATTTTAAACTATACATATATACACAGGTAAACAGAAATCTTTTCATGCTCTGATGTATGAAACATCACATTGCTACGACCTGTAAAGTTGGCCCACCTTATACATCTGGGAATAACAGATTAAGGGATAGTTCTTGCTCAGGTTTGGCAAAAAAATTGTAACTTCAAAACTAAGCCAATACTGTTAACCATATGAAATAATAGATATGGAAATATTTATCTCTTCACCAAAGAAGTCTCCTTCCTCTACTCCTTAAATGTTGCAAAAGCTTGACCAGAATTTAAACAGTGAAACCTCAGATGTCCTTCAGACACAGGAAAAAAGAAAAAAATACAGAAGGAAAACTGGACATCACATTTTTCAGTCTGACATTGAAAATACTTTTACAAACCATAGTGCTACTCTAACTACTCATTAATCTTTGGTAGCAAATTGGCTAACAAAAGAAGCAATTCAATTTTACTTAAAATGTTTGTAGATAATTAACACAAGTTTGTGTGGAAAAAGCTCTTGAAATCAGTGTTGTGGGAAAAAAAAAAAGGCATTGAGATTTTTGGACCAATGGGTCTTCAAGCCACAAACTTGATTTTAGTGGTTGAGCCACTTTTTGTAGCTGTGTCTGCATGGGACTGATATCCAATGATCACCTTTGATGGAACGCCTAATTTCTCTTTATACACTCGACTGGAAAAACAAAGATACATTATATGTTAGAAAACACAAACCGATGTTTCTTAAAAAAAGGGCAAATTACAGACTGAATGCTGGGAATTTAGGGGATGAATTTTTCTGAGTTTGTCCTATCTATCTACCATAATTAAACAACATATCCCCGGCTTACCCTATATGCGTGATGGCATCTTTGTTTTCATAGTTTGTGGTCCATATTGCTATTTTATCTCCTTTGGCTCGGACATTGATGACAGCACCACAGACATCATCGCTGTAGTCATCAAACGCTTCACCTACAAGACACAAGAGCTGCAAAGAAAAGTTCAAATTTAAGGGTAAAATGTATCAGTTAGTGACAATAACAGTAACGGTTTACTATTAACAAGAATTAACAAAACATAGCGTACTGTCTCCAACCAGAAACGATCCAGGTCAGACTTGCGCTGCTGCTTGGACAAAGTTATTAGCCAGCGGCCACCACTTCGGTTATGTTCATCCTCCCACATAGGTTCAATCCCATCCTGAAAATGTGGAAAGATAAACTGAAAGAAAACCAAAGCAGTATAACAACATTGTCAATGAATTTCTTTGCCTATTTTCAAAAGCGCATTATGAACACAAGTCCTAATGTCACTGGGCACATTTAGCTTTAAAAAGCTCATTGAAACCAACAGACAAGATTAAGTGCAGTGCAGTTGAGTGCAGAATGTTTTTCTTCGGGCACTTGAATAAACTACATTTTAATTTTCTCTCACAGTTATTTGTAACACTGATAGTACTGGTTGACAGTCACTAAAACTATCCTGAACAAATAACTTGGACATCTGAAAATTATTTCCAAAATAAAACACTACAAGTTTGCTTTGTAATGGGGTGTGCATTCTTATGGACCAGAACAGCCACTCTAAATAAAGAATTTATTTTTTAGTATAAAAAGCGGACAAGATTTGTTTTATAGTGATGCCATTGTTCTGTCATCAGATAGTTCTCCACAATTTTCACACATATATGCAGTGCATCAACATCAATATAGGACAATTACTCTTGCTGATTCATGCCGAGGAAATGATAAAGGTACTCATATCTGTGGCTAATATTTATCTGGTTATGTGACAGAAGACAATTTGTGGAAAAGCTGAAAGACTTTAGCCATATCTTATTTTAACTTGATGATGAAAGTGTTTCACATGTATACGAGTATAAATGACAAAATACAACACCCTATGCTATACGATTTCAAATTCCAACAGCCCAATAGCATTCATTTTACAAACTTGCCATTTCCTATGATCAAATTTTCTAATGGCAGCACAAGTTACATGCCATCTAGTCCAAGGGAAGCTGGTCATGGCAGATCATAGCTCCAAATATTTCAACCCTCTTTATGATACAAAGCCACAAAGAAAAACAGAAAAGAAAACAGAAAAGATTTTTGAGATCAGTTTGCACCACCCGTTTCAGTGGTCAACTGGTGACTAATGTGGGTCAATGTGCACTGGGTCCCAACACTCATACACACCTTTGTCTATGTCACACCCTCTCTTTTTTCTTTTAGCTCAACTGGTCATGACAGGGGGGCCACCCACATTGAGCTCAGATCAGTCCCAGGTTTTTGCCAATGTTGCAATGTGCTTGCTTATGAGTGAATGATTGGTTTCTGGGAATCATTTTTAATTTTTTTGTCCAGGCCTATCCTATATTTCAGGTGTTATGAGGCAACAAAAAAATTTCACTTGATCATCTTAAGTTACGAGACGAAGCAGAATGATCTTACCTTGAACAGCGAATAGTCACAGCCAGACATCAAGTTGCTTGACAACTGAATGTGATTATATAATCTGTTGAGAAATAATTTTACATGAAATGCCATATAGCAGGGGTGGTCAAACTTTTTGGTTCAGGGGCAGCACTGACTTTTAAAATTTGGGCCAGGTCAACACAAGATACAATACATACATCAAAAAAAAAAAAAAAAACGCATTTGTGACAAGTACATATCAAACTCCCCTGAGATTTTTCCGAACATTGTCTGACATTTGCTTTGAAAATAAAACCAGCTTGGTTTTGTGCGCGCTGACGTCTGCTTACATTTCATGAACAAACCGTTTTTTTCCCTTGTAGCTTCACATCCAGCTTATACACACACGAGTCAGTATTTCCACAGTAAAGGCTAAATCATGAAGCCAATCCATGTCATTCAGCTCAGGAAAATTCTCAAGTGTTCCAAAGTAGCGCAAAAAATGAAATCTCCTGTTTGAGCTCCCACATTTATTGATCCAATCATTCAATGGTTCTAATCCTTGCCGGGCCAGATTAAAAAGACCAACGGGCCTGATGTGGCCCGCGGGCCGTAGTTTTCCCACCCCTGCCATATACCCAGGTGAAAAAACAACAATGCACTGTATATCCTAAATTCACATTATCAATTACTTTTGTATAAACAGAACTGAGTTCACATTTATGCCCCAGAGGTATAAAAACAGCTTCAATCCATGGGCCATCTGACTGATGAATCAAGAGAAAACAGGAAAAATAAGAACACGAGAACGCCTTCACACAGTCACCTTACAATCACAATCTAATTTATTCATGCCCCGTATACAAATTGCAATACGAAGTGAAAACCGTATATCCTAGACTGATTTTACCTCAAGTGCACTTCTCTACCTTAAATAAGGAATAGTTGCATATATTTTTTTACCATTTTTTTAAATGTAAGTGAATGTGATACATGTATTTTTTTCTCACCACCATTAAAAGATGGTGCAAATTTTATTGTACTTTTGAGCAGTGACAAGAAAGGAGCTCATTCCTTCAGTCAAAACAAATTGTCAGCTTCGTTCATTTCTCAATATTTTGATGCAATGCAGAGGTTTTCTAGAAACTTTTTTTTTTTTTGCTTTCTTCCAGGACAAGCTCTATTCAGCCGCCCAATCCAAAGTTAGTGTGGCTTTCTATCCGGACGGTGGTGAAGGAGAAAGTAAACACATAACAAGGAAAGCAATTGATTCCCAAAACAAATGTTACTCTGGTGAAATTGCTGCCCTTGTCTTCACTATATTGGAAATGAGCAAATTTAGTAACAGTTTTTAAAACCCCCAGAGAGCCAAATGTTGGCGTGTGTGTATGTAACCGTGTTTGTTATTATTTTTTAACTCTGAAGCTTGAATCTCATTTGCTTTTGCTGTGATAACATCTGAGCGATAATATACTTACGCCCAGAAGTCTTCCACCGTGTCAAATTTGGAGATGAGTCTGAGGTTTGCTTGCCAGGTTTTGCTTTTATCATTCTTGAAAAACCACAGAGCCCACCTGGAAATCATATGCAAAAGGAAAATTGCATTCCTTCCATTAAGCATCACTCTTTAATAGATTTTAAGTTGCAGGGTATACAGAGTATACTGCACCTGATTACTGTGCTCTTACCTGTTTTGTAATGGATGCTTAATGTATACCTCAAGATTTGCAACCTGTTGAAAGGTTGTTTCACAGGTTTCCTTTTCCGGATTTGCAGAAACAGAGCTTGATACCTGGACAAAGAAAATCACAACACTTTTTTTTTAATATAACTGTAAAAGCGAAGTGATCATAGTTGTGACCTGAGAGAATCGTGAGGGTACAAATGACTGTCGAGTAACACAGAAATCCATAAAAGACCAAGAATTGAAATTAATGTTTGTAGATGCTGTCGTAAAATGTTGTCTTATATATTATGAAAATTATATCTGTCTGTTATCCATAGTTTAATTTATATAACTTGTGAGAGACCACGTTAAATACATGAAACAATGATAAGGTTGCTCTCAAGTCTCTCCCATTAGTTTGAGAAGTGGTTACATTTGTGAACCCGACAGTTGGCTAAATTGACACGCATATTCATTGCGACTTCCCACGCTGGCGAGTTTTAACACATTTAAATAACTAATAATGAAACCCTCAATTCCTACACATTTTTATTCGTTGGGAAAACGTTGCTGAGGAAACTCAGCAACTCAGCAACGAATGCCACCCTTGCCAATGTTGAGTGAGTCACTTCAGTTACCTGAGTCGTTCAATGTCAACACGACCAGTTAATTCAATCACTTAGGTGGCAAAAATAATAGTCTCACTGACAAAAAGAAAGAGAGGAAAAAAAACGGATGGACACAAATATCCGTGGATTGCATACAACTTACTAGTAGAGCAGTCGCCATCTTCTGGAAATCTCAATCATTTTTTCGGCGTGTTAAAATAGCTGATTTGGGCCATCTGGTCCGTAATACGACGCATGCGCAAAGAGGAGAAACCCCGTTAATTCATGGTGTCAAGGGGTTTCATGAATTACTGAATGCTCCAAAGAAGTTGGGTTCATGGCACTTTACACCTAACAAAGCTTGTTATGTTCTGGTTATCGTATGACAGCTCCTTTGACAAAACCAAGCCGTCACTCAAATATTTTTTTTTTAAAATTGGATGTGTGTGGTGCTGACAAAATGTAACTGCAAAAGTGGGGGAGAATCAATAGTATAGGCTCATAATGAGATCAACTATGAAAAGAAATGTTTAATAAAATTGATAAATCACTGGAATATATATTTTATGGCGATAAGTATGAATAAGTATAAATGTTATCAATTAATGTCAATCTTACAATTGCTGAACACTGCAACAACCTGACAAATACACCTTCAAAAAAATGAAGAAAGATAAATTGGGAAAATGTACCTTGCAAAAAGAAAAGGAAAAAAAAAAACATCAAGTACGAAGCTCTGCCTTTATCAGCCTTTGTATGGCTTGATCACCACCCAAGTCCTTGTGAAAAATACTACTATGGTAAAGATTGAACACTTGTTACCATGGCAACATGTCCAGAACAAAAAAATCCACTTTCTTAAGAAAGGGAGTCCCTGGGTAGATCTGAAATTGCTTCCCTAACCCCTTAATTCTACTTCATGCTATTAGCCAACAACCATATACTAAAACTTAAGAAAAATAAAAATAAAAAGTTAAAGAAGAGCAAGTATTTTAATGCAGGTCCAGCTCCTCTGAATTATCATCAATCAGTTCTTGTTGAAAATAACATTTGATCATTTTATAATTCCTCTACACTACATTCCGGACATTGGAAATTGACTTAAAAATACAACATACACAATAAACCACAGAAAAAAACCAATATGAATGATTTATGTCATGTTTTCTCAGAAAATGTTTGGTAAGTAATGATGAATGAAATACATAGTGCACAGAGGAAAATCAAATCAATCAAGCATGAGAAATACATTTTCAACTCTTTAATGACAATTTGACTCTTCTTGAAAAAAGTAGTCCACTACTCAACAATTAGTTTCTAATGCTGAAATGTTCCATCGGAGCAAGTGCAGAGAATTTTAGAATCTTTGACAGGAGACGGTTTAAGGACAAATGTTGTGGGCACTTCAGAAAGTCAGGACTGCACGGATACTGCAAAACAGAAAACCACAACAACAAAAAACAGTGAATCTATGAGAACACACAACGTTTTGGAGAAGGAACAAAAACTTTGCAAGGAAATAATGAAAAAATGTATCAGATCAAAAAACAAACATAACTGGACTGTTCTCACCTCTTTCCAGCATGCATGAGGTCAAATCCCTCATTTATCTTCTCAAAGGGCAAAGTGTGAGTCACGAACTCATCCACCAATAGCTTCTTATTCAGGTATTCCTCCACTAGCTTTGGAACACTCTCCACACTCTTCCAGCCTTGGGGCAAGAAGATCAACACTAGTGTTATGAACCGAACTGAATGAGTACTACAGATTTACCCATTACAACAACAAACATAGCAAGCATTCCTAAGTAGAAGACTAAGAAAACAGGGAATTAACGTCAACATTAACTCTGTTAAACACTACGTCATTAAAATTGTATATCTCTTTCAGTGGCTTGGGATATTAATGTAAGATAAGATAAACTTTATTGATCTCCATAGGGTGAATTCTGCATTTATTTTGGAGCATTTCTTGATTTCATGGTCTTTATTTGGGATGTAAAGATTTTTTTTAAAACAGCTTATCAAAACAGATACAAAATAAAGAAGATTTCAAACTACTGCAGGGGTGCAGCCACTGTACCAGCAGTTGGAATATTATTTTACATATTTATTTATACTTGCTTATTTTTACCCAAAGGGCTCAATGCATTACGAACTTTTCATACAATACAAATGTTGTTTCTTTTACTAGGTCTGACATTCCTTTTCAGAGCAGATACATCCACACAACTGTCTCAATCTGTTTACTTACTTTGAAAAAATAAAAACAGTATACACACGCAGCTAATGTTTTGGATACTGAGTACTGTTTTGCATGATTTAGGTCATGATGATTTGGGGAGTCTGGCTTAGCTTTAGCTTAGCTTCTGTTTTCATTTTTTTTATAAAACTCTTTTTTTTTTTTTTTGTTTTTCAAATAAATAACAGCGAACAAAATAGGTGTTGACAGAAACAGGTTTTGCCAAAAATAATGGCAGAAGACTAGAGACTGATTGGATTCTGGTCTGGAACAATCCTCGGCGTTTAACTACATGAGCAACTTCAAAGTTGCTGAGAGTTAGTGCTGTACATATGCAACATTAAGTCCATTGAAGCACTAAGGGGAAAAAAAAAAGTTTCAACAGCGCCATTCACCTCCAAAAGCTGTACCCCGCCACACTCGACCAGTCACCAGCTGGAATGGTCTGGTAGAGATCTCCTGTCCAGCTCCAGCCACACCAATGATGACACTCTCACCCCATCCTTTGTGACACGCCTCCAGAGCAGCTCTCTAAATAGTACGCAAATAACAAATTTCTTAATTTATAAACAATAATGTAAACAATCTTGCATTTTTTACACTGCAGGTACTGCACATTTTGCATTTTGGGTAGCTGAAAGGAGCATGCTATTCTTTATAAAACGAGAACACAAAACAAGCCTTACCATGATTTGCACATTTCCAATGCACTCAAAGGAATAGTCTACTCCACCATCAGTCATCTCGACCAGAACTTCTTGAATGGGCTTAGAGTGGTCCTTGGGGTTAACAAACTCAGTGGCTCCAAACTTCTTGGCTGTCTCATATTTGGCAGGGTTGATGTCAACACCAATTATTCTAGTTGCCCCAGCAACTTTACAGCCCATTATGACTGCAAGGCCAACAGCACCCAGACCAAAGATAGCACACGTAGAACCAGGCTCAACCTGCCCATTTATGAAGAGAAATAAGATGGTCCAACTTTAAGTTCAACCTTTACCTATTCATTAGTACTATTTGATGGCTTTTTGAAGCTTTAGACAAGAATTCTAAATGTGAGAACCACTTTATTGTTACACAGTTAAAATCTACACTGCACTGCAATATTGATTTCAAAGTTCTCATTAATTTACACAAGAACTAACAACAATCCCCAAGACTTACTTTTCATATAGAATATTAATACAGGTCAGTCACTTTCTATTGTACTAGTCTTTTGAAAAACATGTGCACTGAATAGGCATGAATTATAAAACAGAAAAATGTTCAAATAATATATTACATTTTGTTGTAATTTTCATATTCACCTTGGCTGTGTTAATAGCAGCACCGTAACCGGTGGAAATACCACATCCAAGCAGGCAAACTTTATCCAGTGGAGCTTTGTCATTGACCTTGGCCAAAGAGATGTCAGCTACCACAGTGTACTCAGAGAAGGTGCTGGTCCCCATGAAATGAAACACTTGCTTTCCCTTGCAGGTGAAACGTGAGGTACCATCAGGGAGCAAGCCTTTGCCCTGGGTTACTCTGAGGATTGAAACCCAAGAGATAGAGATTTTTTTTTTTTTTTTACTGAACATATGTTGAAATGTATTTGACTGTATTTAAACTATGGATTACAAGTCAGTGTTTGATTTTCAGGATTTAACAATTCAAGCATGTGAACTGAACAGAGCAAGGAGTTCTTAATGTAAACAATAGGGATGTCACTATTAGATCCCGACATATTATGATGGTAGGTCAAGAGATTCAAAAAAACAATGAGGTCATACAACAGTGTCCTTATACATATATGCACAAAACATCCCCTCAACAGGAATATGTATTTATTTCTGCTGCAGGAGGTAAAACTACTGCAATCAATTAAAAATGTGCAAAGTCCAGTTTCATGGTTAAATCAGATCTGGACAAGGGCCAGAAAGACTGACAGTATGCAAGCAGACATCTACAAGGACGGCAGGAATGCTTTCAAAGCCATCATTCTGTCTTTGCACAATGAGCATCCGCCTATATAGGCACAACTTATTCTGAATAATGTGTCCTCCATTTTGCAAAAATAATACTGCATCACTGACATTTTGTTAGTAAATGATGCACATTTTGTTTACCTTGGGGTAGAAATGTGCCAACAACAAATCAGACCACAACTTATTTTGAAATAAAAACACTCTTGTGTGTAGATGTTCTAACAAAAAATCCATGATATTCTATCGAGTTGGGAGCTGGACTGGATAAATACTTGTTTGTCAGAAAATCAATTCGTGATGACCCTTTTGTTTTGGCAGGACAGAGCCGTGAACTAAAATGCTAATGGAAGCTCAAGGTTTTGTTCAGCTACTGAGTTTGCATGACCTGCTAGAATTAAACTTCTTCCATGTGCTTTGTACAGCTTTACATTAATTCTCAATCATTATCAACGCACTATTAGTAATTTATAAATTATTACAGTAATATTTATCAAGCCAAATCACTAAAGCTACATTAAGTGCATTAAGATGAGATGAAAATAGGAGTGCATCAGCAGAGCAATGTGTCCTCAACCGAAACAATATTATGTGCACAGGTAGCTCAGGATGGAAAGGTACAGATAAAAGAGCGTGCATTGCACGTCAGAAATTGTCATACTTGACCGCAATAGAAGGCCACATGTAAAGAAGATGATCGTTGAGAAATGGGTGAAAACTCAACAGATGATAAACAAAAGCAATTAGTTACTCCGGGTTCTTTATATAAAGGAAGTGTCTGCGCTGTGAACATGACGACTTAAGTTGCAGACCCTGCTCCGAGGAACTGAAAAGACATCGGGAGTCAGATAACGACTGGTCAGTCTGTGGGAGTTACGTCCTGAGAAAAGACTGTCAACAACTGTCAACGACCAGTGAGAAAAAGACACCCAGAACTGCACATTTCATTCTTTGTATAATAAAAACACTGGGTCAGGGAAACATAGCCAGTCAGACTTTGTGAACTGACACGATTGTTGCTTGTCAGGGAATAGAAGATCGGACCCAGAGCTCTGTATACTTTATTTGGACTGCTGAATTAAATACTGATGGAAGCCAAAATATTTTCTCCTATTGCTTCATCAACGAATATGCAGGATCCAACCACACTCAAGGTAGAATGGGACAAGATCTAACAGCTTAAAACCAAACAGTTCATTTAATAATATTACCTTATTTTCTGGCAAAGGTTGGTCTTGGGATTTTTGCAGAATTTGCATTCACCACACTGGGGTACATACAAGGGGATGACAGTATCACCTGAAAAAGAAAAGCAAACAGCTAAGCCAAAACCTATGCACTGCACTTTGAATTCGATTTTAAGGTTTTTGTTGTGCCCGCAGTTCCATACCAGGCTTGAATTTGTTAACACCTTCACCAACACTCTCAACTATCCCAGCACCCTCATGGCCCAAGACGACTGGAAAAATCCCTTCAGGATCACTTCCACTCAAAGTGTAGGCATCTGTGTGACACACTCCTGTGGCAATGATCTAGGGAACACAATGCCCATGTCAGAGATCTGCTATGTTCATATTAAACACTTAAATGTAAATCAAGACTGCTTTGTCTGATAAAGCAAAGAGAAGTTCATTAAAATTCTCAAAAATTACTGCCTTGCAGATGCTGCCTTATTGTTGATACCAGCATGTCACAAATCAAGATTTTTAATTGCCATCGCGCGGGCCCAGAGAAATATTGCAATGAGAACTCCCAGCTCAGAGTATGTACAGGATAAAAATAAATAAGACAGTTATAAACATAGAGCGCAGATATAAACATAGTGCGGATAGCATGAAGGATGATATGAATATGACTGAGTTTCAAGTGCAGCTTAGTGCAAGGTGGTGTTGAGTGAGAGATTGTCAGGTGGGTCTGAGATTGTCTCTGTGGGGGTTTGAGGATGGAGTGGTTGCCAGCAGGGGGCATTGTGTTGGTGTGTGGCTGAACAGGTAGGGGTTCAGGTGTGAATGTGAGGGCTCTGCTGGGGGATGGGGTGTGGTAGCTTGCAAAAGAGGGGGAATTGCTTTTACAGCTCTTGGGTAGAAGCTGTTTTTCAGCCGAGGCGTGTGGGTATTGATTGTCCTGTCCCGCTTCCCTGATGGGAGCAGCACAAACAGGCTGTTGCCCAGGTAGGAGGGCTCCATTGTAATGGTCTTGGCCTTCTTCTGCATCCGGGCATCGTAGATAAACCCCAGATCTAGGAGAAGGCAGCCCACAATGCCCTGTGCTGTTCTCACCACCCTGGCCGGCTCCTTCCTGTTTCATGCTGTGCAGCCACCACACCACACTGTAGCGCTGAGACAGAGGATGCTTTCTGTTGTCGATCTGTAGAGGTTGATGAGCAACTGAGGAGAGGCCAGCTCACTTTAGCTTCCTGAGTAAGAAGATTTGTTGCTGGGTTTTCTTCGCCAGGTGTGGGTTGTTGCGGCTAAAGTCAGGTCGGATGAGATGTGGATGGCCAGGAACCTGAAGCTGCCCACGCGCTCCACTGTATCCCTATTTATGTGAGGAGAGCTTGTGCCGTTCTCCTGAACCGTCGGTAACCCACAACTATCTCCCTGGTTGCTTGTGTTTAGGATGAGGTTATTGTTAGAGCACCACTGAGTTAAGCGCTAATCTCTTCTCTGTAGTAGTTATCATCATTATCTGATATGAGGCCCACGATGTTGGTGTCATCTGCAAACTTGACGATGGTGTTGTTTATGGAATGAATGGCAAGACAGCTGTGTGTGAAGAGGACCGGGCTAAAACGCAGGCCTGCGGTGTACCAGTGTTCAGATCCGAGAGTAAGATGTGGAGTTCCCCAAACTCACCAACTAAGCCCTGTTGGTGAGGGAGTGCTAATCCTTTTAAACATTTGTTGGATTTGTTGCCTTGAGCAATGTTATAGTCAGGGGATATAAATTGTGTGACCTAAGAGTGACCTGTAATGTTGAAACACCACAAAGGTTATTGCCAGTCTGCTGGTCAGCTTGAAGAGTGGATGGCATTAAAAAATAGTGATGTCACATATAATGCTTTGAATTGGGAAGAACTCCGATGAGATACTGAACCCCTTGCTGCTCCCCTGGCACTGCTTTTTAACTGCTTTCTGCTCATGGCCCATCCATGATGGGTTAAATGCAGTGGGCAAATTTCAGTGATGTTGCGCTCCTTGTATGTAACAAACGGGGCATTTCTTCTATCATCAAAATTTCAACAATGAACAAAAAATGTAAAAAGTATCTTCCAAAAAGTATGATGCCTCAGACTTTGAGGATTTTTTTGAATAGAGTAGCAGTCAACTTTCTGATTTGATGGCTAATATATGTGACAAATTCTATGACTGTAAAGGTTACACAACCTTGGCTACTGTACATTTATCTATGCAATAACACATTAGTATTTATGTATCCATTATTTGACCAATAATGAACTGCTACCAATAACAATGTTAAACTGTAAAATAAATTGTCATGTCCACTCTTGCACACTTTTGAAAATATAATCAATCACATTTATATTCCTGTTATTTTTTGTAAATTGATGTGATGCCGTGATGGTGTCAGCGGGGCATTAGTAATCTCAAATTTGCTGCTGTTTGAACTCATATCATGAGACTGATAATATCAAAAATGCAATTTTCAAAACATTGTCAATGGTGGCCTAAAAGCTGTGTATTTGCCTATTCCATTTATAACAATATAAAAGGTCAAAATTAAAATTAAAAAGACAGTTTGCTATGTAATTTCTGAGGGAAATATTTAAGTATGAGATTTACCTTGATTCGAACCTCATGGGCCTGTGGAGGTGCAACCTCAACCTCTTCAATGGAGAGAGGTTTGCCAGGTTCCCAGGCAACAGCAGCCTTACACTTGATCACCTTGAGGAAAAAAATATATATACATTGTTTGTTCGTTTGTTTTGTTTCCCACCACAGTCGAATGGGTGAAACTTATGTTTTAATAATTAACCGCTGGTAGCTTTAATCTGAGGAAATTGCATTCTATTGCACTCTAGGCAATTAGTTACCCGGTTAATGCTAAATCAGAACACATTTCTGACCGGTCGCACGATTTATAAAATAGTTTCCATAGTCACGTTTGTGCAACTAACCCGTGATCAGCAGACACAGCCGCCATCGAAGACTCACCATGGACTGTCAGGGCACGGTGTGCCTTGAAAATTACTTGTACAATTATCACGAAAGCATGTCAGAAGAAAAAACTCGGATAATGATCGCTTTGATGGCAGAAAATTGTTGTCTGCTATAATGAACAAACTGGCGAATCAAACAATACGTTTTTGGACCATACTTACTTTTCCTGTCGTATCCATGTTTGCACCTACAAGAAAGACAGAAGGAAATCGCTTCCGTATAGGAGTAAAAGTTTGGACCAATCACAAATCAGAACGCAGAGGGTACTCACAACGCATGCGTCAAAACAGTGTTACTTTGGTCGGTGTTTTAACTTACTAAATACGAAGGGAATATATATTCAAAGCGTTTTGTCATTAAATGGTTAATTTTTTGACACACCGCACTTCCATTTCAAGAGAGAATATGTAAAATAACCGTCAAACAAGACCTTTTAAAAACATTATTTGTGAACACATGGACACTTATCATTTTTAAACTACATCCCCTGGTTTTACCTTCCTCGTCTACTTATTGACCTACTTTGCAATGACACAGTCAATATATTATCTTTGTAGTTATATAACCATGGGCAGTTTTGGATTTACGCTGGATCTACAAAATAATTGTAATTGTCTTGCTTCAGCATGGTTTACAGACCAAACAGTCAGCATTTACACTTCAACCCTATTCTTTTTAGAACTGAGGAAGCCTCTCGGACAAGGGGTGAAACATCTTTACTTAAAGAAATGGTAGTCCAATTGCCAAGAATTCACCATGACCCGGATGACTGAGAACCTCCACAGCTACAACCCTTTCCCAATATTCTGTGCAATAATATAGTGTTAATTATGATCAGGTCTTCAATTATGAGTTTCTTTATTTGTGAAAGATTTGCCATAGACAAATAAAAAAATGTTTTTTTTTACTCTCAATTGTGGTACTACCTGAATCAAAATTCAGCAAGACAATAAACTATGCAATATAAAATGGCAAAGGAAATGACATGACATCACGATGGTCCACTTGTGTAATTTCTTTGAGGCACTTTGTCTGAAACAGAAATACAGGAGCAATGAAACAATGAAACAAACAATGAAAATCATGTTTTAATCAAGGTCATTAACAAAAATGTCTGAATAACTTGTATTCTGTCTAATTTTACAAACTGTGAAAATACTAACAGCTTAAAGATTTCATCCAACATTTTAAGGTGTGCCAAATGCAATCTGACCTTGTATCAGTTGTGTTTTTACTCAAAGTAGAAATATTTATCACACTGTACACAATCAGGTGGTGATAATGCCCCACCTTTTGACAAAGGGACATTCAGATCTCCACTTAACAAGATAGAACAGTTCCACATAGGTTACTGACTCATGGCTGAAAAATGACAATAAATGTGTTCATTCATTCACAAAAGAACCTTTTAGAATCAAGATCCATTGCTTAGTCAAAACTGGTACAAAAGTAAAACCAGAGAAAAAACAAAACAGGCAATGTTTGACTGCCTTCTCAGAAGACTGGATTTAAAATCATTCAACGCCACCAACGCTGGATCATCTCCCGCCTAAATAAAAGAAAAAAGAATGCAGTCAACAAACAATCATTTTATAATCAAGGCCAAATAAAAAAACATGGAAATACATGTAGAGCATTAAATGGCCAACCTCTGAATCCACGTCCACCACCTCCTCTCCCTCCCCTAAAGCCACCTCCTCCACGTCCTCCACCCCCGAATCCTCCACCACGGCCACCACCGCCTCGACCTCCACGGAATCCACCTGAAACATCGCAGACAAATGGAATTGAATTTAACATAATTGTTCCTCTCAGCACTATTAAAAAAATAAAGGTCCACCGAAACAAACGATCAAACAATCTTTTACCAAATGAAACATTAGCTATGGAGTCTAATCAGTAACATTAAACAACTACTTCTTAACACACACACTTGTCATTTCTGTGGCCTGAGCGCATGTCACTGGGATGTTAACTAGATTAATTGAGAAAAGGCTACTCTAATTACTTCTCTCCTCTCTGTATAGCTGAATAATAAAAGTTATCATATACTTAATTTCTGTTTCTGTTAGACAATGTAACAAGTATGACATTTTGAGACATGTAACCCACTGAACATGCAGATTTGATTGGGTGGCAGCGTTAGACATATGCACAGGCTAGAAACAGAGAAGTGTAGTGATTGGTGAATCATTTTGCAGGTTTTCCAGCATGAGTGCAAACCATAATCTTTGTTATCCCGCTATTCAGGTGACAAGCCAGCTCCTATTCATGTGGCTTTTGAATCCAGGAAAAGCCTTGAAGAAACCTTTGCCATGGATGACAACACTTGAGTTGAACTCAAGTCCAGTTGCCACAACAAGATTTTGACAAGTCACCATGACCTGGATGACTGAGAACCTCCACAGACACCTTACAAGACTAACCTACAGACTGGAGACGTAAACTACATTTACTAGGAAAGTCTCAATGCAATGCTGCATCTTGGAACACGAGTCAGACTACATGGTTCTTTTCAGTAACCACAGTTACTAATATTTGTAGTCATCCTTCCATCCACGTTCTACCGTTAATCTGGGATTGGGTCGCAGGGGCAGCAGCCGAAGCAGAGAGGCCAGAATTCAATATCCCTGGCCACTTGATCAAGCTCTTCCAGGGGGGCTCCTGACGTGTTCGCAGGCCAGCTTGGCAACATAGTCCCTCTGACATATCCTGGGTCTTCCCCAGGGCCTCCTCAGGTTGGACATGCCCTGCACACCTCACCAGGGAGGTGTCAAGGAGGCATACTAACCAGATCATCGAGCCATCTCATCTGACTCCTCACAAATACTTGCCAATAAGCACTATCGACTGTCAGTTAACCTTATTGTCACTCTTCTTGTCCTTGTCTTTTGGAGTTGATCAATACTAATGTAATCACACGTGTTAAAATGACTAAAATCCCTATAAAATATACAAGTGGAAGTTTCCATGACTCCACAATATATGACCTTTTACTCATTCATCTTTCCCCAATTATTTATCTCTTCTACAAATTATTTTTTACATTAAAAAGTTAATCTTTGGCCTTCTCTTTGGCAAAGTTAAATGGACAGACACACATTTAACATTCAAGCTAAACAGTACAGCTATACCTTTTTAGAAGGCCTATATGAAAAATATGGTGTTCATGTCCTCCGCTAATGACATAAGAAAATAGCAGGCTTTGATATCTTTTTCTCCGGATATTGTATTTTTTTTGTGTTTTCAAAAGCATGGCTTAGGCTCATTGGAGACCCTCATTTGCAAGGACATCTGAATGATAAGAATAATTGAGGCCCTGTGATGGACTGGTGACAGGTCCAGGGTGAACCCAACCTTTTGGCCAATGATAGCTGAGATAAGCTCCAGCAACCCTGAGCATATGATAGGCGATACAGATAATGAAGGATTTTTTTTATTGGCCAATAAATAGATTTACCTCCTCGACCTCCACCTCTTCCTCCACCTCTACCCCCTCCACGCCCTCCTCTTGGTGGACCCTTTTCTCCAGGTGGCCGGGGGAGGAACCTCTGTAGTGGAAGTAACTTCATGGGATCGATGTAAAACTAAACAAGAAGTTTCAGGTTATTGCATAATTCAAAAATCATAACAAATTACATGTCTGAAAGTATTCAAAATGGTCATTGTATACCTTTTGTAATTTCTTGAAAGAAGATGCCTTCATATTTTCAGAAAGTTTCACTGAAAAATACTGAAAGAGCTAGTTGAGGAACTCATCACATTCTTTATGAAAACAACTGTTATTTTCTTTCATCACAAGACTTCAGAGCGGTCAAAAAAGGATACAAAGTCTCGAAGCTGGCCGAATATCTCATCGACCTTTCCGATCTGTTCCTTGTTCTCCAAGTAAACTGGAGCATTGAAATAAGGAACTTTGTTTTCGTCTGTTGTACATTTACACACAATGTCGTCCTCACATGGATGCATGAACTCCCCCAGTGCTGCAGAATGTGAAAAGAATTAGGGGAAAAAATGAAACAATTATTCACAGTACAGATGTATATACTCCTAAACTTTAAAATGGTTTCTCCCTTGAATTTTTTTTTTACTTCTTGGGAAAGGGTCAACTACAAATCATCAAACCATTTTGTTCAAGTCACCAAAGAATATGATATAATTCTGCAAAACATTGCCAAAAACAAGTCGGTTTTGATTACTAAAAGACCAATACATTAAATGGTCAGAACAGTGATAGTGTCAGAATTATGCCATGGTTTCTTGAAAGGCTTAAAAACCTGTCAGAATTTTAAGAATTTATGCTTGAATTACAAAGTTATCCATTTTCTTTTAAATCACCAGGTCTAACTGAATTAGGTATTTATAGTAGTAAGTATTTTAAAGCAGTCATTGCTGCCTTGGTCATGATCTAGCATGCACTGAAGAGTTATGCTGAGGTTTAACATAGGTTATTAAACTGAATTTTAAATATTGATGAAAAAAAAAATTAAATATTCTGGTCAATGTTTGGAGGAAGATAAACAATGGATTCGATTGATGTGATTTTAATTTCAATATCAAAGTAAGACTGCCACATTTTAGCTAGCATTGAGCATTTGTATTCATCAAAAACATCTGATTTAAAATTATTATTATTACAACTGTTTATTTTTTCTTTCCTGACTTGACTGAATGAAAGTCTGATTTGAAGAAGTACCAGAGCGTGTTAGGAGAAAATTGTCAATGAAGCGTGCACAATAATGCATGGCAAGGCGGCCACAGCACAAGGTCTATCTCCAAAACATTTAGGAGAAAAATTCACTTAGTTTAAAAAATTCCTGAGTTTACTTTGGAATGTGAACAGATCAAAATTCCCCAATTTGGTGATCATGTATCCACGTCAACCGTTAAGACCAAATAACCATTATGCACATTATACCACTGCTATGTTTCTCTACAGCAGGATTTTTGTTTGAACTTCTTACCAACAACATATTCTGGGGGGCCAAAGTCTTGCTGTCGGTTAAAACCGCCTCTCCCTCCACCCCTGCCCCTAAACCCGCCTCTGCCTCCACCACGGTTAAAACCCCCTCCACCACGGTTAAATCCTCGACCTCCACCTCCTCTGAACGACATTTTCTTTAGATTATCTGTGAAATTAAGAAAAACATAATCACACATATGAATAAACTGACGCGTACAAGCAGTTCAGATTCATAAAGATTGAGCATCACGGACAACAGCGTGGAGTGATTCAGCTAATGGTCGCTAACATGTCGGCAAGCTAGCTTGATGAGTACAGAATATTTCAAACACCAATGGTTACCAATACTTAAAGCTCGTATAAAAAAAGCGAAGAGGGTTGAATACCGTAGAAACTAGGAATAAGCAAACTACTTACTAATTCAGCTGCAGCGACATGAGGTAGTGCTTCCTGTGAAGAAAACATGTGCGATCCCGGTTTACCGCAAAGGGCTTCGCCAGTGTCGCGAACACACGGACTGTCGTAAAATAGTTTCGCTTCACGGTGAAGCTCTGCGTGTCGACGCGTCTAAGAAAATATTGTGGTATCGGAGTCAGCGTTTCTAGACTTTTTTTTCTTTATTTCTATGTGATATGATCATGCACATACATGTTCTTATAATTACGATAACAGTATAGTTATTGTTTTACACAAATTAAATGAAGTTGTGTAAATTGAGGAAACTGAATAATGTCAACAACTTGTCAGGTGAGCAAAATTCATCAATCTACTTCTCAGTTTTTTGACAACTATTTGATTATCAGTTCCTGGTTTGGTCCTAGTATGTACACCAGAGAGCAAATCTTGCATTGTCTTTTCTTTTAATTTTCTTTTTATCAGGTCATTAAATGCAAAGCGGCAGTCGCCTGGGAGCCAGGGAAGCCTCTCTCTATTGAAGATGTGGAGGTGGCCCCTCCTAGGGCCCATGAAGTTAGGATCAAGGTCTGCTGTTGAAGAAATTATGCAAAACAAACCTAACATTACCTAATTGGATCCATGAATTATCCAGAAATCAACAGTGAATTAACTAGACATTTTCTAAATACTTGTGAAAATGTTTCAGAAATGACTTTAACGAACAATCATACCACTTGCCATTATTATAGAAGTATACCCAGAGAAGACACTTTTCTATACTTCTGTATATTGTGAGTTTTTGTTTGTTTGTTTGTTTGTTTGTTTGTTTACCTTCTTCTAGCTGTTACCAGTCAAAGGCTAACATGCTGTATCTTGATTTGACTACTGTAAATGTGACTATCCCTCATTAAGCTTGCCTGTTGATTCTGTACCATGTTTATATCATAGATAAGTGCCACAAGTATTTGCCACACTGACTGGGAATGCCTGTATCGGACAGGCAAAGGGATGAACTTCAGACCATTCCCATTAATCCTGGGGCACGAAGCAGCAGGAGAAGTGGAGAGTGTTGGTCCTGAAGTCAAAAAATTTAAACCAGGTAAATGAAACAATTTAAGTTTGGATTCTTTGAAATTTATAGTAGATTGAAAATTAAAGTACTGCAAGAAGATTTCAAATTTATCTTTTAGTTTGTTTTCGCTTGTGTTCACAGGTGATAAAGTCATACCTTTGTTTCTGCCACAGTGTGGAGAATGTGCCCAATGTCTCAGTCCAAAAACAAATCTCTGCAGGAAGAACTGGTGACTTCTTCACGATGCATTTAGATACACACTGACTTGATCTCACTCACTGTTTAAATTGTGATGGCATGTTGCTTGTGGATTTTAGGACAAATACACAGGCAGGTGTCTTGGCTGATGGAACCAGCAGAATATCTTGTAAGGGCAAGCAAGTGTACCAGTTCCTGGGTGTCAGTTCCTTTTCACAGTATACCGTGGTTCCAGACACCTCCCTTGCAAAGATAAGAAGTGATGCACCGCTGGACAGAGTATGTCTGCTAGGTTGTGGTGTCGCAACTGGTTATGGAGCTGCTGTGAAAACGGGAAAGGTAGGAGATCAGAGAACTGATTGTGAATGTTGATGGTTGAGTTGCTGCAGGGATATAGCGGGCTTCAGTTTATAAGGATTTATGCATAACATTGTTGAATACGTTCAGTCAGTTTGCGAAATGTTTTATTACAGAAAAAAACTATTTTTAATACAAAGATACAATACAGTAACAGTAATAATGTTATATGGGTGTTTTTAGGTTAAGATAAAAGTTTTGTCAACATATTGATTGATACAGCAAAAGAAAGGCCTTTAACAGGACTCTTATATTAATTGCAGTGCATTATTCAAATACAGAAATGCTAATAAAAGTACATTTCTAGCATTTGTGCATCCACGTATGCTTTCACACACACACACACACAGTTCAGTTCTGAGAGGCTCATTTTTTAAGTTGCGATGGGCAACCAGTGATCCTGCGGAATTTGACAAAAGATGAACCTTCTGCAGCACTTCCTGGGACAGGATTGATTCCAAGAGCCTTCAAATCCATTTGAAGTGCATTTTGATATAACTTTTTTGATAAAAGTCTTTTTTTTTTTTTATTGTGGATTTTTCATGGAAAATGTCAAAACTGGTGGACAGATTGTGACTGTAAAAAATCCAAGATTGATGCAAAGATTGTATTATTTGCAGCCCTATCACAGCTGGATTTTTTCCTTACTTGATAATGATACAAGTGCATCACAGGTATAACTTTAAAAAAGATCTGAGTCCATAACATGTAATGTCAGCAAGTATTGAATACTGAACAAATACAATTCTTAGACTGCTTAAAATAATATACTGTACATGAGAAGCTGAAAATTAGAGTAGAGGTATGTTAGAGCTGTGCAGGGCATGAAGGTAAGCTGCAGCAAGACAGAATATACATTATGTGTGTGAATGAAGGTAACCAAGTAGAATAGTGAGGTCAGAAATAGTACCTATAAACAAGGTTAAGGATTAAAAGTACCTTGGAGCAACAGCCCAGTGCAACGGAGATTGTGGAAAAGAAGTGAAGAAACATGCAAGCAGGTTGGAATGAGAGAAAGAGTGTCAGGGGTAATGTATGATAAAAGTATCTACTAGAATGAAAGGAAAGGTATACAAGACGGTGATGAGACCACCAGTGTTGAATGGTTTGGAGATAGTGTTATTGAAGAAAGAACTGGAGGCAGAGCTGGAGGTAGCAGAAATGAAGATGTTGAGGTTCTCTTTTGGAGTGAGGAGGATTGATAGGATCAGGAATTAGTTCATTGGTGGGTCAGTGCATGTTAACTGTTTTACAGATAAAGTAAAAGAGGCCAGAAGACTGGGTAATGAATATATTGATAGAAGGATGCTGAGGCTGGAACTGCCAGGCAAGAGGCCTTGAGGAAGACCAAAGAGAAGATTTATGGGTCCAGTGACAGAGGATATGAAGTTACTTGGTGTGAGAGAAGAAGATAGAGATAGATGATTTGCTGTGGCAACCCTTGAAGGGAACAGACAAAAGAAAAAGAAGTTAGCAGTAAATGTTTTGGAAAATTCTTTACAGATTCTTCATTCATTGAAATGCAGTAATAGGCCAACTATTCAGGTTTATGTAAGAAATATATTGTCCCTCTCTAAAGTAAATAGGCTTCCAAAGGGAAAAATCGCATGCATGAAAAAAAAAAGTTCTTTAGAAGTTGTCCGATTCATAAACATTTCCTAAAGCCTTTCAATTGACTCGTTAAAAACTTGGGTTCTCCAGGTTGAAAAAGGTTCCCTGTGTGCCGTGTTTGGACTCGGAGCTGTCGGACTGGCCGCAATCATGGGATGCCAACTTGCTGGGGCAGAAAGGATTATCGCGATTGACATCAATCCAGAAAAGTTCGAGAAAGCCAAACTGTTCGGAGCCACTGACTGTGTCAACCCCACCGAGTTCAGCAAGGACATCCAAGAGGTTCTGGTGGAGATGACAGATGGAGGGGTGGACTATGCTCTGGAGTGTGTGGGTAGTCCAGTTGTCATGGTGTGTATCTCGATTATGTCGAGGCCAAAATTACATTCTGTATAACAAGTATTTGACAAAATTTCAGCCATGCATGCACAATAGGAACCAAGTTGTTCATGCAGTTTTTCTTTCAAAGAAATTTGGCACCACAACAGTCTTTCAACTTTCCATTGTTTTTTCACATTATATTGTGTGACTGTCTTTTTTTAAACATTTTCATTAGATCTGAATCCCTTCACAAGTTAAATAGGTATTTGACGCTTTGTGTCACCCCAGACTGCTGCACTAGAGTCAACAGCAGATGCCTGGGGCGTCTGTGTGATCGCTGGTTGGACAGAGACCGAGGCAATGAAGGTTAAGGTTCACAAGATCCTGATGGGACGCACCTTGATGGGGACATATTTTGGAGGTGATTTTGTAACTTCGTCATCATACGGTCCAAACTTCTCTGTTCACTCATTCATCATCTCCCGCTTACCCATCTTAGGATTGTGAGGAATGCTGGAGCCTATCCTAGCTGTCATTTGGCGAGAGGCAGGGTACACCCTGGACCAGTTGCCAGGGCCATAATAGGGCAATTTTTCCGATTTTTCTGCATGTTTTTGGACCGTGGAAGGAAACCAAGGAACCCAGAGTTAACTCATACAGGCACAGGAGAATGAACTAGGGTCCCTCGTGCCGTGAGGCAGAACCGCAAACCACTGCACCCCTGTGGTGCCCTCCCCCATTCATATATATGTAATATTTCTAAGAAGGAGCACACATGTGAAGACTTAACTGTTGTACTCAGACTTATAAGACTGAAGTCACATATCTGAAAAAAAAGTCATACATTTTTTTAAAACAATTGACTTTTCATTCACAAAGTCAAGCAATTATATCTCCCAATTTCATCTCTTAGCATGAATTTGAAATGATCAAGCATACTTGTCAGGTAAAATTCGCAATATTTAAAAGACTTTACAGTACAAAAAGCCCTGTATGACTGATATGAGTAAATGATTGTCCTATGACTCTACTTTGACTCATTTTACAATCTCTATTAACAGTAAGCAGCAGACTACTACAAGGTTTACTGTACAAACAGCCACTTTATTTTGGGGGGTTTCAAGTTCAGAAATCGTCCACTTATTGCTAAAACATACTAGCTTTATTCAGTTATTATAGTGTCCATTCAAGGAATTTATCAAAACAGTAGATCCCAATGACAGTAAACCTAGCTTACTAAAAAAATAAAATGAGGTCACCAGGATGGACAAATGATAAATTGTTGAATACACACTAAATATGAAAGATATATTTGTGGATTCCAGGTCTTATTTAGAGCATTGGGCATGGCCAGTGCGCAAAGTAGGAAACATCTTAGACCACCCCTCTGACTAAGAGGGGATCTGGGACCACTGTTTTCTTAGAAGCAATCTATGATGGTACTGGCAAGTGACCTTCTAAGACCACCAGAGGCCCATTTGCCATCATAAGAGAATCTCAACAAATATTATTTGTCATTTGCTTCACATTTTTGTAAGGTAAGAGCCTCAGTTTAATATCTTTCTCAAGGGTGGAAGAGTGTTCAGGATATTCCAAAACTCGTGGATGACTACATGCAGAAGAAGCTGAAGCTGGATGAGTTTATCACACACAAACTCCAGTTGGATCAAATTAATCTGGCTTTTGACCTATTGAGATCTGGTAAAAGGTGAGACTCCTGATTTACATGTAACAGATTGTGTGTTATATGTATATACTTTTTTTTTCATACATTTTTTTTTCCTCTGTAGCCTTGCATTGGGATTGCTGCCATTCTGGGAATTAACATCTGTCGACAATCACATGTCGACTAAACAAATCTCATTTGGCCTTAAAAGAAAATAGAGGGCATTATTTGTTGAGGAATTATGGCTGTTATCATATAATTACAACCGTATCAATATCCCAAATATTTGTATCAGAATTATTTTTTTATATGGATATGTTGTAAAAATAATTTGACTTTTTGCTTCTTTTTTTTCTAGTATCCGCACTGTCATTCATCTGTGCTGAGATGAGATATTGTGACCCAAGGAAGCTTTGTTCGTCAATGCTTGAGGCTCTTGTCGACAATTAATCAGAGTTCCTGCATGTTATGGAAAATCTGTCTGCCAAATTTCAAAGTTAAAGGAAATAAATATGTAAACAAAAACATTAAGTTCCTGGAAATCTTATGTTGTTTTTACAAAAAAAGTTTTTCCTTTTTCCCACATGAGCTCTTAAAACAGATGTCCTTTAAAAGCAGATTATAGCATAGATCATATTAATACTATTGTGCTAGGTACTATTACTTCCATTTATTGGTTTATATCATCAACTCTCCACAGGATTTGAATTATTTATCATCATCAAATTACTAGATTAATGGGTCTGCAACTACTAATTATGACAGAAGCTGATCACAGCAAAAACGCTGGAGACTGACCTCAGCACACAAACAGGCCAACGAGATTGGATGCATTTCATGTCGGCTATTATTATAAATTTAGCCACTAGATGGCAGGATTGTGCCGTGTAAAAGAAGACCAAAGCTTAAAATAAAACCATCTAACTTCATAAAGACGTTGCTTGTCTATGTGCACGTCACTCCCCATTTGATTTTAAATTAAATAGTAATGGTATTTTTGTCTCTTTTGTTTACCTCATGTTTGCCCAGAAGAGAAACACCACAGAATGTTGGGTAAAGTGAAGCAAAATGTGAATCATTGATACAAGTCCAGCAACATCAAGATAAATTCTCCCTACATCTGTCACTTTTGGCACCTGTTGTGGTACAGTGATTCGGGACTTGATATTAATGGGAAGCCAGAGTTGGATTTAAATACCCTCGTATAAAGGATGAAATAAAAGACACTTGGGACCAGGAACATGGAGACGCTATCAGCTTCATGTGGTCAGAAATGGATGGCTGAGAATCTTCACAGACCTCATGCTATCGGGCTTGTATATTTTTTTTATATTTAACAGTAAGTCCAAAAATATATGTGCACTGTCAACAGAAGACAAAAGGTTGAGTAATGCCTCTCAGTATAGAACTAAAATGGCAGAAATTGTTTTTCTTTCTTTCGATAATATCACTTTGATAAATCAGATTAATAGGTTTGGCAGTTTTCTCCGCTTTTCCTTCTTTATTTAGATATAAATAATTGCTCTTGTGCCGATGCCTGTGTACCATCAATCAGACATGCAGCTTCGATTCCCCTTTTGACTCCCAGGGAATGTCAAAATGTTTTTTTTGAGAAATAGAAAGCAGAACACAACTGTAGAGAGAGTTAACACGACTACATCAGAAGAAGGAAGACAGGTTTTGACAGGTGGTCCTGCAACTGTGCACCCTCATCTATAAATATTAGACATGCTCTGATTTTTAAGACTTGGGAACATGTTAAGTCTGCCTTCTTGATGGGAAAATTATCCAAAATGATCACCTCAAGTCTCCTACCTTTTTTCTCCCTGCATTTGAACTCCACAACCTCTGGAATTGTCACATCATTGTGTAACTGATACAAGGAGGACATTCCTTCTGAATTACACTCAAAGTATCTGACACAAATTCGAGCCAAGTCCTTCATTCATCTGAGAGACAGTTGGAGAAGAAAGTTGGAGAAGAAAGTTTGGTGTGTAGTGTTCCTAGTTATGAGAACAACACCACGTGTGTGTGTGTGTGTGTGTGCATGTGTGCGTGTGTGTATATATACATATATATATATATATATATATATGTGTGTGTGTGTGGGAGTGTTTGAGTGGGTGTATTACATTAGCACAAACACACACACACACACACACACACACACACACACAGACACCACATGTTGTGATCACTTTAATGAGACAAGATAATTGGCAAACAGCAGAAATTCCAGACGAAGTAAATGCTTCTGCACAAATAAAGGCATGTTTGTTAAAACTAAATAAATGAAAAATCAAGAAGTGCTGCCTTGTCTTTCACACTATTTAGATTGGAATCAAGAGATAACCCCTTACTGATGAAGCTATATTCCTGTGTGACAGACAGATGATGCTACAAGGATTATGAATAGAATATTAAAGAGAGGCATCGGTGAAATTAATGATATGGGCGCGCCAATAACTAAAAATGAAAGTACACAAAGTACATTGATATAATATCAATAATATATTCCTGACTGGGGTGACACGGTGGCGCAGTTGTTAGCGTTTCGTCACAGCACGAAGGACCCTGGTTCAGTTCCAACAAGGTGACCTTTCTGTGTGGAGTTTAAATGTTCTCCCCGTGTCTGTCTGGATTTCCTTCGGATTCTCCGGTTTCCTCCCACAATCGAAAAACAAGCAGCAGGTGAATTTGAAAAAAATGAGAAAATAGCCCCGAGTGAGTGAGTGAATGGTTGTCTGTCTGCATATTGACTGGCAACCAGTCCAGGGTGTCTCTCACCCGATGACAGCTGGGATAGGCTCTAGCATCCCCTGCGACCCTGTGTGCAGGGTAAGCGGCACATGATGGATGGATATTCTTGACTGCCATTGAAACAGTGTAAAAAAATATCTCTACACAATGTCACTTTTTTTCTCATTTAGTCATGCAACTTTTTTTGTATACATGTTGTAACAATAGTTATATTTTTGAAAAATCTTTTTTAACATTACACATTGTTACATGACAAATAGTACAAACAATGACTGTGTGGATTAACTTTAAATATTTTATATATGTTAACAGCCTGTAAAATGTACTAAAAAACAACAAAAAAACAAGAAAGAATGTTTCGAGTTAAACAGTTTCAGTGTAAAACGCAGAACCTACTCAAGCCTTCATATGAAATATTGTTTTAAATTTCCATCATCTGAGATGATGATCATCATCCATCAAAGTAATCTTCATCATTAGGAATTAACGCAATGTATTTTATTGAGAGCATCACCTAAACAGTGCATCTGGTATGTCCAATGTAATTATGGTGTCCATGTTACGTAAACATAATTCATGGAAATCAACTTTCGAAGCACAGCAGCCTTTTTATTTACCAGACATGGAGTGGGTCCAATTTAAACAATCATGACAAATTTTGTTCTTTTTTTGTGGTACCTTACCTAAGCCTTTATGCAAAATGACATTGATTTGATCAATATGTTGGATGTAATTTGGGCCTGTAAGAAATTTGTACTTGCCAACTAATGTGTGCATTATTTAGTGTCATAGCATTATTTTGCAGTGTTATGTCCCCGGTGTTATTTTGATTAGCATATGCCCTTTACGAATTATCACCATAAAATCCGAACCATCCTCACTTATTTCTGTATTTATTGGAAGCTTATTGGGGATATTTTAAACAAATTAGTCCCTGTAACACCAAAATTTAACGGTCAAAAATAGAAAACCATCACAGTCTCAGGACTACTGTAAGCGAATGGGAAAGCACATCTGAAATGCACTCACAGTCAGTTAAGACAGAAAGATAGAGGGATGGATATACTGTATAGCCCCAACAGCTACGGAAGAACGAGCCACTTAAGTCGCTAAAGACTGCCAATGTGAGGCCCCTGTTTTATCAGCAAATCCTGGCCATTATATGGCTAATGCCAGGCATTGCCTGTGACATCCCGAGTTGTTCTCTGACACGGTTAGCTTTAGCTTCTGTGTCAGAGGTATATACTCAACTTCACTGGAGGCCTGCATAATGCACTACTTAGCTTCTTGGAGGAACACTCAGCATTGAATAAAAGCCACTTTTATCCTTACAATCGCTATAATTCTGAAATTAGGAAAAACTGCCATATTCTAGGCTTGACACAAGTGCTTTTTTAAAAATTTTAAATGACACATAATGGGCTCCGACCTAGGCGGTAGATCGTAACCTTGAGATTTCAAGTGGATAAAGCTGTTTTTTTTCCTTACTGGTAACATATTCTTACCATACTGTATGGATATTATGTTACAAGTAGAGTGTCATTACAGTTCTTGTTAAAACACAAAGTTTGCCCACACAGGTCCATTATACATGGAAAAACGGCGCGTTGTCCTTAAAAGCTATATCATAAGATATTTTTTTTGGAACTCTCCCAATACATACAATATGAAAGTCACTGAATCGAAAATCTTATTTTGATGCTGTGCCCCAGTCATCATAATGACCGCATCATGCTTGTTTCATGGAGTGATGCAAAACCATATGTTGTGAATTCTGGAACCTGCCAATCATATTGTCAGTGTTTTATAGTTGAGGTACAATCGAAATACAACAGAGAATAGGATTAGATGGACCACACATTGCTATTACCAAAGAGACACATAAACATAAACACATAGGGAGCTGCATGCGTGACAGTCCTTAAGCCTCTGTTGTGTTTTGTCTGACTGTAGCAGTAAAGTAGTAATTGAGAGATTAGCTCTAAGGTGCTATCATGACACTCCTTTGTTTGGTCTCTCCCTCACTGGTTACACTTTACATTGCGATATTTGTGGGAACGAGTCATGCTCTAAGGCACTTGGTAAAGTTAAACTTTTTTTGTTACATTTAATTATTTCACAAGGGATGGTGGTGAACAAAGAACCTTCAGTGAATTACTCAATTAAAAATTAAATTCCTGAATTGAAAATGTTATTTGAGTAAAAGTAGGTAATTTGGATAACCAAAAGTTACATTTTCGATTAGACTATCTTTTATGCAGTACAATTTTTGTCCATGAAAGGATCCTCATTCTATATACAGTTATCCTTGTAAAGGTATCATATGCTAATAGATTTTACGGAGGCCTTTTAACAATAGGTGAGGAGAATTCAATAAAGGTTAAAAGTACCCTGCAGTATTAAACAATAGCTAAAAACTGTTTCTATATGTATATTTATATATAAAATTAAAATGTTTACATATATTTTTTTCAAGGATACATTATTTTCCTGATTTCTAGGCAAAGCAAAAGAGCACAAAACCACCAACCAACACAGATAATAGCTGTCCCATTGTTTTTTTTCTCTTTTTTTTTCCCATCAAGTGTCATCGTTGAGTCACAAAAGTCATTTCATGTGATAAATGGGTGGAAGCAGACTCTCAGACCTCTTGGTGTTTACCACTAATACCTGAGAAGAAGTTCAAAAGAAAAGTACAGAGGGATACCCCTCCCTCCCAACCTCCCACATACACACACACCAAAAAAAAACCTTGGGGTCTTTTTTTTGTTATATGAAGAATTTTTGCCTGGATTTCGGATGTCACTGTATTGTGTTAGAATGAAGTTTCATCTTGCTAGTTATGAAGTGTCTTACTGTTCTGTTAAAATAACAGATTTTCTTAGAAAATGTCTAAACATAGATTAAAACTCTAGTAACACATCTGTCCCCTGTTATTTAAAGTTGCTTTTGATGAAACTGTTAAATTACATCTCAAAAGGTTAAATGATGGACAATTTTCCTTGGTGCGTTTAGCCTTTAAAAAGATCTACATTTGGTTATACTTGACATATCTTCTAGCATTACTTCATAAGCATCTCAAGGTTGTGGTAGAGAAAGAAAAATCTAAATGAGTGTGTGGTGAGTCACACTTACCATGTTATATAGCCACAGTAAAGAGCATCATTCTGTTTTTGTCCTCTTTCTCCAGATAACTCGTTGTCCAACCATGAGGCTTCCAAATCACTGTTCACTGGCCAACTGCCAGGCCACAGATGGATTTGGCCAATCCAACCAAAAAGCATATACTGCACACAGTTCAGACACTTTTCTTTGGCTGGTAATTGTGGTGCAAGCAAAGAAACCCGAGATGATCCATTATAGGTGCCTGGTCCCATAACCATCCTGCAGTTTCACTGATACACTTGGAGGCAGGGAAAACAATATACCCCCCCCACCCACACACATGCACACACACACACACACACACACATATATATATATATATATATATATACGTATATATATACACACACACACACACACACACACATACATACATATGTACAAATATATGTAAATATACATATATATTTACTCACACACACACACACACACACACACACACACACACACACATATATATATGCACAGTATATGTGTGAAAGCTAGACTGTGGTAAATGTTTCCAGTAACTAAATAGCCACCATCCCTTGGATGAAGGTAGGTAACATACCTTTCAGTGTGGCTCTCTTGTTGTTGTTTGTTTGTTTTGATTGTGAGACAAATTCTTTGCGTCGTTATAATTTTCAGTTAGGTCACTATAGTTATTTCCTTATTTCCACAGTTTCTTGCGTACTGATCGATATCACAAACATTTGACCCTGTTTTAACTAACTGAATAACATGAGCAGACAATCCAAAATTCGTAAAGGAAGTTATTTCTGACACAGGTTCACAGTACAAGGTCAACTTTGCGGACAGTGAAAGCACACATATTTAAACTGGAGTAACACACTTATATGTAAGCCTACTATGTAAACCTAACTTTGGAGGTTTAGAAATGAACCATGTTCGCACTGCCTCACACTGAGAGAGCTAACAGTTTACCATCGCTGTCTCAGCTCCCTCACTTTACAAGAAGTCTCTCTGTTGCCCTGCTTCTTAGCGGGTCTTGGTGTGCTACGTGTTTGCCTATACTTCCCAAATCCCTAAGAGCAAACAGGAGCGTGGACAGATTAGTTTAATATCGTCACTGGCACTGAACACACAGAATGAAATGTCATCCAAGTCCCAAAATAAAAAACCATGAGCTATCCTGCTGGACATAGTGCCACATATCAGTCTACTGATAGCGCCTATCTATTTATCTACTTTTATGTGAAATTTAAGGCAGTGCAGGGGTCTTGAAGACTAAGCAAATGACTAGGAATGAGTGCTAATGCTAATAAGCACGCCATTGCTAATCTTTTAAACAAACCTCCTCTCTCCCTCTGTGGCCTTCTTTGCATCATAAATTATGTATATTATACTCGCAATGAACAGCTCCAACACACACACACAAAGTGCGCACAATAACCCCCCCTCAGTGTCTCTTTGACTTTTGTGTTGTGTTAGAGTTCAATCACAAACAGATCCTATTTTCAGGCCTCCCCCTACCCTTATTGGTTTACTTTAATTAGTGAAATTGAAGACAAGGGCAAATGAGGATGGGCGGTAGTAGCAGGGGTGATGGGGGAGTGAGAGTGGGGATGACTCAAATACTGAAAACAAACAAGAGAGCTGAATGTGGGGATGGCGGCGGGTTGCAGTCCCGATGCCACTGCGCTGATGGAAGGGGCCACATGGTGTAAGCAAACACTTATAATTGCATTAGATTCCCCCGGCACATGGGTAATCTAGCTCACCCTGTCCCAGAGCACAACGGGACATGTCTCCTGCTTGTCCTACTCTCTCTTCTACACAAATGATTAATTTTGCACCTTAAGATGTCCCATTGATCAATCATCAAGTCTGATATTATTATCATTTAGGAGACTGAGGTGTCTATGAGTACACGTGTGTTTGTGTGTGCATTCTAATGCTGAAACAAAGTGTAGAGTAGATGTTGGTACATGTGTTTGTGTTGTGAATATTATGAATGTTCGCACATCCCATATAACATTTGTTGTGTTTGATATTCTGTTTATCAGTCAACATGTCTTTAGAGTTTGAGTCAACAAACTTGTCTAAATGGGATGTTCCTTCAGCAAACTGGGGACATCTGGCCCAGGTATGAACATCAGCAAAATTCAGTGATGATTCAAATTGGATGTTTTTTTTTTCCCTCATTGGGATGCCTGGAGTGCAAAGACCTGCTAAAGTGACATTCATGGACTAAAATTGATTTTGACAAGATTTTGATTAATTTCAGCCACACTGCTCACTCTTATTTATTTTGTTTTGAATGACACCTGTGGTGGCCACAATACCATCAGAGCTCACAAGGTGGTAATGTGTTATACACAATATTGATAAAGCCAATCATTTCTACAAAATATAAATGCTGCAACCAAGTGTTTGCAAATCTTTTTCTAAGATATTTGCCTCGAACTTCAAATGCACGTGTATTTCAAATTGTTTATAGAACAAAAAACAATAGATTGTCATGTTTGCTTAAATTTGGGTTGTGGAAACTGAACATTTGTATGTTATTGTCGCTAGTTTGACAGAACTTACTACCTCATACGGTCAAAAGCAATGATTAGTTTTGAATCTTAAATCATGCAAATTAAAAATAAAGAGGTGTGTTTCTGTGATTTTAGTTACCTGGTTCTTTCATATGGCAGAGGGGGCAAAGCCAATCCACCATTACTTCATTATGGGAAGCCAAAACACCAAGAGGTTTGAATTTGTGTGGTCCAGTGTCACAGAAAATAAACAATGGATCAGAGTAATCAGGACTTTATAGTTATTTATCCTTTATTAATCCCTTGTGGGGAAATTCATTAACCCATCATGGATGATCCATGAGCAGTAGGCTGCCATCCACCAGCAGAGCAGTTAGGGGTTCACCGTCTTGCTCAACAACACTTCGACACACTAGAAGCCAAACAAGAAACGCTTCCGAAGACAATTGCTCTACCCCCCGCGCCACGCGGCCTTCATCAAGACTGACAAAGCCCATAGGACATGTAGATTTTATGTTTGAGGAGTGGGATCAGGGCAAACACCAGTTATATTTCCACTTGTGCACACATAAGTACTGTGACTAAGACATTATTCTATTTGGGTGTCATTTCAGTGATTCTACATATTTATTTTTCTATGGAACGAAAAGAAGGAAGGGCTGTTGTGAAATCTAAAATGACTAAGATAAAACAGGGGCGATTCTAAAATTCATGTAAAGTCTGTTCACACAATTAGCTTTGATTGAACATACTACAATCATCACCAATAGGATTAAGAAGACCAACCCACTCTAAATGCTTAATGTCTAATGACTCACAAACAAACAAAAAAAAGGAATAAGAGAAGAGCGGCCTGAGAACACCCACCAAGTTGCTTTTAACGTGAGATCCCCTAAGCCCTGGACACCCCAACAAAGTTTGTCATGTCTAACTTGGTTCCTCACCTGTTTGGAAGCAACCAAATATCCCAGGGTAATCCTCATCCCTGGGGCACTGGAGGCAGATTTACCCACCTCATAGATTTGTCCTGCCTTGACAAGTTGGTTTACCACTGGGGCCTTTGGAACACCCACAGCCACCACTTCATATTTGTTTTAGGGCGTTTAGTGACTTTTAAATTTTCCAAAAGGCAAATCTGTGTAAATATTAGCTCTGTAATGTTGAAAAGCACAGAAACCTAATAACACTGATGTGCTCTATGATTGTGGCTTGGCAAATTGTGCTATGGAGAACCCCTCCTCCCCCGGAACAAACCAAAACAAAAAATGATCTACACTCAGTAAGGTGACCAACACTAACATCTTTCAGACATATTGTAAAATTGACACAGGCGTAGATGTGCCTGATTTAGAATACATAACAATTAAAAAACAATCTTAATCTGAAACTACAGAATCAGATGAAGGTATAGCATTCGACCAACCAGAGGAATCTCAAGATACACAGTTTTTGCTACATGTGATGGGCAATTAATAGTATTTAGCATGCATTTTCCATGACATGCAGTGCTGGAGTAGCCCACTAGAGAGTGTAGTGCTGCACTAAATCAAGTGACACCGGATTAAACCCACACGCATGCAGCAATGCATGCACGCATGTATTCATTTTTGAAAGATATATGTACACGTTATGCAGAAATGGTGCTCAAGAACCAATACAACCAATGTTGCTATAATTTTCTGCACCTTTTTTTTTGTTAAATGCTGGATTTCCTTTTTTTAATTTCAAACCTCATTTTGACCATTGGTTGGTTTTCAGTAATTTTGCAAGAATCCCTTAAAAGGACACTCTCTTTTTTTGTTTAATCTTAATGATAGATTTCAAAATAAAAACTTTGATGTTTCTAACCTTTTGACTCGTATACATTACATTAAAGTGCCCTGTTTTTTTAAACCAAAATGTTACTGTGCAAAATAAAAATTAAAAATTCCTCTTTGATGTTTTCTTTTTTCATTCTTACCAATTGAGTTATGTTTATGTTTTTGAATGATACGGGTCCATTGAGGTGTGGACGTTTCATGTGATAATGGTCTAAAGTAGGAAGCCCACCATCCATGAGGAATCATATTAATCATGAGGTTTACTTTAGATATTTTTTGAATGTCGATGTTCATGAAGTTAAAAGCACATTAAGACACAGCAAAAGAACAGCATTTAGGTTTGCATATTCAATTTGCTACAGTCCAAACCATTTATCTCTATCAGCTTGATGAGACTGTGATCTGTCTTGCTTTTTTTTACTCCCTCATATTTTATTTATTTTTTCATCTGAACTTTGTTTTGTTCTTACCATGTGTGAAATGGATTTCCTTTCAAGTATTCCTTCTTGCTCTTCAGTTCATATGGACATTTTGTTTGTTTTGATCACAATCCCTTAAATCCTCTTTCACTCTGCTGAGAGCAGAACAACGTATTAACTTAAAAAGAATAATTTCCCAAGAGCATCCCTCTCAAATACTTCCTGCCAAGACATTTTCTTGCATACACAATATTTGGGTCTTAATTAACAGAATGAGGAATTAGTGTCCACAACTGTTTTGAACTCTCAGCTATCAACATCCGTATGTAAAAAAAAAAAAAATTCAAACTGGGAACTGGTATAGATGACTAAAATAAAAATCCTCATCAATCTTGCCAAACTTTTAAAGTTCAAACACATCTTAAAACTAAACAATACAAGCATATATATTTTGAAAACAACACTGACTCCAAGCAGATCCATTGTGCTGTTAATTTTTCAATATAACCAATATAGCAAAATAGATAGATAAATAAATAGTCAGCCATGAGAAAAGACCTTTGTAATGACAACAGAATTTCAAATTAGACATAAGTGCACAAATATTGGTGGCATTTTATTTATTTATTTCATTCTTATTAATGTTTTTATTTTCATTCCTATAGACATTGTAATACAAACACGTTGACAAACACTTTGTCAAGGGGTTGTCTGTTGTCTACTCTCGGTAAGTGGGATGTGGTTTAGATATTTCTTTGGCTATCCTTTTGTTTTGTTTTTTTTTCCCAACAATTGAATTCCTTTAAATATGACTCAGAAACTGATGTTAGTATGGATATACAATATTAAACCATGACAAATAAACAAACAAGCAAGCAAGCAAGCAAAGAATCAATCAATCACCAGATAAATCACGTGGCTTTCTTGCCACTTTAAAAGAATGTGAAATTCAGAATGTTCTTTCTGTTTTTTTTATATTTTTTTGCTTAAAGATATTACAATAGAGAATAAATCATAAACAAGACTAGATAAACAAAAGTTTCCACTGTATGTTCATCCTTGCAAGGTTTTTTTTTTTTTGCTTTTAGTTTTTGCCATCCAAAAAAAAAAGCCTCTTTGAAGCCAAACAGACAAAACTAAGCAGTCTGACTGCGTGCATAGCAATAACTCCTAACAGGCTGGTATCTGCCTTTGAAAAGCTGTCTTGAATAAGTTATAACCTCTGTTGAATTATGTCTCAGCTGCTTGGTAAATGTGTGCTTAAAAAGTACTCCATGGAATACACTTCATAAAATTTTATGACAACTTGATGGATGTGCAAGGATAGGACAATATATCACTGACCCTCTTTTCAGCATCCGCTTGTTGCTCACTCACTGTATGATTCTCCAGTCGGGTGGTAAATAAAACGCTCTGACCTCTCAGCAGGTGTCATTGTACACTGTGAAACACATGCTGTAATTTCTGACAGAAATGATAGAATGTATGTGTATGCGTAGATGTTGGTAGAATGATGCTGAAGTTGGAACTGCCAGGCAGGAGGCCTAGAGGAAAACCGAAGAGGAGATTTATGGGTGGATTGACAGAGGATATGAAGTTAGTTGGTGTGAGAGAAGAGGATACAGAGAATGAGGTTAGATAGAGGCAAATGATTTGCTGTGGCGACCCCTGAAGGGAGAAGCTGAAAGGTATGTGCGGACTGTGATTGTTGCAATTCAAATATAACCAGAATTTATGCATTAGGCAGAGATACTATTTCACATTTGCAGCACCAGCATGTATTATTGGACTGTTTGGGAGGATACATAACAATGTTTCCTTCCTTTTTGTGTCTGTCATTTTGTAGAAATCATAAAAAGGGTTTTGTTGTTTGGATCAAAACGATACGAAAATAAAAAACACAACGAAAAATTTGACATCTGGAGTACCCTCTGGAAATCCACTAGGAGTCCATGTTTTACACACATGTGCAGTTAATGAGTTGTACTGTTTTGCTTTGGTTTTTTGGTTGCTTATGGTTTTCTTTTTTTTTTTTTTTTAACTTTTATTTTTATTTTCTTTTTACATTGAAACACAAGCTATCGACACTGACCAATATCATTTACCCACCACAAAAGAGCTAAAAAACATACATGCATGTGACCAGACCATCGTTATCAACTGTGATGACAAATATGTTTGCGTAAACAGTTTTTTAACATCAGCCAGCCGCAGCACCCAAAATTAGACGATTTCTCTCATGGCTGACCTGTGTGTTTGTGTTCTGATTTTATTTAGGATGGACAGGGTGCAGTATTCATGTTGTGATTTGAAATGAGATTATTGCAACTACACTTGAGTCCCTGCCTGAGCCTGAGCCAGATCCAAATTCCAACTTTAAAACCACGTCAGATTGATCTCTTCTGGTCTGGCATCCCGATATGAGATGGATGAAAACCGATTGTTGACCAAAAATATTATCAGTGGCCCTAAATTTAAACTCTTATATTTGTCTTTATCATATCTACTTGTTTTTCTTGGTAAATGGTCATAAATTAATTCAAATATGAAACAATATAACTTGCAATTTAATTTTAATTCTAATTTATTTCTATATGTTAGCAGTTAACTTCGAAAAAAATTACAACCTTTCTGATGCACCTTACAATGGTTTACCTTGTCTGATTATATTTACATTTAATTGTATATGCAAGATAAGCCAAATGAAATGTTATCATTTAATTTGGATTCAGAAGTGCATTGAGGAGAATTGTTGAGCTGGGTGGATCAGATAATAGATGAAGAGTGGTAATTTCGTATTCTTGGATGTTGTTAGCGAGATCAAGACTTCCAAAGGGACTGTCAGTGGGGTGTATTTCCTTTCATAGCATTTTAATTCCATCTATTTTAGAATTACTCTCAGAAGTTCTCTTGTACAGCCATTATATGTTTGTATAATTATTTTTGGAGTAAGAAATTATTAACATTTTTTGATGTATTACCTGTATCCACATCAATCACAGATTGCAAAGCAAATATTAACAAATGCCTAAAACCACCAAAGTCTTTAAATGCCATTGTTGATGCAGCATCAGATTAATGTGAAACTAAATTGTCCAGACTCACTGTGAGTTAAAGAAAAGATCTATATCAAAACAGGCCAACTGAAAAGGGCTAATTTTCAACTGTAACCCTAGAGATTATTTTAATTACAATCATAAACAGACAGTCTGTTGAAGGCTGATCCTGCTCACCTGCATGCAACCACATGTTGCAGTTACAGAGCATCGGAAACTCCCTGGAACGGTGTGAACATGTATAAGAGCATCCATGTGAACAAATATCGTGAAATTGTTTAACCAAAAACATCTGAAGGATTGTTGTGACAAAGGGATTGTTTAACATCAAACTGATTTAATGTAATTTGGTGCACTTAAGATAAACTTTAATGGTGGGGTTTTTAAGCAAAAGAAACTTTGATTTTTTCTCCTCTGTTCCATCAAAAGTGCTTGCAGGCTAAATATTTTCACTTTGGAGCTGTGTATTTTTTGGCCAAAAAACGTATAGATAAATTTGCAAAAATTTAAAATATGACAACTAATATTACTAGATTTTGGACACTATGAATCATGTTCGAAATGGGCTTGTCTGTTAAATATTTGGCGTTTTCACCTTTGATTGGCGTTTTTCTGTCATTTACTTCAATTCAGCCAATATTTAATGGATCAAATGTGACATTAATTATGTTTTCTTCAGTTAAAGAATGACCTGATTGAAAATTTACTCAGAAATAGCTATTCATGTCTTTAATTTTCCATGTACTGTCAGGTCATGAATTTCTTAGTATATTTTGATGTCAGATTTCTCGTAGTGTTTTTTTTTATTTTTGTATTGCTTTGATCCTAACAACAAAGCCCTTTGATTTCCCCTAAAACATTGTTATAGATGTTTCCAAATAGTCCAATAATACATGCTGGTGCTGCAAATGTGAAACTGCATCTCTGCCTAATGCATAAATTCTGGCTATATTTGAATTGCAACAATTACAGTCCACGCGTACCTTTTAGCATCTCCCTTCAGGGGTCGCCACAGCAAATCATTTGCCTCCATCTAACCTTATTCTCTGTATCCTCTTCTCTCACACCAACTAACTTCATATCCTCTGTCAGTCCGCCCATAAATCTCCTCTTTGGTTTTCCTCTAGGCCTCCTGCCTGGCAGTTCCAACTTCAGCATCATTCTACCAACATCTACGCATACACATACATTCTATCATATCTGTCAGAAATTACAGCATGTGTTTCACAGTGTACAATGACACCTGCTGAGAGGTCAGAGCGTTTTATTTACCACCCGACTGGAGAATCATACAGCGAGTGAGCAACGAGCAGATGCTGAAAAGAGGGTCAGTGATATATTGTCCTATCTTTGTCTTAGGTGTATGTATGTGTTTCTGTTTCACCTTCTTTTGTTTACTGAATATTTTAGTTTAGCTCCATACTTACCTCTAGGCTGTGCGGAGGTTTGTGATTTTTCTTTCAATTCCATTCTGCGTCTTACATTTGTGTTCATCGAAAGGCTTCATATCTGACCATATCAGGTGTTACACTGTAATGTTTAACTCTCACACAACTTCTAACTCAGCGCTGTTATTTCAAAATGTTAGTATACTGTATATGGCTATGCCAGCAGAAGGGAGATCACTGGCCACTCAGCTGTTGATTTAGGGATCACTCACAAATTGAGATGTTGCCAGTTCTATAATGTGCAGAGACTGAGATAAGTGGCTGTGGGGCTCCTCTGTGTTAAAGAGGCATGACACCCAACAGGACCTGACTGATGCAGGGTGGCCTGAGGAATAACCTGTTCCGCGTCGCAGCAGCCGTGGAGAACTCATTGTAAGGTAAAACACACTGTTGACAAAAGTTATGACCCAGCTCCCTGGAAAAACATTGGTGCAAAAGATCGCTTTGACAAATTGGCGAAGTTAGTTAGCTTAAGCATGAGTAGAAGGATAGCTCAAGCCAAAACACACATCACGATGAGAATGGCTATTGGTGGCAAGAGTTAAGCAGACAAGAGGATTATGTTGAACTATATTATATATTTGATGGGCGTCATTTTGTATAAAATAGATAAACAGATCAATACACACATACTGTGGATACACGAAAACAACAAATGCTGTACTCTTAAGAAATATATCCCATTTAATTGAGAACTTGAAAAATAAAAAGGTGAGAGTTTAAAATGTGTTCCATTTCCTATGAACAAAGAAGGAATAAACAAACATATTCAACACATGAATATTCCTGTATACTGTGTAGTTCACTAGTATCGCTAACCATAATCATTATTTCGCTGTTGCAATTGCAATTTTCCAAACATTGTCGAATGTTCTCGAGATCTTGCATCAAATCAAGTCCAAAGGAAAGTCCCAATCTCAAAATGTCAACTGACATTAGGAGCCAAATGTCATCTTTGATGGAGCCCTTATCACGTAACGTTTTTCACACATCTGTTTGTTCAGCAACAGCAACGCTTTCTCAGCAGAGCAGTTAATCAAGTCTTGATCCCTCCGAGAAACAATGGCCTTGTTGAGCTGGCTCTCATAGCCCAGCGAGATGAGATTCAACACGTGCTTTGGACTGGTGTGACCCTGCAATATTGCCGACTAAATGAGCTGAAATGTCAGGGCTTGATGGTATTTAAATGTATGCACACATGCGCACGCACATACATACACTCACTTACTCACACACACACACACATATACACGCAAACACATAGAAGCACAAATTATGAAAATATATGCATCAAAACAATGAACTGATCATCGCAACTTTGAGTATCCAATAATTTGAGCACCATGAAAGTCCTACAGATTGCTGACAAAAAGGAGGACGCTCCATTCAAGCACTAAAAAAAGTGACTAACGTTCATTTTAATTCATCACATTGAATATTTCCAATAAATTCAAACTTATTTGATCCCTGGTGTCCATGCATTGCATTGGAGGAAATACTGATGATTGAAAATAAACTGAAAATGTGATAACCTGAATGATAATGTTTGCCTTTAATTGTTTTTTTAAGATGGAAGGCTACTTTGAAATATATGCAGATGTGTCATTCTGACAGTTCCTTGAGAGCCTAGAAACAATTTCACCCTTTGTACTTATAATTAAGAGAGGTCCCTCAAGCTCAAGTATTTCTTTACAGCTAAATCCTAAAGATACAGTGTGCCATTATTTCACCAGAATAAAAGCTTCCGTGAGGAATAGGTCTGTCAGATTAAAATGCTGTTTTCCTGGATCCAAAGTTTATCTTTAACACTTTACAAAGAAATGTGCTCAGCATTACATCCACCCTTGCAGTTAAATACAAAAGTAGGGAAGTTTTTTTCTAGTACGGCTGGATGAATTTGCAGAGGGATTTCATGAAAGTCTGCTGTCTACAAACTCAAAGCTTGAGATAAGATTTCCCATCTGTATGTGCATTTGTGTGAAAGTGCATAGCCAATTTGTGCCCAAACAGGTGTGTTTTAAAAAATTGTAGTCTAATTATTACAATAATAATAAAAGTATTAATGATAATGAAAAAGACATATACAAATGAGAATAAATAAGAGTAATTACCTGCCTGAAAGTAAACTGTATAGTTTATCATCAAGGAACACCCCAGTTTTTAATTTAATGAATTTATGTAACAACACTAATAATACATAGACATAATGTATTATAGTTATGCATTAAATATCATATGTAAACACTCTTTCAGTTTCATTTGACATCCTGAGATAAGATGTGAACAGGTTTCTTCGGATAAGGGATGTGACATGGGCTTAAGTCTTTTGGAATAACTCTGTCCTAAGAGTGGACGATGTGTCAGTCCAGCATAAACATCTTGGGCAGGTGTACACTGAGCCAAAAATCCATCGTTTGCCCAAAGGAGACTATGTTTCTGTACTGCTACTGTAAACGGGTCGAGTCTTGATGAGAAACAGAGGAGGAATAATTATCACTACTGACTGCAATAAGACCCAAGCAATAAAAACACTGTGATACTATTAATACTGAAAGAGTAATATCATATAATTGAATATTTAATGTGAAAAATCATGCAATTATTATAGTGACAGAATATTGCGTGTAAGTTTGAGAGACATTCTGTTTTTTGCGATAAATTAAGAGAAAAAAAAAACACTTTGGTGTACTACAAATATGTTAATGTAAAAAAAAAAATGTAACAGACGATTATAAAATGCATAATTTATAGTCATGTATTTATTTTTGCAAATATGGAGAATCAATTAGTATTAGAGTATCATGACAAACATCTGATACTTTAGAGAGATGTCATCTTAGAAATAATATTGGTTAAGTTTTGTAATAGAATGTAAGAATTAGCAAAACCCTTTAGAAAACTAATATTATGCAAGTTATCCCCTGGCGACAATTGTGTGCTAACCAACAGCAACCATTTCATTTGTAAGATATTGTACTTGAATGGAAAAATAAAAGTTTCAACATTTTGCAAGTTGCAAGTAAACACATTACTGTGATTTGCAGGCTGGTATCAAATCATAAAATCACTGCTTAAAACATTACTTTTTGGAAGCATACTACATCAATAACTTGTTGAGACAAAAACATAAAATCAAACAAAAGCTAACAAAATAAACAAAAAACAAATGAAATTAATTGCCTATTTTTTATCATTTCTATTGCTATAATTGGTACTATGTCCTTTTATTGTCGCTCCTGTGATCACCCATTTGTCTTATAAATAGACAAATATTGAGAAATGCAAAAACAGTAAAAAGCTGTATTGAATACTCATATTTAATCTATGTTTAAATGTATTATTCTCCTTTAAACCATTTCCACTCAAAACTGACTTTCTCAAAATAAAAGACAGATAATCTTGCCAAACTCTGCTTGGCATGCTTTCACACCCATTTGACTGTAGAGCTCAAGTGATGATAAATAAAGTTTGAATTGTTGTGTTGGTTTGTATAAATAAATCAAATTGCCTGTGCCAGATATAAAACTATGGAAATATTTGGCTCTCACTCCATGAAACAAAATGGCTTCTTCTTTTCTTCACAGTAAATACAGAAAAGAAACATCAAAACAAAACAGTCAAGAGGATAACCATTGATCCCCATCTAAGCCACACTCAATCACACTTAAATGGGGCGGCTTCTCCTACCAGAGGAACCAGCACAAACCTCTAAGTCGACAGCTAATGCTCCTCTCTCTCTCTCTCCCTCTCTCTCGCTTTTCCTGCTCAAAACCTCATGCAACGACCCAAATACCAGGCGAAGTCATGCTGGGTGTCTGGGAGGTTTTACCGAGGCCTAACTTCAAAAATTCCAGCCTCTGCTTTTGCTTTCCATTTTGTTATCACCATTCTTTGTGTCGCCCCCCTTTCAATTTCTTGTTTTGTGGGTCACTGAACCTCGGGACAAAGTGTGTCTGCTCCACCTCCTGATTCCCGCTCACCACCGATGAGACCGCCACACCAAGCAGAACGTTGAAGGATGACATTTCCTCATCCCTGATGCCCCCTCTCCTTCGTCTCTCTTAATCCAATCAGCACGGACAGAGTTTTTCTAATATACTGGTGGTCTCATACTCTGACTTTATCCCTGCAGCTGTGCTGGACTGCTCATTGGCAAGATTAGGGCCTCTGCAGCCCCTCTGATCATGTATTTCAATATGAATGGGACCAATAAGGGGGTGGATTATGGCTTAGTTACTTTGGATATCCAAGGCCCCCCTTTGATGCCCTCGAGTTTGAACAGCAATGGCAGAACCCCGCCTGGTCGGCATGGCGTGGCGGCAACGCCACCTGGCAGTCAAATGTTTGCTCATATGCGCTCATTAAACAACACCACTCTGGCAACGCGGGTACTAACTGCAGGCCCGATGGCGAGCCTTGGCCACAACCAGATGGCGCCATCACCAGTATGCCAGGTGGGGTTTGTTGTTGCCACTCATGCGCCGCCTCATGGGTGAAGGACGGGGGCTTGGGAAGCTGGGGAGTTTGGACAAAGCATGTTGCCAGCAAGGAAGTGGGCAAACAAACACACATTTATCTCCGTTGCCGCATACTTTTTCTTTCCCTATATCGATCAGCCTCCGTCTTTGGATACAGAGGACTTTGAAAACCGGTCGTGACACGAAAGATCAATTCAAATCATAAAACTTTTCCGAAAAAAGCACAGGAGGAACCATCCATCGATCTTGAATTAGCAATTAACAGTTTGCAATTTAGCACTCATAACAGTCAAGATAGACTTAGGGGGAAACTGATGTGTCAGTTTTGAGGTCATTGTTGCTGTATGTTATCTGGACAACAAAAACAAGAAAACACAGAAAATTATTTGCACACAAAAACAAACAAAAAAAAAAAAAAGAAACAACAGACTGACTGACTAAATCTGTGTCATTCAGAAAGTTAGATGGCCCCTGTAAGGAAGTCCAAGGTAAACCACTTCAAAACTAAAATAAAAAATTGTTGTTTTTTCTTGGGCAGGGGGGGGCTTTTAATGTTTTTAATTGTCCAATTTTACACCCTTACAACTACTTAACACTAAACCCATTTAGGAATTATTTTGATTAAGAGCAATTCCAAGGCCCGGCCCCGTTCACATGCATGTATCCTACAAATGCAATTGAAATTGCTTCCACTCCCAATAAAATACATATTTGTGCTATGAGCAAAGGCCTCAATTTGAGTTAGTTGTTGAGGCCTGTGTCATCTTCACTACTGGATCTCCCGTCTCAAGATCCATTGTGTGTAAAGTTCTAGAGGTGATTAATATTTGTTTTCGCTCCTCTGTGGGAGAGGAAGACCCAGCTGATCCACCCTGAGCCTTCCTTAATCCCCTGCTGGTCGACCCAGTCTCCCAATTTCCTATGCACTTCTTTTTGGTTTTCTACCTCAGAGAGAGAACACCCAATCCTGACATTTGTTTGGGACCATGGCAACACATCGGGCCGTGCTTCTTTTAAAGCTTAGCCATGACGACAAGCGTCTTTATGAAGGACCATGAGTTTTTATTCACTGCATCTGTGAAATTATATATGGATGTTGTAAAGACAGGTGAAATTGAGTTGAAACCTGACTGGCATTGGCAGATCGGCCGATGATTTCTATATCCAAATGCAACTCTCTTTTTGTTTTCTAAAACAGATGTTCTAATACCTTGCTTAATACTGCTTGAACTATATGTCAGGTTTTGGAAAGATGCTACTGTGCTTGACTTTGTCTATGTAAAAAATGGCTCCCAAGGTATTTTAGACAATTTGAACAGGCCAAAGAAGTATCTTCCTCACAGAAATAAGAAGATATCTTGAGTGAATTGGGCTGACATGGCCAGGTTGTGGGGTTTGGGGGCTTTGTTGAGGCCAATAGAGGGGGTGTCTTGAAGGATTGAGTGGCTCGCAGGGTCTATTGAGGACTTGAGCCTGTTGACAGATATACTGCTCCCTTTGTGACTACATGGGTCTGATGGAAATGGCAGGTGCAGTATGGGTAGCCGATGGAAAATGAAATCCTTTCCAGCGTTGTGTTTCAGTGGTTGTAAAAACACAGCTGTTTCAAGCTTTCTCAAATGGTTGCGCGCTCGGTTTCCATTTCACTCCAGCTCCTTGTTGCCTTGTTGGCGTAGACACTAAACTCACAAACACAGTATTATAGTCTTAGCTCTTTATAAGACCTTTAAATGGAGAAAAAAAAATGTACAGGTCAGCATCAGTGATCAACACCGCTGGATGAAAGTGCTTAGCAACTGGCTCAAAACATACCTCCAACTAACTGATAGTAATGGGAACCTACTCAGCTATTTAGTGCACACACAAACACACAAACACACACACGCACACACACACACATACATACTGACTCTGAACAGGAGAGAAGGGCTAAAACTACAAAAACATAAATTATCATTCACAATATGGATGATGGCTCAATTAAACTGGGCACATTATTATTCATTTCATTCATATTACATCCTTATTTCTTATAGTGTCACACAAATAGGTTAGACATTTAAAATTTGTATTTTAGACATATATATGATGGCCCTCTGCAGTAATAACGGTGTACCATACAACATTGTTTTGCATTTGATTTTGCAAATATGTGCACTTCACTACAAGTTGATGATTATTATTACCTTGCATTGTGTTAGGGTTCTATTCTGTTTGCAGTTTTATTGTTTTATGAGATAAAGACAGTTATTGTAATTGATGTCTGTGGTATTTTCATATTTGATGATAAAAGAATGCTACTGTCAGTTTACTTTGATAGTGAGATGCAGCAAATTAAATTTGACTTCATACCCTTTATCTATTAATTATAGAGTGTGTGTATGCATGTGTATGTATGTGTATGTATGTGAAAGAGAGAGAGAGCGACAGACAGCGAAACAGAGTACAGTATTCTTCAGTGATGGAACATAGCAACATCTACAAATTCCCTGTCTTTCAGAGATAGATAACAGTTGGTCCCTTTAATTTGCATTAAAGAGCTAAAACATACATACATACATACATACAGCACATACTGTACATAAAGGAACAGCAGGGACTCACGCACTCCTTGCAAATTGTAGTACCCCCCATCTTATCAGGAGAAATAATGGGGTTGGTGTTTGACACAAGTACAGTTCGACACTATTGCGGTCCACCTTCTAAGCTATGAATGTGAATGAATGAATTGGAGTGATGAGTTGTCATGAAGATAATATTTTCCCCGTGTGAGTGTTTGTGTTTAACTTGTTTGAGTCAAAGATCAAAAAAAGGAAAGAAAGCATAAAATCTCAGCTTCTATTCATTCTGTGGATTTGTTATTTTTTGTTTAATAGCAGTGTGTGTAACATGGTCTCGTCAGTTCTGTGTGGGAGTTTGCTCAGATGGGAAAGCAAAGCTTTTAGCGCGCTATAAGGTTGTTTAATAAATGGCACCGAGATTCACAACTCCCCCGGAAATTTCTCTTCTGCACTGTCAGCTCTCTCTCCATCATTTTCTGCCTTTACCTTTTTTCCTTGTCAACACCTTTAGCAATCAAAACATACATCTCCATTGGATAATATACATTTTAAGGTTCATAAACTGTCATCACTAAATGATGGAGAAATTCAGCCAAAGTCTATTACTTAGGGGAAATGGCACAGACTTAAGCAAGCAGAGGTGAAGGTTCATAAATGAAATATGACAGCATCATTATATACTGTTAATAACAGATGTGTGATGTTTGACACAAGTCAGATCAAAATATGTCTAAAATGGAAAAAGACAAAAAATGTTTGTCAGACGCTTTCTCTTTATTCCAGTATAAATGACGTTTAATCTTTGATAATATGTTATCTAAAATTATGATAGCAACCATTTTGCATAAGTTAGAATCCTGAAATGTGATTCAATGGCTATTTTATCTCTAAATTTACTTTTTTAAAATGTATATTATGTTATTTTAATCATTTCATTTTATTTATATATATATATATATATATATACATATTTTTTTAGATATCTATATTAGATATGAGATATCATTTTTAGCATGCTTTAACACAAATCATTAAACCGGCTTGTCTACAAAGGATTATGACAAATGCCAAACTGTAATAAAAGCATAACAATCCTCAGAGACCAACACAACAGCACACTAGCTGATCCATCTTCAAATCTCCCAAAAAAATAAATAAATGAAGAACAAGAAAGAACAAAAAAAAAAACATTCTGTGTGGATTTGGTTTTTACTGTGACACATTGATCAATGAATGATCCACCAAAGTCACTACTCACGTTTCACTTTTAAAACACGAAGAAGTTGTATAGGTGCATCGTTCTAGCATCTATCTGATGAATGACATTGACACGGGTTTACTGTGCCTTACTACAGATCCATTTTCGGGGAGATAAGAGAGACTTCCTGGATTAAGAAGGTAGTTGAGGTACATCTCCAGAGAGCCTGTTTGTTTGGGTAAGACAGCTCCTTCATTACTGCAAAACTGTGGGAGGCTGGGAAGGCAACCTGTCTCCAAGATAGCACGGGACTGCTGCCAAAATGTACTTAACCACACTGTAAGAGCAAACCACTTTCCCATGATGCATCCTACATATTACCAGAAGATGTGCATCAGGCATAATGTATATGTTGGGAAGTTAAAGGTAAGAAAATGCTGAAATGCCAACCATAAATATCACATGTCATCCACACTTTCTGATGTATATGTTTTGCAATGTGGGTGGCCAGGCATGACCTGGCAAGTAAATGAACCCCAACTTTGAAAATCAGAAGCTGACCACCGTTGATATGGGTATACATGAGAAGAAAAGACACATAAAACACTGAAGCAAATGTTGTAAGTTTGTTACAGACATTAATGATTAAGGTCACAAGTGCTTGAAATATGTTTTAACATCTTGCTCAATTGTACAGGTGTTTTGACTTTGACCATGATATGACATGACAATCTGTTTAAAAGTTATTACTGAATAGATTTTCATTTAATGTAAATATACCATGAAAAGCACAATGAGTTAAATTTTGAAGTTAGCTAAAGAAAACCAAAAAATAAATCGATAAATTAATCCAAAAATCGGAGGGAGAAAAATGCAAGAATGTATCGCTTTATTCATTATAAAAAGCAGATGTTCAGTTTCCTCACAATGTATTTGTAAAAACAAATTAACTGGCACATGCCACACTTTTTATAGACAAGTTAGATCGATGAACCATCTATTTGGTTTGAAGTACATCATGTCTAAATCAAAAAGTGAATAATCTAACGGACATTGTTGGATACATTATTATCTGCTTGCATGCTGTAGGGCTCTAGTTCTGCGCGGGGCTGCTTGTTGCCCTAGTGGCAATGAAGGGGGAATTAGATGTAGTGTTGTCTGAGTCCCTGTTAATCCTCTGCTGATTAGTGGAATTCTCATCAGGGCTCCTCAAGATGGAGAGAGAGAGAGAGAACATGTGTGAATGAGAAAGCTGCAGAGGGAGAGACACAAAAAGGAGAATTGGAGAAAAGAGAATTAGAGAAGAGTTGGGGAGAAATACCCCACCCTCTTTGCTCCATCATGTTACTCACCCCTTACAATGGACTGCAGGCCAGCGTCTCCTCTAGCCAATAAGACCTGAGGCCCTCAGATCACCTGGCTCACCAAACTAATCCTGAATCTGCCTTGTAGATTAGCACTTTCCCACTTGCAGCCACTCTAACCCAAGCCCTGGCAAATCCTGAGGTAAATGTCGAAGCTTCCGGTAAGTGGGTGAGCACAGCGTTGTGCAGTGGATTAAAGAGAATAGGATAATATTTACAAGCCCATCGCCGGTAGTGATAAGGCCAGGGATAAACAGTAATGGTCCTTCTTTTGCCTTTTTTTCTGTCGCCCGAGCCAAGGCAAATGGTTAAATCTCTGAATCTGTGTTTCATGTGCATCCTTCATATTCGAAATACAACATCAATTAATAAGATCGTATTACTTCTCAAGATCATTATACATAATGATTAAATACGTCAATAATTATTTGTAAAGTTACCTATGAAAAGTTCAGACCGTGTCAAAAATAGTCATTTAAGCAATTGTCTTTTCTTAAATGTAATTTATTAAATTTTGCATGAAATTTGGCATAATAAGTACTCAAATAATTAATTATAAGCCAAGTTTAAAAAAGAAAATCTTAATTTTCTGGATGACTTATCAGAAGCAACCCTTTCCAACCGGGCCAAAATTCCATTCAAGCAACCTAACCAGTAGCTTTTGTCTGTAAAGAGGAAATGCTGGGATTACAATCACTGCACACTTATCGTGGGATACTTATACAAACTAGCTGATTGCCAGTGTTGCAGAGTTTTATAACAAGCCACATCATTGTCATTCCATAATTCATACAGGGTTTTTTATTATCTATTTTTTTTTACTCAGACCTGATACCTTGAACTATAGAGCATCAGATGGGATTCACATTCTGACACTACAAATTGTTTAAATGCATGTGCTGCTAGAACACTACTGGTCATGAAATTATTCTGAAATCAAACAGCATTAGATTATAACTGAATTGAAATGAATGGGCATGATGTTATATAACTGAAATACAATTATTCCTGTTTGGCAATGCAAAAAAAATCTTTGTGATTCCCAGATTTTTTTAAATAGAGTAGATGAAAACCTGTTGGTTCAACTCCGCTAATAGCTTTGATAAATCCCTGTGTTCAAACCTGGCAGCAGTACAGCAAATGATGGACTGGTGTTCTCTCTACTGTAGATGGCACTGTTAACCTTGACTTGCAGTTGGTTTGGACTTCAGTGTCATGGAGGTAGCGTGGGGGGAATATATGCTCCTTATTTCCACTATTGGGGAAAATACTACTACGACTACTACTAATAATAATAATAACAACAGATAGTCATATTGAATAGAGGTGCAATCTAAAAAAAAAGTTGTTTTTTTTTGATCTTGCGCAAGTGTAAAGGTGAAGTTCCTTTCTTTTATAGCTTGACTTTTTCAGACAAGTGGAAGGCGGAGGGAGTTCATGACAGAGGAGGTTCAGGGTGAGGGCCGGAGTGAAAGGCTAGTGTGTTATTATAACAGAGCTCATGAGAGAGTCAAGAGGGGGGCAGTGTGCCGATCGCACGCTAGGCTGCATGATTCACAGACCCCCACCCTCCTTCCTCTTCTGAAATCCCCACCGTCAGTCTGCATTCTGAGACAAATATGCATGTTACTGCGAATCACCTCTCGTCACCTCTCATGCGGGGGCGCGCACATCCATCTGGGGTTAATTGGCACCTGAATTTGCAGACGGTGTCAATACAGACAAGACACGACCATGATATATGCGCCAATGTTTGCTATTCTGCTTAGACAAAGCATCCCTTTGACTCATGTTCCACTGAAAAGTAAAATTAAATTGATTTGGTCAAGTTTTACTTTTGCTGCAGGGAATGGGAGAAACAGGGAGACGTAATCTCAATTAAATTATCCTACATTGGTTTGCCCTTATCGCGTCAAACATTAATACCTTTTGGAGATTTCAAGTGTACGCTATGGTTCCTTTCTTAATCATCATTTTAATTTCAAGAAAAAAAAAAACCCTTGGCAGTCATGTTATATTCCACCCGCCCCCATCAGCAAATTTTAAAGAATCCTTATAATATCCTCCAATTGCATAATATTAGAAGTGCCCTGAAGCAACCTCCTCTCTGGGTTATATTTTTCGAACCGCTTTACCCCATTGAAATAAAAGGACCCGGCCCTGTCTCATGACCGGCACTCGAACCCGTTTCCATGTTGCCTGTAAAAGGAGGTTGACTGACCTCATGTGCTGGTCGGATATTCTTCATCAAGCTGCGCCCTCTATGTCGGATTGTGAGCGATTTGAGGCCGTGAAGCATGCCATCGCATCGCTTCCTGCGAGCTCTGAGTCAATAGTGGGCCAGCAAAGCTTAATGGAGGACAGGTGTTGAGATTGAAACAGACTGAAGTCGAGAAGAGAAGAAGAGAGGAGAAGAAAAGCTGGTAAATAAAGGAAGATCTGTAAGCTTTCATTCATATCCTAAATCAGAATAATCTATAGGCTCACAAGGATTGGAAAGGATATTGGTTTCTACAGCTTATCAATAATTAATTCAGTAAAAATTGTAATGCTGGCTGTCAAGTTTGCTCCAGATATGAATTTCTGATAATTGAGAAAGTTCAACATTCATTGTGCTCTCCAGTTCTCCACAATCCAATCAAGATTGCACAGAAAATCAGATAACTGTATGCTCAGGGACAAGATAAAGTTAGCTTAGCTGCTCATTAGCTATTTTCTTGAGCCCTCTTGTAATATTGTCTTGCTAAAGTTAGCTTTGGTCTGAATAACTAATCAAGTGCATACATCCAGTGTTTGATGAATTTTTTACCTATTCCCAAAGCATTTCCTCCTTCCGCACAGAATTCATTAGTTTCAGCTAAAATAAGGAAGATGATGAGCCATGCTCATTTCCAATCGGGTTACATTGTCATTTTCTTTTCTCCTCTACAACCTGATAACACTCTCTGGGCCCTTTTTTCTTCAAAGTTTCTTATCCTCTTTGTGTCCTCCTCTAAATTCCAGTGCATCTCTCTTCTAAGAGGAACACTGATGAATCTCAGAATGAAAACACGAGTCTGTCCTATGAACACCCACTTTGGTGCAACTGGAAATGGACCCCCTGGAAATAAAGTGGGAGGAACATTACAGGCTGCTATCCGCTGCAAAAAATGACTTTTTTTTTCCCAGCACTGGTATCCTTTTCTTGCTTTCATTTATCTTGTTGTGTGAATTGAATTGAAAATATTGAATTAAAATTTGTAGGGGAACCTCAAATATTTGCAGATGGAGGTTCTACTCACAAGGCCCAGTGCAGGCAAGAGTCAGAACAGATATTTCTGAGAAGATTGTGCTGCCTGTGCCTGAATCACAATAAAACCTTTCAAGGTTTGGAGAAAATATTAAAAATAGTTTGTTTTTTTTTCCATTGATACAATATGAATAACAAATAAAAACAACAATGTCATCCTGATATAGAAAAATATTTAATCAGCTCTAAAGGTTCTCCCAGGGTCAGTGATGATCCAGATTTTGTATTTGAGCTAATAGAGTAGATTCAAATTAAGCAAAATTAAGTTTCAGTCATTTCCAATGCATTTTTTCAATTCTATTGATTATAGAATGTGATTTAGATATAAATGGACAGGACAAGAAAACTGAGGTTTGGTCAATCACTGCACTATAAGCTTTTGCATCTCAAGCCACTTTGCAGATCAGCAAGAGGAAAAACTTACGCTTTTAACACAATTATCGGTTTATTAGTGCCGTTTATTTTTCAATAAACTAACTCTATTTGTGATAAAGTGCATGTGACGCATGAAGCCCCAGTTACCTTCTTTGCAACATATGTCGGTTCGAGTTAATTGGCAAATCGCAAAATGATAAGGCTTTACATCCAACATAGATCGAGTAAAATTAGAAAAACAAAAACTTTCTGATAACCTGTATCTGGAATAACTCCAAACAAGGACAAATCAATATGAAGCACTTTGCCTTCTTCACATATTGCTTCATGCTTTATTGATAATAAAATATTTCATCTTCTTTTCCTAACTTTGAAAACCTCAAATCAAAGATATAGGAGTTTTAATTAGAAAAAAAAAGGAACAACGCAATGTGTATTTATCTATTTAAAATGTATAGTATTATGTTGGAATGTAATTTATGTTGAGGAAAGGGTTACTGACCCAGGACAGTTTTGCACATTTTTTATATAAATCTCCCCAGATTTCGGAGGTTTTCAATTATGCAGCAAGCAAGATTAGATCCGAAAAAAAATATTTTGGCTCATGACAAGAACCATTAAGGCAAGGATTGCCAGACATTTTTTGCAGTGGTGAAACCGGAGCGTAGCCTGGTATGTACATTGCAATTATACCTCGGCACCCTGTGCAGACATAACCTTAACACACTTATAAGGGTCACTGCCTAGGGGATCTAGGGTCTGCCCATTAAAACATCATCAGACAATGCAGTTTATTTAAAGAGACATATGACTCTCCGCTGCTACTATTTACCCTCCGTCAACTAGAGAGCAAAGAAAAGACAGTTTGGAATTAAAGAGAAATTGGAAACTATAATTTCCAGTGAGTGAAGTCATCGCAGGTCAGAAGATCCATGTACCGGGGTGATTTATTTATTTGTGATGGGGACCATGAGGGGATGAGTGGGAATATGTTTAACCTGCCCTCAGAGTTTTCATGTACTTCAAAAAAAATGTTTTAATGCTTATTCTGGAAACTATAATAATTCCCAATGTTTATGTTTCAAGATTTCAAAAACAGTTTGTCTTATCCTCAGAAATTCCTCTATTTTTGGAGCAAGGAAACTAAAATATATTCAGCCATTATATATTCTGTCTGTCAAAATAGTCTTCCTTTAACAGTACTAAATAGTCATTTGATAACTGCCACTTCATTTGTCATTGCCTCTTGGATCTTGTTTGCTGCAAAAGGTCCATATAGACAGAGAATAACATGCAGGATTAATCTGTTTGTCTCATGTCCAGGCAGATAAATCAATCAACATCTGCATGGCGCCCCGGTGCGCGAATGTTCCCCGCTGTTCTGTTCAGGCTTTCAGAAGCTGGAGGTCCATCACCCTGCCACATGCTTATTCTATCTGGAATATTTAGCTCAGATATCACATTTGCTCCCTCTAATTGTCCTGTCAGTAAATCAGTAGCCTCAGCTTTTCCCTCCCTCGCCGCTCTGTGTCACTATTCTTATAACACGCTGCCTGATGTGTGCAAACAGTGTTTTTGTTCTTGAGGGTTGCCGTTGCCAACATGTGTTTGGGCACATCTTTTGCGCGCCCGCCCAGAATGTATACTGAGAGCACAGGTGGTGAGATGACTGGAACACTGAAGAGGGAAAAAAAAAACAAACAAAAAATAACAGCATTGTGAGAGGCTCAAATAAATTCATTGAGTTAGCCTTGGCTCTAATATCCTCTTGCGGGATATGATGCATGACTCTTCATTCAAATTAGTGATCATTCAGCACCAAGCATTGCTGTCTTGAGCTTGAATTAAATTTAAAGACTGCCGTCATTAAATCAATTGGTCTCTTCTGCAAATTGATACGTCGATTTCTCTATAATACGCCACACAATGGTGAGTAATGTTAACTAAAGCAATTGCTAAATCTGCAAATGAACACGAATCAAAGTTAACCCAATGTGATAGGAAGGTATAGAAACAATTTGTTTCATTAAGTTTTATCACAAATCTTTATTTTGTTCATTAAAACATGACCGAAAATGATTCATTATGGGTCTTAAAAGATGGCAAACAATCTATCACAAACAAATTAATTCTTTAAATCTCTTAATACATTATTTGAGCCTGACAAAAATATTACTATACATTTTCACTTCAACAATCAATACCTCGAAAATTAGCTTTACCATTAAAACTTCTGGAAGGAGAAAATGAAAATACTTTTTGGATTACTTATTTCTCATTTTGTTTAAGAGTTAAAAAAAAAATATGCAGCCACACTCTGAAAATGAAAAAGCATTCTGCTAATGCAATATAATTAGAATTATGATCATTATGTGCTTCCATAAAAAAGTACTAGATAGGGCAAAATGAAATAAGTCTCTATTGCAAAATATATGCAAGTATGAAAAATATTCTCTATCACACTTAACATACAAACTGTCCATTTTCCAAAGACAAATAATCACAAACTTGAAGAAAAAGAAACCAAAACAAAGCCTGACTCCTTATTTTTGATAATTGTTTTTGTGTCTGTATTTTGTTCTGTTGCCTAAGCTTAAAAAAGGGAAGATAAGAAAGAAAAAGAAGTTTTATTGCCAAGCTTACTTTATCTTGACCTAACCTTGGTAAACATTCCCTTCCCCCATTCAACATCAATCAGGTGTGTAAGAGGCACTGCGGTAATTTGTCAACCTTTATCCAGTGACCTCTGCTGAACCCAGGATCACCCTCAGTTCTGTTTGAAACACTAGACTAGATTCATCCAGAGTGACAGAATGGATGCATATTTCAGTTTTATACATTTTTTAATGTCTCATGTTTAACATTTTTAGTATTGAAGATCTATAATGAGATTGCAAACACACCTACATGATACATTGGCTACTTAAATGATTAATACAATCGAGCAGCACTGAACAATTTGAAACTATCGGAAACAATTATCCTCAAAGAAATTATGAATTCCCTCAGATCCAACTTTCGTATTGATATAAACAGGACTGTTGTTATCTTTTCTTTCAATTACAAGAAAAAAAAGTGACAGAAATTCAAATGATTTCTCTGCTGGATTCTTATTCAAGGCACACCTCTGGCTAACTGCTAACTCTGAGAGCAAATGCTCTATGGTGATGCATATTCATATGTTTAACATACAGGCATGCATTCATAATGATGTAGGAAAGGATAGAATGCAATAAAGCTCATTAATACATTTTACCATGCCAGTCAGCCCCCAGGAAGACAGCGCTGCATGGTGTGCAATCAAGCTAATTCAATTCTCCAGCGAAGAATGACTTAGATGTGAGTTGAAAACGAATGGAGATTAAATGCAGTTCATGAGTGTGTTTGCACTGTTTACAGGAATGTGACACTTTCATTCCCGATTCATACTTTCTGAATAAAGATGGGGTACAACTATATTTTCATTTAACGTTTCTAAGCATAAATCACTAAAAAGTTTATTTAGCCAAAATTCAATTTATCTTTATATTGTTTTAATAAATGGAGATCTAATGGTCAAACTAATTCAACTGTATATGGATCATTTTTGCACAGTCTTAGACCCTGGTTGAAAACTATTTACAGAAGCTATCAGCCAGTTAGAGTGTCTGTAGCAAATGAAAAAACAAAACAAAAGCAGCATCTCCATAGGGCTCGCTGCTTGTAAAATGTAATTTTATGTAACTCTGACAGTCGATCTTTGACCTTGGCTGAGTATACAGCAAATGCGCTCACCTGCAAGTTGTAAAACTGTATGAGACGAAGAAAAAATAGCCCTGCACAGAAGCGCCGAACAGCCCAGAGAGACTGGGATTAACATTTGTCAAAGGAAAGCTCTAGTTAAAGCTCATTCCATCTACTGGACCATTGCTTTGTTTACTGGTGTTTCTGGCTTCATCAAAGGTACCCTACTTAAGCAATTTCCAGGGCTTAACTGAAAGCTCATTTTAAGATACTGGGTGCCAAAATTAACCACACCTGTAAACTAATATAGATCAATTTGCCTGCCAAAAAGTACAGCATTTATATCTAGCCTTTTGTGTTCCTCACTCACAACCTTGTCAGACATAGGATGGACTAAACCGGGGGAGTCGCCGGCATGTTTTGCAAACCCCACCCAGTATAATCATCTCTTATCTTGACACATGCCGTGTTACCTTTGGTTTAAGATTTAACATGAACCAGCCCCTGATCTTAGGGTTTAGATAACCAGATATCTCATCCAGCTCGAGTAGGCAGAATCCAATAATGGCACTGGACTTTGTTTATAAATTATTAATGATTTTCTCCCCACCCTGTCATTTTGGACGGGCAGCGAAATAGGCGGATGCCTCCCCTGTTTGCGTGGCAGCGTTCTCTTCAAACAGATTGCAATTTATTCCTCTGCAGTTTGTCCGTCAAGGCTAACTCTGACAACATAATCCCGAGCTAATCCGCCACGTTCAGTTTTTCTTGTTGGCTCTCATGCAAAGTGCTCTGCCAAATCCTGCTACCTGTCAGCCTGGCCTTGTGATGGGGAGCCCAGACGGGCTGCCAGCCCTGCTGTAGTGGCTCCCGTGGGGGTGAGAGAGAAAAGGAGGAGGGTGAGGCATGATGCCTGGGTAGATTTAACCCCTGCCTCCCTCCCTGTAATCCACTGTAAACAGCCAGAGCCTTAGAAGGGCTAACTGCACTAATCAAGCCCCAAGCTTGTCTAGTCACTATCATACACAGTGCCCTAAGAACTAGAAATCTGAGTTGCTACTGCAGTGTGCTTGCAGGATATGAGTGTGCACGGGGAGCAGAGGGGTGCATTGATAGTTCATAATCTCAAAGGGGGACAAAGGTGCCAGCATGAGTATAACTTACTTTCCTACAGCATACCTAGATCAGTTATAACATCTCCTTTCGCCTTAGACCAAATAAATAGCAGTGGTCAATGATATTAGTCGAGAAATGGCTGACTTGCAAACTTTCTTGTTCTCATCAGATCATAGAAACATTTTGGACATCATGATAAAAATGATACAGTTGTATTTAGCAGAGAAAAAAAAAAGCAAAGCAAAATACAAACACATACCCCGCATCCACTGTGAATGTCATTTTTAAGAAATGTGTTTTTACCAAACAAACATTTTAAATTTTCATCCATGATTTGGATTAGTACATCTAAATATCCCCACAACATAATGCTTTATTACACTGACATTGATACTGAAATTACGGGATGCAGAAATTAAAGACCTGAAATTGTCAAAGGAAAGTAAACACATACAAACAAAAAGTAAAAAAAAGACACACAATGAAAGAAAAGACGAAATGAGGAAAGAAAGATCATATTCCTCCTGTGCAGCTTAACTTGATTACCAGCGAAATTGAAGATAAGAATTCACAATATTGAACAATATTTGACCATATAAAAAGTTTGAAGGATCTCAGCAAATACATTCGGCTGGTGTTCATTGCAGCTGTTGATGCAGCTGTCTGTGTTGCCAAGAAACCATGTGCAGCTTTTGATAGAATAGCTTACTTCTAGCTGCTAAAACACTTGTCAAGGCCCAGCCTCATGGTGAGCTGAGAGAAAAATCGCTTATCACTTGATGGGAGTCGTCACTATAGACAATAAACAGTTCAGATAAAGTCACATGGAAAGGCAGTTAGGTCTTCAAAATATTTCTTATATAGTACATCGGGTGTGGTTGTCAGCAAAACATGCAGTTGCTATACTGGTGAAACACCGATATTTAAGCACTAATTGTGCATAAGGTAGCAGGTTGGTGGTATGATATTTTCTATTTTCCTAAATACAGGCTCAAAAAAATGTTAGCTCAGATGGTCAGCATCTCTCTTGTCAACTAACTGGTAATCATTATTGTGTATGTGATGAAGCCAGGTGATTTAGCACCTCTGTATAAAGCTGTGGACACATTGGCTTAGATCAGATATAGGGTGTCTCTACACCTGAGGCTGTGGGAAAACTCCGACAAATACGTTTATCACCACTGTACTTCAGATATGAGTTCTTTTAGGCGGAGCTTAAGAGAGCACTAAGGTGACCACGAGGAAGCGGGAGGAACAGCGGAGAGAATGCAAACATGACATGTAGGTGATAAAAGCCCTCCAGTAGGTTAACACCACAGCTTGTAACTGGGATTGCCCTGAGAAGGCCTCTTAGCAAAACCAGGCATCTGCATTGACAGCAGAAGTCCTTGTGCATTAGTGACAGCTCAGTTTGGGACGCAAAATACAACTCACGGAAATTATTCTTTTTTTATGCTGTTTTGGGACATTTTTCATCTTTTTTTTTTTTTTTTAATTTTTTTTAACCGACTATAATCAGGTCTGAAAACTTAAAGCCATGCAAGCCTTTTAGGAAAACATTTTTTGGTTATTTTGCTTCAGATATTTAAGACTGGGTCTTTTTGGTATGTCGGTCTTGTACAAATTGGACGATTCATTCGACAATCGCGGTGTTGCTTGTAGGTTACCAATCAGATTTTAACACTTTAGATTTGGAACATGGTTTAAAATTCTAGAGTTGTTTGATAATAACACCATGGTGCTTTAAATAGAATTAGATCACTTTCACACAGCCCTAACAACCGAGATAAGCTAATTTCAAATAAGGTCTTTATAATGAAAATTATAAAAAACACAAACTTTTGTGGTAAAGTAAAATCTACTTCATAGTGAGGTGAGTTTTAAACTTTCACTTCTAAACTATTTCAACTTCTTTTATCACACACACACACACACACACACACACACACACACACACACAGACACACACACACACACACACACACACACACACACACACACACACTCTGACACACACACACACGAACACATGAACACTGGGATATTGTATGCTGTTCACAGAGTATTGGGTTTGGTGTCTTTCTCTCAAGGACTCAACGGCTATGATATTGCTCACTCTGCCTACAACTTGTCATCTGAAGCAGGAGATTAGTTGACTCCCCCCCTCTTGGTTTAGGGTAAAGTTTAGGCCACAGCTGCCCCAAAGCACATATTGTAAGCAGGGTGGTGTAAAAACATAATTCCCTTAGAGCCTATCACTTTCTTTTAGTCCGTTCAGGACTTCACACCATGTCATGTTTGGCACAACAAACTTATCTTCAGTCACACTGCAGCTTGTTTTGATAATGTGATACTAACATGTTTTCCGGTGAAATTAAGTGAGATTATAGGGGAAAGGCATCACTTTGACAGCATAGAGACATTGATAAGAAACCTAAATTCAGCAATAGTGCACATGTTGTTCATCCTCATCTGGAACTGTGTCTATATGATACGGGAATGATATGGATGATTCAAAATACATTTTCCAAAGAATAATTATCAAACTAATGGTCTCATGCTTTACTTTCAGATGAAGTCCTGAAGTGGAGAATTTCAAGGTACCATATATATATATATATATATATCCTGAAGTACTAACAAACAATAAATTCAAAAGGCTTATAAACAAATATACCTGTACATTTGCTGTTGTGATGTTCTATGTCTTATATCCTGCCCAAAGTACACCACAAAACAAATGCCATGAGGCCAGATAGGACAAGAATAAAGCAATAAAAAGTGAGTGATTGCCATTGATAATTCAGGCTGAAGAAATCCCTTGTCAGGAGACTGTTCTTGGCTTTACATAAAGGGGTAATAAATAGATCGATCACACATAGCAAAGGAGATTCATGTCACATTAAGTGACAGGACATTGAAAATAGACCTGGCTGTGTATCATTACTCAGAGGATGCTTCCCTGGGGAAAATGTGTATGCGTGAAGAAGGTTGGAGTGATAGTTGTTCGTGTGCGGTTACGTAGGCAGAGTGCGGTGATGAGCTGCAGGGTGAGATCAACATCTGGAGTGTGAGAAACATGATAGCAGATTTTCTGATGAGTTTTTTTTTTTTTTCTCTTAATGTAAAATAGTCTGCTGTTATTAAAATCAGTAAGCTAATTATAGATAAAAACTATATTTAATATATCAGCAGCAGAGAAACAAATACATTTATTCATTATTACATTATTACATATTGTTTACATATCATTATGTTTTTTTAAGAGATAATCAATTGAAATTAGAAATGTGAGAATGGCTAGAACAATTATTTCCTTGATTTTGATTTATTTTGTTTTTATTTTGTTTATTCTAATTTATTTTATATTGCCTTACAAAACAAAGGTTAGAAACAAACCAAAAAAAATCCAAGTTACTAATTTTGTTGGGGAACCAAGATTCAGTAACATAGGTAACTGAACAGCTCATTCAACTCCTCATTAGTGGATAATTACTGGATTTCATTTAAAACTGTGATTAGTAATGTAAATAATATTGAGATTTTTTTTTTTCCAAATTTCTAACTTTCCCAATTTTATAGTTTTAACTCTTTATCCATTATATGTTTCTTTAATCTGCTGTCTGAATTATAAAATGCAAGACCTTTGACTGATGTCAAAATAGGTTTAAAAAAATGTAAAAAAAAAAAAAAAAAATTGCTGTCTGGCATGTTAGTGTACCCTTCCACAGTTACATCTTTTTTATTTTTCTCTCTATTGAGCCCTTTTTAGCTCCAGTGTCTCAAACATGAATTCCTTGAATGTACTACACAGCCATAGCCATGGCTGATTTGTATAAGATTAAATTAAACTGATATTACCATTTATAAAATCCGTGCACACTTGCCACTGAGTCTGGAGATTAAGTAAGAAAAACAACAACAAATTATCTATGATTTGTCATTTAGTAGTGAGGGATCCGTTAGTAACTGAGGCATTTATCAGCATACATTTCACATTAAGTCTATGCAAAAAAATGTTCCCATCATAACAGCAAAAGAAAACAAAAAATCTCAATACTTTGAAATGTATTTGTTTTTAAGGTAAAATATTACAAATAATGATAAACAAATAATGCTTCAATAATAGGAATGACTTCTGGATTAATTCCACATAGGATCAAGGGCTCTAAACTCACTTCCTTCAGTAGCTGGTAATATCAGAGCCATTTTCAGAGCTTCATTTTGAATATTCATGGATTGTTCTCCTATACCCAATTTTAATTTTCCATCGTGGATTGGCCTTTAAGTGAAGCGTGACAATAAGGCTTGCAATATACAAGAAGGCCTCCTACATTGGCCCCTCAGCATGCAGAATGAAACAATAATCCTAATCCAGTTTCCCAAATGCAGCCTTATGGTGATTTTAGGCCTCAAGTGTGAATTTGCAATGCTTGGGATTTCTTTCCAGCTTCACATGGCTTCGCCTGGCTGCTTTGGACAGCAGCATTATTTTTCAGTGAAGGGGTCAAAGAGGTGTGGAAGGTGGTGGTGGTGGATGTTGCTGGTGGGATTCTGATGCAACCAATTTATGGTGGTGGTCAGAGGGCCTACACAGTTTACAGTTCTGAGAAGAATTGTGGGGCATACAAGGTTGTGCACATATATGACATTTCTAACCCAGTCTCATTTAGTTCTAATCTGCTGACCTCTTGTGAATGGGACTGCTAATCCAAATATCTAAGTGGGCATGAAACATGTCGTCGGGCTTACGCAAGTCCCGGCCCTGTGTGCCTCATAAATCATAAACTCTGGTGACCAAAGAAGTGCTGCATACTTGTCTTGCAAAAGATCTTTATCATCCAAGACGTGAATAGGATTAGCTTCATGCTCTCAGAGACAGGGTTAAGGACGTTTAATTTTGGGTGAAGTTTGATATTACCCTATGGACAGTACTGGGCTTGTGGCTTTTTTGTTCTCTTCTGCATTTCAGATAGGATCTACAGTTGGGAATCCACAGCAAAGAAAAATAAATCAGACAATGACAAGTTTTCAGACAAATGAAAAATGAAAGTGACTGTATAACACAATTGGTGGAGGGCTTTCACATCCACTTTTAGACCCCTGGTGACTACTCACTAACAGCTGCTGTAAAACCCAAATTCATCAGATAATCCCACCAAAGCCTCAATGGTCAAGCGGAGACATTGTGGGTCTGAAGCGCTCACATAAATGCAATACCACCTGCACCAGCAATTTCAAAGCTCCAGCAGAGTAAAGTTATATTTAGGTAAGAACATGAAGGATCTTGATCCCTTAACAAAATAAAAGCTTGACAACTAATCTCTTCAACAGAAGTCAATATTTTTGAAGTATGATGATGTACAACAGGAGGGCTGAGAGGACTATGGCTAAGACAAGCAACTGTCAGTTGTATTTCTTCAAAGACCAGACAGTACACAATATCACAAGGATCTTTCAATCGCCCTGCCGTAATGTGGCTGACAAAGCACAGATAGTCCTGTAATACCACTTGTCTCTTCTCTGTGATGCAAATTATGCTGTTTAGCTATTTCAGAAACCCCATAAATCTTCATTCACACATTGGCTCTTAGACTGCACGCTGCTATTTTAGATGCTGTGATGCAAAGGGGAAATATGAGGCAACCTAATATGACAGTGTTGTATGTTTTCCTCAGGGAAGGGGCAGAATTTTTTCTCTGCTCATTTAACATCACTTGAAGAACAAAGCAATTGATTATTATGTGTTATAAAGCCCAGGTATTACCAGGAGCTCTACGGTCTCGATTCTCGTCCGGTCAAGTATAGTCAACCTGCCGTGCGCTTCATCCTCCTTTGTCCACGCACAGCCCTGTGCTTCTGCTGCATGTATTTATTTGCTACATGCGTGAGTAGAAGTGTGACGGTCTGGTTTACACAACATCACCTCCTCCCCCACCCCCTTCTCCTCTGTGAAAAAGGAGTTAGGAGGCAGGGAACTCCTAACACTTCGGGCTCTGTGCCTCCATGACCCCTGCCAGACTTTGACCAGATTCCTGCGTACTTTAAACAAGACTCCCATTACATCTCTTGTTAGTACAGTAACAGGTTTCGATAGTCTGTCGCGGGCAGTTGTATGTCTTTAACGGGGGAGGGGGAAGTGTCTGTCCATACATGCCCCCGTACATAAATCACTTGACCTAGACTTACTGTTGACCATGGATTTATGCCAGCATGACAGGCTCCTGATGACAATGTATCTCTCCCGGCCATAATGGATGGTACACAGACTGTGCTGTCATCTGGCAAATATGCTCTCTGAATGGATCTCAAGTGGTGCAGCACAAGGCAGAGGGGCACGGACGAAAGGGGGGAGATGGATGATGCTCAGCGAGGCTATTGGGAAACGCAAAATATTGCTTGGATTTAACTGCCGTCTGCACCCCGGTGGGTGAGATGGACAGGCAGACTGATGCCCACTGTGCGCTGAGCTCAGTGGTAGCCTTGCGAAAATAAAAAAGGGAAACTGAATGCAGTGTGTTATATGTGAGAATGGCGATTGTCTTCACATGTAAATAAGGACAAAAAGATAACTGCAAGGAATCAGTTAGGGAGCCAGAATGTGGACCATTGACCCTACAGCTGTGCACTGGAAAACCAACCGCTTAAATCATTTGTTGTTACTCTGATAATGCATAGAATCATAGCATTAGCTGAGTTTGACAGTGATCAAGAGGAAGGAAAACAGTTTTGAGAGGCATCAAATTAAAACCACATGCTGCTAGAACTTGATACACTTACAGGTTTCAGCTAGTCTGAAGAGACAGATCCATGATTCTGCCAGACTATCGCAAAGCATAACCTTTTCCAGACAAACTGGAGCTATCAGTGGGGGAGAACACTGAGAACCTTCCAGAAAGCGCTGTGATGAAGTGTCCTATCGGTAAGTTGTCTTCTAAAATCAAGGGCCCCCACGCTCCACTTGTATACAGCAACAAAACAAGGCATTTTATTTTAATGGTGAGACTGTGAGAGTGCGTATGCTGAACGAGTGTGTATTGGTAGATGTGGTTTGCACATTATTGAATGCCTTTATGTTTAAAAAAAATATGTTGTTTTTTAAAAAAGACTAAATGATTCATATAAACTGAGGAAACATGAGGAAAAAAAGGGAAAACCATGACAAGTGACTTGAGTGTTATAACCTGACTCAGTCTTTTGAAGAAAATACTCTTTAAAAAAAAAAGAAAGATCAATAAAGTGTAACTGCAAATGTGAGGTGCACTCCTCTAAATCCTAATCAAAAAAGATAACGGCCAAATTGTGGTTCGGTGTAGAACAAGGGTCACATGTAATGTACTTAAATAAAACAAGAAGTAACTAAAGGTTTAAACATGGGCTGCTTTCTGACCAAAAAATTGGTCGCAGTGGATATGAAAATAACACTGGAAAAAAATTATACAAGGTAATCCAGAATAGACTATTGTTGCTGATCATTTCAGCTCCAATAAAGTCTCTTTACTGAAAAATTATTTGGTATTTCCAGAATTAAGAAAATACAATGGAGTATCTAACCTTTGAAAAATGACACTGTATATTGAGCACAAACACTGGAAGCAAAAAGGACAAAAGGAAGTTTCACAAGTAATGCGCAGCCCAAGAAATATGGGCTTCCTCAGAGAGACACACCCCTGTCCCTGGTGTCTTGAAGGAAGGGTTACTGCAGTGGCAACTTATCTATATTGTTTTCATATGTAAATACATATGTGATTTATAAAGAAAGTTGAGATGGTTGAAAAGGAAGCTCTCATTTCCCAAAGCCTCTCTGTCTTTATATCCCAAGTTTCAAACATGCTTTTGCTCTGACGGACTCATTCCTGATCTTTTCCATCATCATCACTCCCAAAGAGAATCTCAACATTTTTGAATCTGCTCCTCCATCACTCCATCCTGTCTCTTCCTCAGAGCCACTGAACACACAGTATCGCTGGTCTCGCCGCCCTTTTGTACACCTTTCCTTACATTCTGGCTGATACTCCTTTATGACGCGTTTAAACCTGCTTGCACGTTTCTTCATTTCACTTTCCACATATCCGTTGCTCTGGACTGTTGACCCTATGAGCTTAAAATCTTCCACTTTCTTTATCTCTACACTTTCCAGCCTCAGTATTCTACTTGGTACCATCTTTTTTTACACACCTATGTTCTATCTTGCTACGCCCAGCCTTCATTCCTCTCCTTTCTAGGACATACCGTACCTCCGCCTCTGTAGACTTCCCTCCACCGGCTCCCTGCTCTCACTCCAGATCACAATGTCATCTGCAAACATCGTGGTCCATAATAACTTCTTATCCGTCAGCCTGTCCATCACCATAGCAAACAAGAAGGGGTTCAGAGATGATCCCTACAGTCCTACCTCTGCCTTCACAGCTACTACACACCCCACCACTGTCCTGCGGCTCTCATACTTGTCCTGCATCACTCTAACATAGATCTCTGCCACTCCAGACTTCCTCATTTGGTGCCACAGTTCCACTCTTGGGACGCTTTCCCATGCTTTTTCTAGCTCTACAAACGCACAATTGAACTCCATCTGAGCTTCACTGTACTTCCCGATCCAAATTCTCAAAGCAAATACCACATCTGTGGTACTCTTTCTTAGCATGAACTCATACTGCTGCTCACAAACACTCAATTCTACCATCAGTCTAGCGTCCACTACTTATTTCCAATAAGTTCATTGTATTTATCAATTCACTGTAGTCAAAAGTCAGGAGACTTTGCACCAGGAAAAAGGCTAAGAATGGTGTTTGATAACAACAAATGTTAGTATTTACATAATGAGAGTGTTTGGATTCAGTTCATGTTTTGGTAAACATTTTATTTTTTTCCCAATCCTTGCTCTTTATGTGTTCTCTTGTATAACTCTACAGTCTGAGATGCATTTCGAATCCAGTTTGAGTCTTATGTAAAACCCAGCAAAAACTGAAAACATACCGTAATTTTTAATTGAATGTACCGGCAAGCAAGTATACGGTATTTGTGCCAATCACAGTATTTGCCATCATTCAAGGTAGCCATCACTACTTGTATAACCATTGTATAACCAATTCATTGTATAACAATCAATCACAGTTGATATGACAACAAAGAACCCTGTCCCACCCTCAGTTTAGTTTCTGTTGTGATGGATTTCTCAAGCACAACATTAGAGAAAATTTTTTCAAAGGGGTATGAAGGATGCAAATATTGCAGATGTTTCAGATAATTTATCTGACGACTAATGCAATTCCCAAGACATCATGAATAGCTTGCATATGATTATCGCTGTTAAAAGAGCACCTTCATACACTGCCTTTTTGATCACATAAGTTTTGATCATATACCTCTTCAACAAGCACTACCCCACCAATCACACTTAGCCCCCCCCTAAAAAAAAAAAAAAAAAGAAAAGAAAGAAGGTATGAATGTATGTGTGTATACGGTTTTGAGATGGCTTTTGGTAGAGTGGTCGCTTCTGACTTCCGACTTCTGGTACTTTGGATCTTCAGTGACTGAATTGCACTTTTTGTAAGTCACTTTGGATAAAAGCGTCTGTCAAATGACTGGAATGTAATGTAACGTAGTTGCAATAATTCCATTTTAACAATTCTCAGAAAAACAGCATCTGTGCACACATTTATAGTAGATCACAAAATTATCAAAATAACTTTTCCCTTGTCTCCTATCAAGCCATATTTACAGTTTCCAGGCCCTATCCGGCCCAACAATGTGAAATAAACCCTGCACATACACAGGACCGTCATCATTCTGTCACAATACCTTGCTAATAAAGTAGGCAATGTTCCCACTACCAAATGCACACAAACACTCATACATACTCACACCCACTCATGCACATGAAATAATCTTCTCTCCCACCCCCACCACTACAGTGATATTGCTTGTGAGGCATGAACGCTCGTAAATTCCCTGCCTTGATTTTGTTAACCTTTACTGTGACCCAGCACTTCTCTGCTTGGCATTCTAGCACCCACTCAGTCACAGATGAGGCCCTGCTTACCTCAGTGGAGTCGAGGCTCACTGCTCCTACAGCTCATCGCTCAGAATTCTGGCACATTTGGACACAAAGGCCCAAACCATGCCAACACATGCTGGAATTACAGGCCAGATTTTGTCTAGATGATGGACGTTTAGGATGGGAATTTATGTCTGTCATCATTGCACATCATGACACTTTCATTAATGCTCTTTCAGAAGTTCTAAGGAATATAAGCTCTTTGGAAAACCATTAGTTCAGGGTTCAGTCCCTCTGAAGTATGAAGGTATTTGGTCTGTAAAAATACCTGCCAATATCTTTTGTGCAATAAATCACTTTAAACACAAGACACTCAGTTTACTTTCCCACTTCAGTAAAACAAAAGAGTAACATGTGCAAATATCTGCAAAAAATGAGTTGCATCTTGGACTATGGATAAACATTTATCAAAGGGGTGGAACTTGCTAAGTATATTAGGGATGGTCCAGGAGTGCATGAATATAATATGTCAGATAACACTAGTAATGATTTTGGCCTGATTCCTTCCCGAGTCTCTGACTTAATCAAAGTTTCAAGGTCTCAGACTGTAAGTTATCTTTAATATGGACATACACAGCATATATTTAGAGGATGTCTAATAACACATTCTTCAGTTCAATTTATATCAGCAATTGTCATTGCACTGAAGGAGAATGAGTGTGTCTGTGTGTTTTATAAACACTGCTCCATGTGTTTAGATTTTCTGTCTCCTAAGGTCAGGTAGGTGTCAATTTGTTTAAAGCCACGTTGATGTGTGCGTTGTCTGGTGCAATTTGTTGCCTGCGTGCTGAGATCGACATGGCATGTGATGTGAACTGTTAACGTGCATATGAAAAGAAAGTATGTTAGTATTTGCGAACCATGATTTCAACTATCTGATAACAAATGGATCCTTTCAGAGCTAGAGCATGATCAGCATTTGAAAGTAACTACACTTTCCCAAGTAATAATTGTAAAGCAACACATACGCTATATTTTAGGTATTCCCTGCATGCAGACATGGAATATATATTTTGTAATTATAATATGATCAATCTTATTCATTCAATCATTATCTGTAGCGCTTATCCGGTTCTCAGGGTTGCTGGGTGCGAGAGCCTAACCCAGCTGTCATTGGGAGAGAGGCAGGGTTTATCCTGGAATATGCGCCAGTTGATCTCCGGGCCTCATATGGAGATATTCACTCTCTCATTCACTTGTCTTGGTGAGTTGGGGTTTCCAATTAACTTTCTGGATGTTTACAGGGGGGGGAAACTAGAGAATCCAGGGGAAACCCATGCAGATATGGGAAAACATGCAAACCAGGGAAACGCTTGAAACACCAATATTATTATTGTTGTTGTCGTCATTATCATTGTCATTATTATTGTTGACATTATCATTATTATTATTATTATTTTTCTTGTTGTCATTATTATTATTATTATTTTTCTTGTTGTCATTATTATTATTATTATTATTATTATTATAGCAACTATATTGTTTGGTTTATGCAAAGGGTACAGCATTTAGTGCATTCATTCACTAAAATTCACAGATTTACAAATAAGATTCCTGTGCAATGATAATTAATTGAACATAATGAATACCTCTGTAGCTTTACAAGATAATGTTTACAATTGCAAACATTTATATATGACTGAGTAACAAAACCAAAAAAAAAAAAACAGAATTAGATCATTTTTAAACTTTCTTTTCTTCTTACCATAATGGACAATAAAGATTCATTGTCATCATTCTCCCTTTGAAACCTTTGGAGAACCTTCCACAAACAAGCTGCCCAAGTACGGCTACCAGACAGTAAAAAAGCAACATATGAAAGTCATAACCATTAATATTGAGTGAAGAAAAGAAAGTTAAAAGCTACTTCTGCTGCTCTTCTCTGGGAGAAGAGCTGAGGAGGAGCTTGTCTTCAAGTTCCTCCCATCAAAGCAGGTTATTTAAACCTGCAGCGAAATGTCAAACTGATGGACCAGAATGCAACTGTGACACGTACACTGTCATACATTTGGAAAGCAATACAAAAAGAAATATAATGGATGTATTTATCTTACTTTTCACATTTCAAATTGTGGTGGAAGAAAGATATGTTTATTTGAAAGCGTTCATACTCTTTTTGAGATTCAAAATGATGTTACTTATTTTCTCTCCCGCTCTCTCTCTTTTTTTCTTTAAATATATATATATATATATATATATATATATATATATATATAAGACACACCTTTATCAGCATCAGCCAAATTTGACCACTGCCTTTAACCCATCGTGGATGAACCATGAGCAGAAAGCAGCTAAGGAGCAGCATCAGGGGAGTAGTTAGGGGTTCAGTGTCTTACTCAACAACACATTGCCTGGCGAGGAGGAGCGTGGGAACCAGGAATGTTCGGTTCCCAGGATGACCGCTCTAACACCCTGAGCCATGCCTAACCTATATATATATAAAGATATATATATATATATATGTATGTATGTATATATATATAAAACAATCGGAATATGGGATGTCCAAATTAATGGCTTCATAATCAAATTGTGTTTCAATAAGTGACACAATTTAATTGCACTTGCATGTACTTTGAACAACTCAAAATCCCACAATTACAATCACTTGTGCTGCTTGTTCTGTGTGATTAGTGCTCCGATGCTATTTGTTAGTGGAATTGATTTGATCAAGATGGATGACTTGAAACAACGTGTTGTCCCTCACAATGAGAAATTTGAATACATAGATCATTTTAGTAGTTGCTCTTTTACTTGATAGTTTCATCTGTCAAACTGTTGAAAAACATTCTGTCATGATAAATGTCCCATTTAGCACGATAACACAAATAAGAGCAACAAAAGGAATCCACACAAATGACGTAGAACTAGAAGTGGCTGAAATATTTGGTCTGAAGATTAACTTATATTAAACTCACATAATCCAAAGTGCAGCGTTAAATATAGCCCCGTCATCTGAGAGCTGACTTAACACCTTATTTGATGTGTAATCAATCCTGTGATATGATCATCATTTTTTTACATAGCATTTACATACCACACATGCCATTTCAATTCAGGCATGGGAAGACTTTTCCCCATATTATTTTTTGTTTATCTCAGTTGGAGTTCAATTAACACACGCAAGGAAGGCATCCGGAAAGGATTACCCTTTTGTGCTGGCCTGACAAAAGCCAAATTATTTTGCTCCTTTGACATTTCCAGGTTGGTCCCTTGTTAGTGCCGCTTGTACGTCACATCTATTTTTTCTTTTTTTTTTTTTGCAAAGGAGGAATAGTTTGTTGAACTCAACACATCACACATGGCCTGTTTAATTACAGCGATGATGACTTTAAAGAAGAGACCAGATTGAGTCTATATGTAAATCTGCTCTGCATGAGCTGGAGGATTTACTGTGGGTTTGTCAAGCTCTCACCGCCATGGTGACGGGGTCATGATTACCCAACAGCATCACAGTGCCAGTCCTCACAATACTTAGCTGCCGGCCAGCTCATATGAAAGGGGGTTCCTTTACCACCTGATGACCTGCTTTTTATAACCATCACACAGAGGTGTTGCACACCTCCCGTCTGGAGGAGTCATAGCCTGTGACTGTTTCGGCCCTTGTGCCTATTTGCTGCAGAGTTAATCCAGCCACACTTGCTTCACACTGGGCAACAAGTCTGTGACTTAGTGACTGAACTGTTTGGAGAGAGAGTGTCAGCCACGGTAATTGGTTCGTCCTACCCTCCATGACTCGAGCTCTAAGGTCTAGTATTGGCCACGGTTTCCAAATAGAGGCAGAGCAAGTGATTATGGGATGAGAAATGGCCCAGGAGAAAAAGACAGTCTGAGTAAAGCAAGATCACAGCTGATAGAAAATCCTACTTAATTTTTCATGAAAACTTTTTTCCTCCTTTTTTTTAGTTGATGGAAGGTGCTTCTTACTGAAGTGTCAGTTACATCATCGCTCTTTTTCACAGTCCAAATTGTAAAATAATTATCGCAAAATTAATTATATCAGATGTGGATGGGACGCCACTGTCATTACTAAGTATTTTTCACCCTCAGTATATCATAACTTTTCCCAGTGCATGTATCTGTAGTCTCCAGTTACATTATCAAATAGCTTTTGTTTTCTGTCCGGCTAACTTATGATCATACCTTTACATTGAAAAAAAAAAAAAATGTTGGAATGTTGCACATTCCACAACTATATATTTTTTTAAATGATGTTTCTCTTCAATAATTGCATTATCTATCGTTTGCTGTATTTATTATCGATTGGAAGCTTAGATATAACCTCTTGCGATGAAGCCCAACACCCAATGCTTTAGCTGATCTACTCCAATGTGTATGATATCAATAGACTACAACGTAGCCTAGTGAGATTTGTTTATAAATAAGTTGCATTGCGTGTATCTTAAGTCCTAGATCTGTCTAAATGCAGAATGCAGACTGCTCTGGAGACTAAATCTTCCTCATTTGAAGTGAAGTTAGTGTGAAATTGTGAAATGGTGTGGACTTGCTTGTCGACCACTGACTGATACTGACTGAATTCTTTATTGTGTTTTCAGTCGCAATGCTCTATCGGAAAGTATCAACATAACAGGAGGCCACCGAATGTCTGGTCTCCATTATGGCGAATGACTAAATGTTATTTTAGTCTGCTGTCCATCTGCAAAATTGTATGAAAATGACAAAGGAGAATCCATTGATTTTAGAGGCGGATCCAGCCATTTGCATGCCTCCTCATAGCCGACAACTGTGATGATTGATTGACTGACTAATAAAAACGCTTTAGAGGACGCTTAAAGTGTTTAAATTTTGATTCCGTTAGAGGTGTTTTTAAATCCTAAAATTGTACCATGCAAATCCACATTTATTCACAGTAATAATTTAAGGACAAGCTATTTGAGAAAAATATTGGATGTTACTTTTATGTTTTATGTTCAAGTATAAGGCTTTGGTAGCTACTGTCTTGGTCAATGAAAAGTTGGCATTATCAGCTCTATAAATCTATCAAAACACCAGAGAGCCATGTCATAGATCACCCCTCCATGACAGTTGGAATCACTTGGTATCTGCACTGCAGCTTTAAATCTGCCAGCCAGAGTGAAGCAGGACAAGAAAAATATCCCATAAGACCCATCTGTGTCTTCCTACAGAGACATTTACTTTCGGAGTCTAGAGCTCCGTTACAACTGATAAGATGGCTGCATTCTTGGCTCGCCTGCAGGCCGGCACCGAGACTGACCTCTCCTGACAATGTCCAGTCACAAGAGGCTCCAGTGCCCATATATAACGCAACTGAGATCTCCTTGCAGCTCCAGTCATCTCCCTCCCCATCTCCCAACTACCAACACTCACCCAGAGTGAAGAGTCCAAAGATAAGAAAGAGAAAGCATGGTGTTCTTTGACTGTATTCTTCAGAGAGCTTCTGATAACTGCATCTCTGGGGATTGATGTGAATATTGTTCACAATGTGAATCAGTTCATCTTAAGGATTAATGTATGTACACATTGATTAATTAACTAAATTAGTCAAATGCAACAAATGAGTTTATGGTTAGAAAACATTATTATGTAATCAAACGATCAAAATGGACACAAACTGCACTTCTTTAGCGTATGTTGTTGTCTATACTGATTATCAGGGTCAAGGAAAACACCACAACTGTGTTTGACAACATTAACTACAGCCGTTATGTGATGGTGCACCTGAACCGGCACTCAAGGACAAAAAATGACCAGTATCACGAGTTGCAATAGTTAGAAATGGCATTTCAATCACATGCATCTCAGAGTGTTATAATCATCTTGAATTAAATCTTTTAGTGTGTGGTTAATTTATCGACAAATAAAAAATGACTAATGAGCAATGCAATGTATTTTTTTTTCTACGCAAAAAACAAATTTGTTACTGTAATATGAGTCCCTTTTAAAACTTTAGTAAGAATTTACTTTTGCAATTCGGAGAGACTTTGATTGATAAATTATTTCATTGTACTACCAAAATGTAATTACTTTTTTGTTCTGCATTCAGTTGTAAGAAACAAGCCCTGCAATACATCACTTTGACTAGATGGTTGCTGATAAGCTCAGTTTCGCAACAACAAACACAAGCAAGCGTGAGTCTTACACTTACAGATGAGATGCTTTTCATCAACCTTAGATGCTGTTTAGACACTCCTAAAATACAATCCAGGTTAGTTGAGGAGAAAAAAGATATTATGTGTAAGTCAACATAATTCTAACAGGCTTGATTTAGCAAATTTAGACATTTTCATGCTTGATTCTTAAGGATATTTTGAACAGGTGCAATATATAAAGCAAATTGTCAAATGTGAATAAAGACTTAGCCAAAAAATAGGGAGGCAAAAAAGCAAGACGATCCTTTGTCTTCTTTTGAGACAAATCATGTTTCCACCAAATTCTTTTAACTGTGGAAAATAGGAAACCTGCTGATAGATATAATTTTTAAAGGTTATAAATGGTCAGTGGAATACGGTTCAAAGTAATTTTTTTCTCTATCTATCTTTGCGGTATATTCAGCTTGTTTCGCATGAAGTATTTAACAGTTTTAGTTCAAAGGAAATGTGCTTTATAGCAGTGCTACACATGTATGAAATAAGCATTTGTGAAATGTCCCTGTTTTTGGACATAGTGTATTTGTCTCACTAGATATGTGTTCACATGAGAATTAGCAAGAAAAACAAATGAACAGATTTTCTTGTGAACAATAACAAAAACCTTCCAGTTAACAGGTTAACAGAGGATAGAAATCAAGTCGCTTAGTCTGGTTGTAAACCAAAGATTAACATGGTCTTATTCTGCATGAATTGGCTCATAGTAACTGAGGCGATGGAGCTACCGCTGAATTAGTGAGGCTTACAATAGCTCGTTCACTGTCTGGGGTGGGATGGAAAGTCCCCTGTAGAACAGCAGAAATACATTTAAGCCATTTTTTTTTCTTTTTCTTTTTTTTTCAGAAGCCACGGGATCAAAGATATTAAGTCTCGATTCCTCCATTAAACAGTCTGTATAGGAGCAATATAATCCTCGCAAAAAGTGTTGGTATCAAAGATGAAACCCAATAAAGATGTTTTAATGGGCAACAATACACGCTCGATAAGTGTCTTTGTACTGATGAAGAAATGAATACGTGGAGTAAACTGTGTGTGGATTTCTGTAATTTGTGAAGTTTTTATGAATACCTCCTAGCACCATTATTTTGTCCTACCTACTGTTGTACGTTCTTCTTTGATTACGAAGTAAAGTTGTCGACAGTTCTCAGAGTTCTCAGAGTTTTCCTTGGAAAAGAAGGTAGTGGTTGTCTTGTTTGGATCACACACTGAGACCAATATATCACAAAAGGAAGAACTTTTTAATACTTTTCAATGCACGTCTATGCAGAAATAATGTCCCGAATAGCTCTTAGCAATAGCAATAAAAAATATTTGGCCTTTTTCATGTGGTCTGCCAAGTTGGAAAAAAAGAACCGTATAAATCTTGTCAGCCCCTTTCCAAAAAATGTGTTCTCTACCCTATGGTTTCCTTAACAAGAAATCTCTGAATCATTCCTGTTGAATCGATCAATTCTGATTATATATTACTTTGGCCAAAATTCAACTAAAGCTCAATCTGGCTATTTCATTAGTTTCCTTGATAAACAAAAACCTATTACTCTAATGGGCATGTGATTGGAGCCCTGTTCGCACTTGTTTGTCTTATCTTGGAGGTGATGTAATAATTCCATTGCATCCGCCTGGCTTATTGCAAGCGCTTTTCTATGTTTAAAGTGTCATAGATTATTGAATTGGCAATCGTGTCATGATAAGACTCGAAGGCGAGTAATTGAATGGACTGTCAATGACCCAAGTTTGCCCCCTGACTGAACAACGAAGGGCAGATAAGATATAGCGGAGCCAACTCAACGTTCATCACAACTTAGAACATGTCAATGTATTCATAGCGTGTTTGGAGCCAAGCCAGGACAAATATATTTACATATGCTCGGTATTAATACACATGAGAACACAAAATGATTCACGGTTCATGAGGCAAAATAAGTCAAAAATGATAAAAGAACAAAGAAAATATGATTTTAAAGAAGCAGAAAAGTCAACAGAAACAGGTGAGTAATCAACAAGAAACACGGAGAACCAGTTAAAAAGGCTAGCAAGAAGATAAATCTTTTCTTTTCCATATTTAAGGTTAACCCTAGGGGAGCCAGGAATCCTGAGCCAGCTGACCTATGGGGTCTACAGAGTTCATCCTGAGTGGGAGATTGCACAAGTACCTTGGACCACAGCCATTTCATGATTTACTGGCAAGCAGAAGAAGTTTGAAGTTGATTCTTCCACAAACTGAAAGACTGAAGCAATCTAAAAACTTAAACTATAAACTGATCTTTTTTTTTTCCACTGGTCTTTCTCGCAACCTTATCTCAGCTAAGTCTGACCCTTCTGACAAATCTGAGTAAGGAAAACATTTCTTTAGGTACCACTGAAGGTCTCCAACAACAACACAGTATCAAGGGGATTTTTTTTTTTTTACTTCTCTATGACAGCCTGCTGATATCAGCTTTAACATCCAGTCTTGGTTTCTTTGGAACAAAAGTACCGGCTTCAGGTTCATCATCATGTGACAGATGGGAAGCTTTGAATACAAACATAGGCAGATACATTCATCCATGGAGTCAAATGAATGTATCTGTTTCTACGGCTCTGGTTTAATACACACCTTCTGGTGCAACATAGACACCGTCATCATGGATGTAACCAGGGGTCATCGGACACCCTCACCCTGGCAACCCAGCGGGCAGTGATCAGTCCCCTGCTCGTGTCAAGGTAGCTTGTAGGGCCCATGGACCCCCTCGTGATCCACAACCATCTTGACACCTTCTCAGCGGCATTGATGTTTATGATGGGTTGTGCAGTCTCTTTATTCCCAACACCGTGAGAGCCCTGCAAACTGACTGGCCTGAGAACCCTCAGCATCCAACCTCGATGGGGTTCCCCCGACTCTTCCATCTGTTGTGCCGACATTCACCTGCCGGCTCCCCATAATCGTCTCTCTTCCGGTCAAACGGCTACTCCATCCAGGCTTCTCAGGGAATGGTCGGTTACAGCGCTGCCTTGTTTATTCTGACATGAGAACCACGTCCTGCCTGAGTGTGATCACTGTGATGTATTTGAGCTGCGCAACTTTTGAGGTTGATCATTCTGAAACATGTCAAGAAAGGCCTTCATGCTGTGATGGAAATGATCAAAGTAAGAAAAGATTAAAAAAAATGGTTTTGTACGAAACAAAATTGGAACAAATAGCATTTATCAGGGGCAGCAATGGTTGTGGCTTCCACCTCACAGCAAGAAGGAGCCTGCTTCGATATCCACAGGGAGCCTCTCCGTGTGGAGTTTGCATATTCTCCCTCTGTTTCCAGCTGTTCCCAAAGTACCAACATGAAGAAAAATGCCCCGATTGTGTAAATGACAGAGCGAACTGTGTTTGTATCTATACGTGGCCCTGTGATCGACTGGTCACCGGTACAGGGAATAGCCTGCTTTTCATCCCCAATGACATCCTGGATAGGCTCCAGCATCCCCTGCGACCCAAGGTTTAGGACAAGCAGTAGAAAATAAATGAATGATAGCAGTCATCAACAGGTAAGATGTCGGTGTGTGGTTATATGTAGCATTTATATAAGTTCTTTGCTTATTATAAGACGGTGAACACAAAGCCATATATGAAGAGATCTAATTGGTCAGTCCCTTTTTTCATGCCTGTGGTCATTTTTTTTCTGCATTTACTGTATATTGTATACTGCTTATGCCAGATCAATGCATCATCATATTTTTTTTTTTTTCTGTAAAGTGAAATGCATAACAAAATAGTTCATGCGGGACAAAGGTAAATTTTAATTGACCTCAAGAAGGACAACCCCTTTCTCATAAAAACCCCACCCTCTAAAGCAAATTTGCATAGCTTCCACCAAAGAAAGGTTGATTCACAACCATTTGGTATTTTATATCATTACCATTACATCACCAACCAAACTAACCCATGGTGGCCAATTCCATTCTTTTATTGACGCAAATCATTTTACACTAAACACCTTGGAGGTAAATGTGAACACACTTCTAAATACCACCCCTACAACATTAGCAGCCATTTGATTTTCTGTAAGTCCTGCTTTCACTCCATAAAATATCCAATATGTCGTGACTTTGTGTATGCATCATTACTCCGAGGGAAAAGATGAAAAAGGAAAAAGAAAATACCAAAAAGCAGTTTTATAACTATGTCTGACATGTACTCCTTAGGCTTGAAGCTGTGATTTGAGTCACAATAAGTTTCTTTTGTGGACACAGTTCAGTCCCTAGTGGTCTTGTAGACACATCACAGCAAAACACAAATTCTTTGTATTTATGGGTATATTCTTGTTCAGGGCACTTCGTAGTATCTTGGTCTGACCCCGTCAGACCAAGATAACCCTGAGACTGCTCAGATCCAGTGAGACCAAAAGTCCACTTCAAATAACTAATCTCAGTACAAAACTAAATATGAGCTTTTCTCCATCATTGTAGTGAAAATTCAGAAAATTCACACTACACCAGTTTCCTTACTATAAATCAAGTCCAAACATTTGAAAAATAATGTTTTTTTTTTGTACCTTTTCTACTTAGTTGAGCATTTCAGGGTTAAATTTCAGTGCTATAGATTTAAACCATTATTTTGCTCCTGGTGTAAAGAAGAGCTCCAGTTCATCGCTGCAAATGAACTGAGAAAGGATCATTTGATAATTCATTTAAACCTTTCAAACTCTAATCCTGTTGGGCTTCTTAGGGCTGTGGTCTCCCTCTGCTGGTCATACATGGTAACTGCAGGGAGTAACATTCAGGCGTAATTTGGCACCGCAGTCAAGTTACAACACGTGGAAACCTGATAAAAACCCATCATTTAGCTCTGCAGAGAGGTCTAGATGTCTCGAGCGGTGTGTGGAGAGAGGCCTGGCTGCTGGAAGCGGCAGGTGCTCCAGCCATTTTCCTAAATCCCGTATCTGGCCCAGGCAGTGGTTTAACTCCAAGCTCTACTCCCGACAGCCAAGAGTGTCTTTTTTCACCGCACCTACACCCTTTGTGGCAAGCAGCCATTTTGTTCATGGAGATTTCCCCGTTTGCAGCACGGGTCTGCTTCGATTGACTTCAAAGTTTTTTGCAGAGGTGGGTTCGGCCACACCGACGCTTGTGAACATTGCTTCACAACAACTTGTTGAAGGATGGGATTCCTACCTCTGACTCACCGAGACACAGTCCGGCGCCACTTTCGAAGCTTGTCAGAGCACGAGGCCTGGAGGCAAAGCTTATTGTCCACAAATTGGTCCAACCCTCTTGGTTTTGTTTATTCAAATGAAGCTCTTAGTCCCCGGGGTGTTTGTTGAAGAGAAGCAAGAAATGCCTTATATCTTTTTTTTGTCATCTCCTTCCTCTTTTTCCTTTCCTTTCTTCTTTTCTTTCATAGCCTTTCAGCTTCCTGAGCCAAAAATCCTTGGTATACATCCCAGCTCAGCAGCTTTGTAACCCCCCCCCCAACACACACACACCCCCAACTCCCACCCCAATAGTCCCAAGACAACAGTATCTTGAACCCTTGACTATTTCGACCAGGATGCAACCTCAAGAACACAGGTGTTCTGGGTTTTGGTTTCAAAAATTTACTGCCTCAGTATTCATGTCACATGTAGAGCCATATGGGTATCATGTGGGCCCAAAAGATTTGTACCACCTTGGTCATCACTGTAATCCCAGACCGGGAAGACAAGCTAAATGCCCCGTTATTTATATTTCAAAGTTACCTTGTCATCACGAAAAACACAGTTACAACGTCGTCGTTATTCATGTTAATGCGCCGAGTTAAATTGGTTTGTGTATCTCAACATATTTGCCGATGTCGAACAGCAAATGAAACATTTTCAACGTTAAGTATTCCTCCGTAGCTCATGTTCCTAGAAATCTTGGAGGGAAGGGACAGAATGTGACTACATCCTGTTTTTTTTTTTTTTTTATGTTATAAAAAAATCTTCCAATGAAATCCAGACACGCTAGAACAGGATGTTTTATTTTTTTTTCATCATTCAAAAAAAATAAAAGAAAAATTGAAATTGGCTGTTGATTTTTCAAAAGTATTTCCTTAATTTTGTTGCTGGAATTGGGACCACATCTTGGGACTATGCATCAAGTCAGAATACAGACTTCCTCCTTAATTCATGGTAACTAAAAGTGGAATAAATCATCAGAAAGAACATCTGAGGGACTTTGCGGGCGGGACATTTAAAAATAGGGAACACAGAAAAGTTCAGCGATAAATCACGCGATACGAGCCCGTGATATTAATATATTTTACACGATGGAAACTAGCTTGTTTTTTTGTTTTGTCCACAGAGCTCTCCTGTGTCACACTCTGTCACAGGTGCTTTAGTGTTGTGGCTGCAAAGTGAATTTACACATGGAGGAAGAATCAGGTCCTCCCTTGAGCCACAATCCAATCCAGAGGTCATGTCCTCTTGCTTGTTCTCCATAGAGTGTAATAAAGAGGGTGTAAGGATAATAATGAAACCTCTCATACCTCTGTTATATCTATTCACTTCCTTTCACATATACAAGCACTGTATCATTAGTTTATGATGTCACCGCTGTGAAACTACAGCAGGAAATGTGTGAGAGGCTCTTTTTCCTGCAATAACACACTCATCAACACCAGTCCTCACATTATTCCCTCCCACACGAAAAAGAGACCCCGCGTATTAATTGGAAGGTATAACTTACAAATAATCACTACCAGGTTTCTCACTGCTGAGACAACCAGCATTTACTCATCCATCTTCCTGTTTAAACTATCTGCCGGAGAATCACAAAGCCCCGCTGCTTATTTTCCAACGATTAGCTGTACATCAGCATTACCACCTCAAATCCAGCAGTTTCACATCCAGCATTAAATAGGATGAATATTGATCTGCTAAAGAGGATTTATTTATTTCATGCTCTATCCAAAGATCAACTGCTACCAGCTTTGGACGGATCTGCAAAGGTCTTACTGAATAAAGCTACTGCATACATGACTTTGGACTTGACATTTTAGGCCTGGAAGAAGACCAAACAGTAAATTCACTGCAATAATCCCAGATAAATGAGATGATCACTACAAAAGCTTAGATAGTTAAGTGGCCTACACTTAAGTCCAGAAACGATAAAAACACAACTCAAAGGAGATCCACCATGTTGGGGGTGTGGTCTGCGCCGTGAGGAAGATGCTCGCCATTTTTTCTTCCCTCCGAGAGTCATCTTGCAAAAGGCCGCAAGCTAATTTATAGTTTTACTAATATCCAAATAGACAAAACTCAAAATAGAGAAATTTAAACTTTCCATGTAAGGACAAGTTAAAGGAAGATATTTGGCCATCAGCAAGTTTTGCATGAAATTAGAGTTGGCGTCAGTGTGAGGAGAAATGCAAACACTTGCACATACCTGTTTTTGTGGTTTGGTGCCGGTTAGCGGCACGGCTAAGTGAGCTGTCAGAGTAATCGCGCACAGGCCGCACAGTGATCAGAACAATTGGGTGGAGCTGAGAGGGGGGGAGACAGAAGAGAGGCCATCTGGATAGACAGGCCGCAGGGTCACATGGTGGCGTCACAGACAGGATGGAGCTCAGCTGCTTTGAGTCTGTGCTTTCAGCCCTAAACTCTTAAGAGACTATATGAAACTGCTGTGGAAGGGAATGCAATGGAAGTCCCGATGATAATTGTTTATATTTTTATTTTCTAACTCTCCTTTTGAGTTCATTTCGACAATATTTGTCGAAACGACTTTAATTATCAATTAATAATTAAAGCCATTTGGATTTCTACATTTAGATGATTTTTTTCTTCTACATAATGCATTTGAATTGTTTTGCTTACATCTCTCAAAAACATTATCTTACACCAGAGCTGAATCACACAAGAATGAAGTTAATTGCCGTAGAATGAGGTTTTTAAGGATTGTATGTCATTTTTATCCCCGTTTTGATCTCGGATGAAAATTTAATGTGATTACGTGTGATAATGTTGCAACTGCACAGTTTAGACAATGAACCAATTTTTAGTCTGCCGAGCATTTACCTCATACGCGCGATGAGATAGTGCCAATGCGAAATACAGTACACTGCTTTATTGAATGGTGAAGCAGCCACTAGATGGTGTCTGACACCTGCTTTAGGTGTGTCAACTCCCTCCGTTTCTCAGCATATGTATCCTTTCTTAAACAAATTTCTACAAGGCACAAACCATCTCCGTTTCAGTGTCAGAATATTGATGTCAGTATTTACAGAAATATAAAAAATATAAAAAAATATATGATAATGATATCACAAAAATAACTGTGGACGTAGAAACAATTAATCTTCGCTGTTTTCCATAGAAATTTCAACACGGTATAGTTGTGCTTTGAGTTCATGTATGTAGCCTCATTGTTGGTTAAGTTTCAAGGCCAAGTATTTTAATCAAAACATAATTTCACTATTTTTCTTACACTGGCGATTGGATTCTCTAATCGTTGGCGGTTGAGCCAGAGAAAATCATTATTATCTTTATTGCAGTTAAACTTGCATTCTAAATGTACTCTAATTTCAAAATTTTCCAAGCATTCAAAAGGATCAGACCTTGTTTAGAATTCCTCACAGAAGAAGAAGATGAAAAAAAGAAAAAAAAAAAAAAATGAAAAAGTAGAAAATCTTGTTGAGGGCTGTAAAAGCTTTTTACAGCGCAGTCTGGCATGTCTGTCTTGAGCCCATCAAATTAAAACAGGTATTACTGGAAGAAAAAGCTCTAATTGAGACGTATTTGATTGCAGCTTTAAGAAGGAACCCGTCTCCCCTCCTAACCATATGGGTCTGCGCTATGCTCAGCCATAAATTTTCATCACGGCAGGACATTGTCTTTTTTTATGCCCCATGATCCATCCTTCATACATGCCAGAAAAGTGTCAAGGCCTTCTGGGAGTGAGAAGAAAACGTGCCGTGGCAGTGAGCGTTCAGCTGGCAAAGAGTGAGGATCCCCAGCCTGATCTCTGGGTAAGGAATGCCTTCTGGTTGTGTTAGTCGGGAGATCAGTCACACATCAAAAGACGCTGAAAGCTTATTCTGCTATTTAAGTACAATGCAATGGGCTATGGCTGTTGAGGCGATTTTAGTATACAGCCCTTTATTATGCTTGATTGCAAAATTAAAAAATATTTTTTTTATTTAGAGCTGGATCCGTGTAATAATTAAATGTGTGAATTCATTATGTATGATCAGTTGCAATTTGAGTGACTTTTACTGTCCCTAAATCTCCACATATTGTCTTTTTTTTTTTTTAATAAAGATTAAACAATTTTGATAATTGCTTTTCAATTAAGCGCATGCTCATTATTTAATGGAGAAAAAAAAATGAACATGTTAGGCTAATCTAACATGAAATGAAGACCACACAAGTAGACAGATGGTTACCTACAATCAGCTTAACAAGGGACAACAAAAGAGCAGCCACGCCTTAGATAAAGGTGCTTAACCTCGGAGCATGCTAAGTGCCCCCCGCTCCATTACCACTTAATGGACTTAATCAGTTTGTGTCCAGATAAGAAATTGGACTCGATTGCTATCCACACACAGTGGCGTATAAAATAAATGAATTCATTCCATCGATTGGGGCATAGAAAAGTGCTTTTAAAAGTAAGTGGAATCATTCTTAAACATATAATTGCAGCTGCTTTTTTTTGCGAATAATGATTTAATATTTATTTCAATTTGTATCATTTGATTCCTTTTGTATTCATGCACTATAAATGAAGCAGCACGGCTCTCAAAAGCAGAACTGTCGATAAATCGTGCCTCATATCTGCCATCCACATGATCTTTTTCCTACATAATTAAAGCCCAGCAAAGTGACGGCCTTACTTATTCACTGGCTGACACTGCAGCAGTGCAGTTAGTAGATGGATGGATTTGCTCACATTTTCCAGTGGAATATGAATATGAGTGAAATGCATTGCATGCTTCAAGTTAGTAGACTGGCCTAAATTAATGAAACCATTATTATAAGATTGTGTAGAGTTATACTGAAGTGAAAAAAAAATGAAACAATACTTTGTGTCATTCCTTCTTAATGCAGGGTTCATTTTGGATTTGGGTCATTTTGGGGCACAGCAGGATTAACATAATAGCTCAATATGCGCTCACATCTAAAAATATAATTTTTTTGCAAAAGAAACATATATTTTCATTTTCAGCTGTCACCTGCATACTGCAACTGCTATATACATTACAGAGTAGACACCATGTCTGAATCTATTTATTTCTTTATGTAATTTACAATTACATCTAAAAGGGACTACTGGCTGATTTAACCCTTGTATATACATCCCATTTTCTACTCAGCATCTAACTGCCATTAGAAGAACTTACAAATAAATATATGAATTGAGCAAACATATTACAACCATTCCAGAGGACAACAAAAACACCAGAGCGTGGACAGATAATCAGAGAGAGGCACTACTGACACGGCTGAGCAGTGCATGAATGTTTTCTTGACAAATAAAAGCCACTGCACGGGTAAAATTCACTGCAAGGACCAATTTCAGGCCTCCTGCACCAGTTGGAGCAATCAATACAAGGCAATGGAGCAGGTTGGGGCTCGGATCAATATCTGACGAAACAATCATATCTTATTTCTTGACACTGTCTCAGCACACCTCACTGGGGAGGATGAACTGCTGTGAAGGAAAACAAATAAGAAAATAGGGGTTTGATTGTTATAATGACATTTTTTTTTACAAAAGAAAGTTGTTCCTCAACTTGAGGTATACATAGTGGATTTATACAAGCAAATTTAATTGTCAGAACAGGAGGTCGCTTTTAATCCAAAATATTCTTATCTCAATGGGACTTAAATATGAGTCAAAAGAGACAGAGAAAGCAGTGGAAATTACATCTGTATTAAAAATCAGCTCTTATTCAAAAATCAGAAGAAAAGATCTGAAATCCATCCAGTCCTGACATCAAGAATGTTTGTTTCACATGTTCATTCTTAAATGAATCCGGATAAAAAAAACAATTTCAAAGAAATTGCTCAGAGACGTACATCCTAATTTCTCGTCGACCACGTTGTTTTATATTCATGTCCTCTCATCTTATTCCGAGCTCGAAGAGAACACGGTGTTGCCTCGCAGACAGCTCAGATGCAGCCGATGATAGATTAATGACGAGGGTTCTCTCTTAGCCCGTTTTCAATCTAGGATGGTTTTGCACATGCAGCAGAAAGTACACTGTGATGTCAGGGCGGTTTCATCGAGCTCGTGGTCACACAAACGCGTGCTCAATCATATATGGATGCGCACACATAGGAGGGCAGACCCTTGGGGTAGCAGGGGTGGGGGTAGTGTAATATGATATTGGATAATAACTGGAACATTGTAGAGCAACATGAACTGTATGCTCAAACATAGATGCATTTCACTCACACCTGCCCTGCTGATGATCGCTCATGCGCTATAATGAGCATACATCGGGCTAGTTTCAATGGCATTTAGAGGGTTAACTGTGCTTATATGTGAAGCCTTGAAAACAATAAGCCTCCCATGTGGTTTAACAGTATATCCTAGGATTTAAAACTTGGGCTCTTTAAAGTTGTATGTGAAAGCCCTTAAACCTCACCACACCCTAGAGAGGGAAGCTACTTTCTTTATAGTCTTACATTGACTTCCATGGACTCCCAATCATGAGTCACCCCTGCGTATGTTGCCATCAACCCCTTACTCCCCCTTCCCATTTATCCCCGCATCCACCAAAACAGAGTGCCTTAGCTTTTAATAGGCTAACAGAGCTTGGCTTACTTCAGTGGCACTGCATAGCCAATACAAACCAAATTATTGCGGGGAGAAACGGCAGAAGGCAATTAAATCCCAGTTAGGCTGATCCTTCCAGTCTTGATTAACGGGGTCAGTGTGGAGAGGCCTCTTCTTTTCATGTCCACTGTGTTAATTTATCCCTTTTTAATTACTGTGATGAAAAGTACACAGGTCACAATCCTATCATTAGTCTGTAGCTGATTTAGAGGAGAAATTCTAATGAGCCCTTTGCGTATGGAGTTATGTAGGAGGGAAATATGATGACATCAGCGGCACATTCTTGCACTGGCATGAAGTTTACACTGAAAGGCAATCAGCAACTAGGTCCCACAATGAATCAAAATAATCATATTTGTTCTTGTGGTTAGACATGTTCTGGTCTGCAGACTGTGTACCAAATGAAGAGGGCATGCATGAGTTATCCTGCAGATCCAACGTTCCAAAGCTGCCATTACATCTGGCCAAGAAGCTGTATGGTTTCGATAATAATGTGTCATTTAACATTCACTTTCACTCCGAACAACATGCCGTAAATTAGGTGTGCCCATGCACTCACATCCGCCATGACTTTATAATAAGTGATAAAGCTGAAAAAGAAAAAAAAAACAGTCTCTGTGCCTTCTAGGAACATTATAAAAAAGTCCCGACGAGAAATCTGACAGCTGTGATGTTTTCGATCATATTAATGTAATTTTGAATTGAACTGTGAATTTCTGCGGGCGGATGAGTAATTAAGCACAGGTCGTACCTCTCTCTCTCATTTCTCCTGAACTGTTGACAGCCGTCTCTCAAAGCAAACACGAGCACCGTCATGGGAGAGCCGAGCCACGATCCAGCGCGTGCTGACCAAATGATTGTCACCGGCGTGCTTGAGAGGGGAAGGAAGGTACGTACTGCTTTTTGTAACTATACTGTTGTCACTCAAGTCATAAGCCAGTCTTTGAGGCTTTGAGGGCTCCTCAGAACCTCACCAGTCCTCACCACAAGCCTCATACCATCTCGTTTCATTCCCACATTTCTACAACCCTCTTTCCTCACTACTCCCACATCCACCCTCTGCAGCCCTATCCAAGCCCACCCTCACCTTCTCAATCCACTCTTGGATCATTTCAATTTGCATCCCAACTGGCCCTGGGATTCCCTAGCCCTGTTAAAAGGCAGGCTATTTGTTGTGCTCTGCGGTTAATGCCGCACAGAGCTTTAAATACCCATATCAAATCTTGGAGGCTCAACAGATTCAGTTTTGCAAACCTGTATCGAACAGAGGTTCAATCCATCAGCTTAGAAGTGTACACTCCTTAAATTGTGTGATAAGGTAAAACCAATCACTGGATTAGGCTCTCTGTCAGTGATGGTGTATTTTCCGTGCAGAGCATTGCTTTGCTGAAACAGGATAAGCTGATGGAGTCACATTATGTTGCTTGAGATTTCTTTTTCAGCCGGAATACACGATTAATGGATTGTGAAACCGGTGTCCGATGATAGATAATATTAGCAGTAGCTATGAAAAGCATTCGGTGCGAGATACCATAAACGATCAGTTCTTGAAGACTATAAATGTAATTATTTTGATTACATTGATACAACACGGTGCCCAATGAGACGGATTAACTGTCTTTCACTTGGAATGCGGTGCTTATTTACTAACAAATCTATGACTCAAAAAGGGTAAGTTGACACAGCATATGGTGAATTCATGCCCCGAGTAAAGGAGAACACAGAGAGCCTGATGCTTTTTGCGGCTACTCTGCCTTGTTCCATCTGGTTTTGGGGAGATGTGGGAGGTTTTGGCATGCAGTAAGCGTTCATGGCAGGTACATAAATAATCACCCGACTAAAATATAGGCTCCAACTTCTGTTTCTGGTCGAAGTGTTGCAAGACTGTCTTGGATGACATTTGAGAGGAACGCAGAGCCATCAACAAACTGCACAGTACAAACCAAATGTCCTCTCTCTTTCCTTCAGATGAAGCTGGGTTTCCACTTTGTTCTGCCAACAAGCGTTCCCTGGAAGCTCGCTGTCTGACGTTTATGCTTGGTCAAAGTAACACTTGACACATCGTTTGTGGACAGCTTCGATCCAACTGTCATATTCTTTTTTCTTCTGGTTTTGTGTGAATGCGAAAAGATCAGTGTGGTGAGTGGTGATGAAAAGCCTTCCACTTCTTTTGACGACTCAAGTGAGAACATTTTACGCAGCTTGTTTGAGTCAGGAATATTGCGCTTGCCCTCTATATAAAAGCACGTAACGATGGAACGGGGGGACAGAACGCTTTACAGCTGATCAAGCAGAGGATGTAGTCACAGCACTGACTCAGCATTTGCATGAGAGGGAAAGCAAAAACAGTTCACTCTATACACACACAACGGCCTTAACGTATTGCTTCCCTCTTACTGCAAAGCTTTATGTAGTCCTATGCACGGGCTGCTGCAGTACAACAGCACAGTGTGGCTCTGTGTCAACAATCAAAGCGTCCATCTATGATAATATGGTTCTCAAGAGGTCTGCAGGGCAGTGGTATGCCAACATGAAACAGCAATTGACTACTGATTCACAGACAAACAGGGAGGCAAACAGTAGGAAAGAAAGAAAATTTGTACTTCTGAATAAATTTGCAGGTATTTACTTCATTCAGCCAAGAGTCTGCATGACAAATTATAATGGACTTAATGAGTAAAGATGTGGAAAGCTTGAAGTATTGTAAATCAAAAATATTTTGCCGCAGAAATGTACAAAGTTGTCAATTTCTTTTTTTTTTTTTGACTGTTAGATTAAGCACACATCAAAAAAATGACTATGTACATCATATCAAATCACTGATACACAATATAAAATTGAGCATAATGATTATCTTACAGATTACATCTGGAGACGACATGCCAATGGCTGTCCTTTTGTGGACAGCTGGAGCATTTTGTCAAGCTACATTTGAGACTACTGCGTCCTCATGTTTGTGAGGAGACATCTGGTGTTGAAGCATTTCATCACAAGTAAAAACATCTGGACAAAAAAATACACACCTAGAACAGGGGCTTCAAACTCTTCTGCATTATTAGGCTAATACTGTTGCAGCTAAAACTGCTTCTTTTCATTTATCCAGCATTGGAAAAATTTTGAAAAGAAATTTACAGGAACAAATGATGTAAGAAGATACCTGGATATAGAAAAGCACTTGGCATTTCTTTTGGATTTTTGTGGCCAAATTGTTGTTTTGCACACAGGAGCATCGGTAAGGCAAAGCACACTGGGTTGTCGACTCCCGCAACATGCACCTCACACTGAGAGGGTCATGAAAAATGCCTGAAACATAATATATGTATATTTTATGTAATTTATATGTCATTTTTTTCTTCAAATTTTTGTTTAATTTAATTAGTCTTTTTTGGTATTTTAAGGGGTATTTTCATGGGAAATTATTATCTAATTTTATTCATTTAATCATTTATTTATTTCGAATTGAGTGTCAATGGGCGGCCTTGACGGCTTCCTTGACAGGAGGAAATTGAATCTCCACCTCAGACTCTGCCCCTGGGCTCTAAGATGCAACCATTTACAGAATTGTGAAATAGTATATGACAACACTTCATCCAGAGATCTCCTAACTTGGCGATGCATTTTCAAGAAGAAATCCTTTTTGAGGTCAATCGGATGAACACAGGAGAAATTGATAAACACACAGATGCACGCTTGTCAGATGACAAATGTTTAGTGAAAACACATTAATCTGGAGAGAAGTCCAAAACATCGCAAGATGTATTATTCGATGTGAGTTAAAGCCCCGGAAAGTTTTTCTTCATAACAAAGTTGAAATAATACAGGTCATAATTTGTCGGTTTGTCTTTTTTATTTATTTGTTTTTCCTTTATCCAAACATTTGTTGATCGTATCTGCAACAGAAGCAATTACATATTTGCAACTTTAAGCTGTCACCACCTCATAACGACTGCATTGTCTTTGAGGGGCGAGTTGCATCTTGACATTATCTCCCCTCTAAAGCCCCTGTAGAGCAGCTGGTGGTCTGAATCATCCTATTCTACTGCCCAGTCCACCCACCATGTTGCCTCAGGTTAAAGGAACACAAAAACCTAAAGGACATCCATTCCTGGCCATTAGCTGGTTGCTATGTTAATCCAGGGATTACATAAAATACATTTCCCCCACTTAGGGTTTCCCAGCATTCATGGACTAGTTACAACAACCGGGTCCCAGATCTTCTTTACCCCAGAGGCATGCATGAATCTTTTATATGTCTGGACTGAGAAAAGTCCCAAGGTCCAGTTATAACAAGTGATTTATCAAACACGGTTGTCTTGTCACACATGATGTTGATTGTGACTGGCTTTATATTTTATTCATTTAAATGGCATTGAAAAAGCACTGAAGAAGGTGGGAAGCACCACGGACATGATTGATTATTCTTAATGAAGTCATACTGTTTCATAAGGGCTTTTATTGCCAAAAAAATCCTGCCAACAGAAGGGCAATCACTCTAAGCATACAGTACCAAGGCATATTCTGTGTTGCAGGATGCCTGATTTTTATCGAAGGAAAGAGACTTGGGGAATAAAGAAAATAAAAAGGTCAATAGTCATGGCATGAAGTTTTTTTTTGTCTTTTTTATTTTGTCCTTTTTTCTCATGTAGGCACCTGATAGAATATAAACTATCCATCATATAAATATAATTTCCTATACTAAAAAAGAATTTCCAGCATAAATGTAACTTCAGATACTTAAAGTTTAAGGGAAGGCACAGACACAGTAATATTGGACCCAGTATACATTGCCTGCATGATACTTTTTGTTTACACAAAGTAAATCAAGACAGCCATATTTTTTAAAATGAAAAAGGATCCGTTGAAAAAGTAAGCAACTACAAATAAGTATATATGTATACACACACACACACACACAGAGTCATATATATACTTGTGTGCACATACATACACACATATGTTGATCTATCAAGGCTCAAAGCAACCAGTATGATGATAATACTGCCAAAGCTTTATCTGCATTTTTGGCATTTATATTGTACCTTTGTTAGTTTTATGTTAACAGCATCATACATCTATTTGTTTCTTTTGATAAAATAGTTTCAATTTAAGTCATAGTTCATTCAATTGAAGTCAATCAGTTTAATTCATTGTTTATTTACATTTTTGGGGAATTCCTGGTTTATTCCAATCTACTTTAGTACATTCTTCAAACATATTTCAATGCTGTATTTCATTACCTTTTACTTTATTTTACTCTCCGAATTCATTTTTCTCAATAGATTTTTTGATTTAAATAATTTCATGGAAACATGGACCATCAGACAGAATAAACCACATAAACATTTAACGCAAATCTTCTGAAATGTCTTTATAAAACACAGTAAAGTGGTAACTATGACAACCTATTTTCGTGGGCGTTCATAAGAATGTTTTCAACAACAATACAACAATGGAACAGCTCGTACCAAAGAGGCCACCGCACCCTTGAGCCACTTATACACCTGGTCATACCCATCAAATAGTGGAGAAAGGCAGGTTAATACTAAGCCTGACAGGTTCAGCTCCAGGCTAAGGATGAACTTCCATTCTAAGATAAGACTTCAACCTGAGTAGACAGAACTCTGTGGACATTTTGTCAGCATAAAAATTACCTTTATTTAATGGTAAATCCATTGAAAATCACTCCCTAGAGTAGTCCTATTTAGTCAAACGGTTAATGTGAAATTACTTGAAAGTGTAATGTCATAAAAGCAACTGAGCAGATGAGCTTAATATTGATCCTCTGACCTCAACACTGCTCTGTCCAGCAAAAAGCTAATGTTGACCCAGGACTGGAGACCTATATGGACAGTGCTGCGGTAAGTGTAACATAAGGGCTGAGCAAGTTAAATCTAAATATTTGCTTTTGGGTTGAACCAGCAAAGAATAACTGAAATAGCCAATAGAAGGCAAGTGCTATGAACAGTGTGATGTTACCTGTTGAGGGTGTGTTTTGATAGTCCAAAAAATGTTTGACTGAAAGTCAGTGTAGCACATCGGTTTCTTATAACTAGTAAGTTGGTGGTTGATTGTTTAATAGGGGATTGCACTTGCTTTAAATTCGTGAGTATCACATTCTGTGACTTCATTGTAGTTTTTTCTACTTCAAGAAGCATGCATTCCTTTATCAGGTTGATTTTATTTTCTGGTCTTCTTGTTTCAGCTTGGCTAAAAAATAGAAGTTTGAAACCTCAATTCATTTATCTTCTTCTTGGCATGTCAACTTAAGCAAGGTAATTACCCAGGAGCCAAAAATATTACTGTATCACATCAACCTGTGTATAATAATGCATTTTGCCCTGGTTTTAAAGTAACTCCACTATTCCCAAAAATTGCACGTGTGAGAGTATCAATATTACTTCTGAAACTCCACTAATATCAGTTGTGACTCACAAATGAACAGGCTGTTGGGGGGAGGGACTTGAAATGGTAAGAAGGCACGGAAAACTGTATGTTTTAAACTCGGTAACTGCTGAAAAAAAGCGAGAGATTCAAAATAAATCATCTATTTACTTGCAGCTGTCATAGCAGTATCAAATGTGATATGACAAAATTTTGAGAGTTGTGTATTTTGTGCATGAAGCCAAACAAGAAGTCATATAATAAAAAGTGAACAAACAAGAAGTTGTATAATTCATGAATATTTATAGCCTCTTACTGATAACTGCTAAAATCAACAAGTATCAGCAGTATCTATATTTACATGGACCTCTAGTCAGGTGTTAAGGAAAAACTTTTGGCTGAACTCTTTGTTTATGACCCAAAAAATAACCAAAATTGATCTGGCAGTACACTCTGCTAATCTTCCCTCTGGCTAAAGTCGAACCAAGATTTATTGTCATTTTCAAAATAATTAAAACAGTAACGTTATTTACACATATGAGAACATGGTACAAATCTCCAACAGGTTTAATCTAAAATCACTAGGTGACCTTTGCATAGTCATGTTGACAGACAAAATAGGCATGAATGCAATGCTCGACAAATGGCGAAAATGAAGCTAAAACACCCATACCTTTGCCAATAAACATGTTATTTTCATGTGGTTATTTGTGGAGATAGTAAAACTATATCCCTTTCGCTCTTACCCACAAAAGGTTGGGGGGGGGGGGGGTATCATTGCAGGTTCATTAAAAGGACGAATAATGAGACAAATCAGTAAGCTTTTGATCCTATGATGCCACCATTAAATTAGAATGATCACAAGATACAAATTGACTATTCAGTAAATATTTGTTGATAAACTGATTTAAGATGTTCTGTCCAGTAATGACATAATAGTAACTTTTAACACTTCTAGGCTAATACTTATATTACAGTATATATTATGGGTGGGTCGAAACATGATCATGCCTTTTCATGAGCTCTTAAATTTCATGGTTTTAGTTTGTACTGACCAGTCTCATGCTTGTCAAAATGCATTATAAAGCTAACAAATAATTATTTCAAAACATTTATTTTTTAAACTATGTTATTCACGGGCACGGTACAGTGGTTAGCGCTTCAGCCTCACGGCACGAAGGACCCTGGTTTGACTCCCACAAGGAGACCTTTCTGTGAGGAGTTTGCATGTTCTACCCTGTGTCTGATTGGGTTTTCTCTGGTTTCCTCCCACAATCCAAAAACATGTGTCAGGTTAATTGGAAAATTTTGGGAACATTGCCCTGAATGAGTGAGTGATGTTGTCAGTCTTTGTATGTGGCCCTGCAACTGTCCAGGGTGTACGCCGGCTCTCGTATTCCCCTGCAACCCTGAGTGCAGGATAAGTGGCTGAAGATGGATGGATATTATTCATGTATAATTTAATATACTGGATATTCAGGCCTTAATTTGTTCGTTTTTTGCACCTCTATACAGATAAACTTCAGAAGTGAAGACGCCTCTCGGATGAGGGGTAAAACATCTTAAAGTGAAGAAATTCAAGTCCAGTTGCTGCGACAAGAAGATTTCGATAAGTATACACTTAAACCTTACATGTAGAGTGTCAAATCAGTTTCCACTGAGCATAATGAAGTAGAGCTTGTTAACATTTTTTTCTGGCAAAGAACCCACATTCCTGTTTTGGGATTCAACTGTCCCTTGTGCCATTTATAAACATACTTTGTTATTGTGTATATAACATTCAGCTATAAGAGTGATACACATGTTCATATATTCATGTTTTTATTTTAAACATTTACAAGGAACAATGAGCATGGTGGCCCTGCCAGTGCCATCTATGATACCAATACCAAAATCAACATTGTTCACTAAGAGCATGATCATCACTAATACAAGCTACAGAAACTGACACTTATTTTACACATAAAGTAAAGGGGCAAACTGAATATCCTTATAGTGCTCCGCCATGCATAAACATACATGATATCTTGCATATAGTACTTGCATATTTAAAATAATGGACAGATTTATGCTTCTTTTTGGACTTTAAGGCCAGCCTGGTGCTGTGAGCAATTTGGTGCCCGACTTGAGAAAGCTCCTGTGTGTCTCTGAGTGTGAACATATCTGACTTAAAGATAACATTTTAGAACTCTATTTATTTATTTGCCTCAGTATGTTGGATTCAGGTTAATGTGCATTTACATATATTTAAATTTGTGTGAAAATATGTGTGTAAAATATCTTTTTAAAAAGTTAAAAATTGTCAAATCAACTGAACATTTTATATTTCATGGGTGCCTCTGCAAAGCCCCTGATGAAGACCTGAAATGAAACAGCAAATTACATTTTGAATGACACTGATTAAGACTTACTTGAACAGTGCTACATTATGGTTATTGGTAAAAGTTAAGAGAACATTTTCTAACAAACATTTTGTTTTTGGCACAGACTACTGTAAACCTGTGGCCCACCTGCCATCCACTCAGGCTATCGTGTATCTAAAACAATGGTTTGTCAGTGCGAATATGGATCAACTACCTCAGTCAGCGCAGTCACAGATGAGGTGACTGTCGTCAGAAGGTCACTCTGCTCTCTTCATATACTTGCTGTTGACACAGCTCAATCAAAACAATCAGCTCCATTTGACTGTCATTGTTGTGTTTGTCTAAAGGCATGCGGAGAATATTTTTAGGCCTAGAGCTATGTGATTGTGCTGCATGCGGTGCGACGCACACACCTGCACCGATTATGAACGTACATGATCCCCTGGAGGAAGACAATAATATTGGCATTAAACACCTCACGATTCCACCGGTTTTTAATATGTCTTAAATTATGTCGGAAAAAATACTGGAACATCACATGAACGCCACAGTCAGTGTATAATGCTATCTCATAAAGCTACAGATCTCTCCAACAATATTGACATTGCAAGCAGGCAAACAAATGTCATCCCCCATAACATATGAAATACTTAACATAACCAATTTCCTCCCGTCAATCAACCTCGGAATAATGACTGACGGCTGGGAATCAATAAACCGCAATTGAATTTGTAGACTGGCAAACATGCCTCATTCTGTACCATAAAACACAGTCAAATGTCATGGTTCTTTTGGAGTCTAAAGATTTATTTTATTTCCACTGTTGCAGTCTATTAGAAGCAGTCATTTCTTTTTTTTTCTAACTACTGGGAAGAAAAAGTAGGTCCAGACTGTGGATTTGTTTTTTTGTGTGCCAAGGACAATGCTTAGTGTGCACACTGTGTTTGTGTCTGTGTGAACGTGTGTGTGTATTAACTGCTCCTAAGTGATGAATATGCAAGTGATGAAACTCTATCAGACTATGGCACACACAGGGAATTTGCAATGTCATCCATTAAATTTAGTTCCTTTTTTTTCCCCTGAGTATTTGCTTGTGAAAAAAATACCTGTCAGGGCAAAAATGATTTCTTCTGTCCTCTTGCTCATTTGCTAAAAAACATGTGCTTTTGGCAAATAATGTTAAGGTGATGTACTCGCAATGACTTATACCGTTTTTTTATGATCAGATTTTCCCATGACCTCTTTCTTGAGCAGCCCATCTACCTTTTCTTTACTGTTAACTGCCACTGTAGCGGAAAATAACAGAGGTTAAAGCTACTGAGCATTGTGGTCTTTGTCTATCACCTCATTTACAATACAGTGCCCTCCGCCTCACATAATCAATTAAAAGACGGCAGGGCTGAAGAGGCACCCTACTAGTCACAGAAGTTTACATCAAAAGGGAGAGATGCTTTTGAAGACTTGCTTCATCCTTGAGAGTCTTTCCCGAGAATGCAAGGACAGATTTAGTCACTGATAGATGTGGTTCTGGCCTGCTTCAAGGTCTCGTCTAAAAAGTATCAGATTGCACCTCTGCACTGTAGTACAGTATTTCACTGCCGAGCTTTCTGTGAAGATGAAAAACCCGGCCAGGAAAAGCCTTCTCTTTGGGGGATACAGCCGTTTGCTAAATTTGGTGGTGGTTTCTCATTATTTCTAATTATTACCTCAGCTAAGAATGTTGCGTTTTCATTCCAGTCTATTGGTTTGTTTTGTCGGCGTGTTCAGCTCCAAGAAATGATTCGTAAAAACTTCTGTTATTATAAAACATGTTGGTGGAGTAACATGTTTCTCATGTGACATGGATTTGAGTCAGCAGAAAACATTTGGATGGTAGGTTATTTTCAAGAAGCTACATTTGGTGGTGAAAGGCGTAAAGAACCAACCAGATTGATTGCTACGATCAACAGTTTCAAGACACATGGGTGGGTGTGGGAAAAAAACATCTTTTTTTTTGGGGGGGGGGGGTCCATATCTATTCAATGTCACATTATTTTTCCACATCAGTAATTTATGGAGAAGAGGCAAGCACAGAAATTCTCATTCAATTTTGGATCACAATCCAGATGTTTTCATAAATGTCTTGGGGAATTTTAAATTGAGTGGTCTCTCTGAGTGCACCAAAGTTTGTTAGCTTGATAGTTTGTCTGGCAGCAGGATTGTATATTTACCACCAAGCTTATTTTCATTGAATTCAGAGGAGAAGTATGACATTCGCAGAGGAAGAACCCATACTGGGAGGGTGTAAACTTTACAGAATACCAATTAATTTCTAACTATCTGGTGTCCAAAAAAATTCATGAACTTATGATAATAAAATGTCATTATTATTATTATTGTTATTATTCGTAGTAGTAGTAGTAGCAATGTGGTTATCTTTCATCCATCCACTTTGTACTGCTTATGTGGATTGGGTAGTGGAGGCAGCACCCGAAGCAGAAAGGCCCAGACTTCCATCGCCTCAGTGACTTTGTCAAGTTCTTCCAGTGAAATCCCAAGCTGTTCCCGCACCAACGGGAAGACATAGCCCTTCTAGTGTTTCCTGAATCTCCCCTGGGCTATCCTCCCTTTACCAGGGAGGCATCTCAGAGGTATCTTGACCAGAGGCCCAAACAACCCCATCTAGCATCTCTTTACACAGAGGAGCAGCAGCTCTATGCCGAGCCACTCCAAGGTAACTGCGGTCATATAGACTACAGAAGAAACTTATTTTGCCTCCCATATCCATAATCTCAGTCTTTCAGTTAAAACCAAAGTTCGTGACCATAGGTAAGGGTAGGAACATGGATCAACAAGGAAATCCATTACAACAATTGACCGATACAGAGTCCTCATTTAATGCTGACACCACACAGATCCACCCCTTGCTCCATTTTTTCCTTCACTTGTGAACAAAGCCCCAAGATACTTGAACCCCTGCATTGGGGAAGGATACCATCCCTAACCCAGAGATGGCGCTCAACCTTTTTGCCCAATAAAGACCATGATCTTGGATTTGGAGGTGGAGATCATGACCAGATGAAGCCGACAGAGCTATATAATCTCTAAAAAGCAGGACCCAATCCTGAGGCCATCACAAATGACTCAGCTCCAATTTGAAATTCTTACCATAAATGTGGCCATACAGTGGTCGGTTGAGGAGATAACCCCGCAACTCAATGTCTGACCCCAGCAGTGGGGGGGCTAAAGCTGAACAAGGACTCATACCAAGCCTTTCTGGCCTTTGGGACTCTGGAAGCAACTAACAGGTACCAGCAGGCCGAGCACCACATGGGTGTGGTGGTGGCCAAAGCAAAAATTCAGGCCCAGGAGAGGTTTTGTGAGGCCATGTAAAACGATTTTCAGGAGGTGCCAAAGAGATTCTGGTCTGCAATCTGGAAGGGGAAGCAGTATAGCGTCAACATTGTCTACAGTGGAGATGGGGGGGCTGCTGATCTTGACTTCAGGACAATTCACACCTTCCAATGAGGAAGCAGTGCCGGAGAACTTTGGGTTGGACTCTTCCAGGGCTGAAGTTACCAAGGTACCCAGAAAGCTCCTTGGTGGTGGGGCCTCGGAGTTAGATGAGATACGCCATAATAAGATAAGGCTCTACATCGGAATGAGGATCAACACTTCCAAATCCAAGACCACAGGTCTCAGCCAAAAATGGGTGGAGTGCCCCCTCCAGGTTGGGGACGAGGTCTTGCCTCAAGGGGAGCGGTTCAGATATCTCGTGGGCTTGTCCACAAGTGAGGGAAAGATAGAACAGGACGTCGACAGGCGACACACCAATCCTACATAAACCTTAGAAGATGGATGGATGGCTGGATGGATGGATTTTACAGCCCCAATGAATAGGTTTTATTTTTTGAAGAAAGCGTAAACTCTAAAATCAAAACAAAAAAGCTATCATTCCTCAGAAGCGTTGACTTCATTCCAAACTGGTTCTGCAATTACAATCTCCACCCACCTTCACAGTGCTACTGACTGACAGAGAAAAAGGGCTGTATCCAAATAAGGCAGTTTTATGGTTTAACAGCTGTGCCTGTAGTATTGATTACTCTGCATTGTGAATGGGTCAGAACAATATTGTTTATGAAGTGAGGAATTCTGGGTGCATATAACTGGTGCCAAATGTAAGTGACCACAAATAGTCCATGCGGCCTGTGGCCGGTTGTGAAGGTATTGCTGTGTCCCGTTCACATCCGCAAGTCACCAGACTGCATTATTTGATATGCAGTCAGCAATAAAATGGGGCATTCTGACTGCAACCAGATATATTGTTAATAGCCCACCCTTTAAATATCGTCTATATGTGCTGAGAATCGTCACAGGGGTTTGTTAGAAGCCTTTGTGCAGAGAATTTGATAAGTGAGCTAAATTCAAATGATTTGGGATATGGTTAAAATCAAACGTCTGGGTAGCAGCTGGGTGCAATTTTTAATTTATGAAGGAAAAGGAAGACAAAATACATACTCAGATGACGTATTGGTATAATCCAGCGTGTTTCTCCAATTTACATTAAATCCACATCAAGTTCATTTGGTTGCCTTTGCTTTAAATGCAAACACAAATATGACTAGAATCACTTAGTCTAGTGTTTTTTCATCAGAAAATCATATAGGTGTATGTTTAAGACAGTTGCAAAGCTGTGTTTGAAGAATATCAAATTCCTGCCCAGCACTTTAAAATAAGCATTTGGTGAATAATGTTAAATCCTTTGTGGCAGCCAATTATTACAATAATGAGATTATACATACTGAAACAGTGAGCACCTTGCCAATGAGCTACATTGATTTTTAAGTGAGAGAGGATCTGGTTTCTACCTTTTTTGAATGTTCAACCATGATATCTCTTTGTCAAAATGTGATGCAGATAAGCTGTTGAAAAGTTTACAGAGAAAAAATGATTAGGGGAAATGAAATATTGGCAAAATTTTGAATCAAGTTATTGCCTGATATCGTGACATTGCTTGATTCCCAAATCCCTGTAATTACTTGTGAGTTTCGGATACTGACAATAAATATGTTTTTGAAACTAGGATTCTGTAAAATTTGTACTAAATACATTGATGCAGATTATCTGAGTGAATATATGAACAGAGTTGATTGAGCCCAGGGACCTTCACAGTCATTGGAAGAGGTGGCCAGGAACTAAATTTTGGAGCGAAGACCAAAGTGGAAGCTTGTGGGAAAAAAACAGTATCTAAGTTGTACAGGAGAGAATATAATCATTGCTTTGTGGGATTATACTACAATGAAATTTAGCATATAAGGTTGTTCTCCCAACAATGAATGACACCTTTTCTGTTGAGTGATTTTTTTTGTATGTGCTGGTGGACCGATGTTTTTGCTGTAGTCCCACCGTGGATGTGCCAGCTTTAATGACAGCATAGCGTGCCTGGCGTCTGTCTCAAGCAGAGTCATGCAGGAGTTATTGGTTTTTTTGCTGATCCCTCTCTGTCAGTGTCACAAGAAACATCATCAATCATTACCAGGCCACCCTCCCCGACCAGTTTCTACCGTGGCTTCAACTTTCTTTTGGCCTTGATTGGTGTATGGGTGGACTTCCAGTTAAAGTGCATGTCAGAGTGTAAAAAGAATAACCATATGTCACAAACAATATCTCAAGCAAAGAAAGCCAAATACATCATGATGGTTAAATGTGTAAGAAAAGCATTTGAGAAGATCAAAGTTGTTGTTTTGGTCTCAAATATGAAAGCTAGAAAAACATGCAGTTATAAAATGCAGGGTTACTAACTATTGTTCTCATCAACATATCGTAATATAAATTGTTGAATGAATTTTTCTGATTGTCAACTCTGACAGTAAATGTAAACAATAATATCCATAGACCAAACTGTTCGATAAGCGCAATTCGGTTTCAAAAACAAGATAACAACCATGTTGGGGAAGGAACTTTTGTGATGCAGGTCAGCCTGTCTGTATTGTACCAGGTGTTCCATCAGCTATTGCTTCTGACATTTGTTATCTGTTAAAGACATCTGGTTTAAGTATGCGTGCCAAGAAAAAAGAGAGAGGGTAGAGTGGAGTCAAGAGGTACACTTTGATTTACCAATTGAGATAGTGTCTTTTCTTTTTTCTTTGGGACATCTTGCATCATCTTTTTGTTTTGACCGCATATCTCTGCCTTCAATGAAACATTTTTCATTTCCATGTTTACACAGAAACCACACCAGCACATTGCTGTGAAATGAGTCGTCCTATCGGCCCTGCCTGACGGGGAAGCTTTCGTCCCAACGGCACATGAGGAGGAACAGAGCTCTTTTTGGACTCTGCTACTGTAGGAGAGGCTGTTGACATAGGTACAGACAGGCAAACATATGTTCCCTCCAAAATAGAGAAGGGGAGGGCCTTTTTTTGTTTTCAAAGAGTCCATTATCTCCCATGGTGTATCAATACACCATGCTGTGGATTCTCTATGTTCCCAGCTGAAACTGCTACAGTTAACCAAAAGACTTTAACAAAATGATGAAAAAAAAAAAACAAAACATTATTTGGAGAGCACATCGTTGGTCCCAATACCCAGGGCATACTGAAGTAACCAAAATTCATGGAGAACGTATTTGTTTTTTGTTTCAATGTAGGAAGTCAAAATAAGGCTCAAAATATGATAGTAAAATAAAGTGTTATATATTACAGTTGTCGAATTGACGAGACGGACACAGACGTTGAGTTCATGGACAGTGCGTTTTGAATCATGCGTAATTTAAAAAAAAAAAAAAGGAAACACAAAAACCAAGGATTCATTAACCACTACCAACTGTCCTCCACACATGAATAACAAACTAATGTCGCACACATGCATTCACAGAGGGCCGTGTTACTACAAAGTGACAAAAAAAATATTTGCGGATGGTGATATCATTCTTGTAGTCCACATTACCATAGTTTGGGACATAAATGCAGTTTGAAAGGCTCCCAATCCTACACACTTTGATCTGCAGACATGCAGAGCATGTTCTTTCATTGCCACTGCCATGCAAAAGCAATTTGTTTTTTATATTGCTTTTGGAAACAGATATATCTTATTTGAAGAAATACATATGAGAAAAACAATGCAATAAACAACTAACAACTACCTTGCCCTACACACCACTGAAATTTGGTATATTTCTAATTCCAATAAATACCTATAACTTTAAGTGTCATCTAATTTCCTCTTTTTCTCTAAACAGATCAAAAGCTGGGATTAAGGAAGGACACACATAGATCCTGATGTTTATGCAGACATTTTTTATTAGTTTACATTTCATAAGTTGAAAGGTTTCACCTCTAACTATGGGAGAAGTTATTTCTAAGAACTTTGCTCTTGCCATTTTTCAAAGTGCTCCTGTGAGAAGCTTTTCCTTTTATCTTATCTGACGATGGCCAAACACCACAATTTTTCTGTTTTTTAAATGCTTTAAAACAGAGACACACACACTTTATCCCAGATGAGGCTCTATTGATCCCCATTGGGGATATTCAACAGTTTGGTCACACATATTCTAAATGAGTTTCAGTTGTATTTTCTTACCTTTGAAACTCAATGATATTAGCCATTTGACTAAATGACATTACAACTCATGTGTTTAGCTTTGTAAAGTGTCTAGTTAGATACAATGTAATTTCAGTCATCAAATTTCATTCTGCCTGCAGCAGGTGCACTTTTCATTTGGAAGAAAAAGAAACTTTAGCAAGTTTCTTGTGGTACCAACAAGAGGACACATAACTTTAAATCCGTCTAGATGAAACACTGTATCAAGTGGATGTCTAAATTATCTTCTGGGTTGTGTTGTGTCATTATCCTACCCTAGTTTTAATGTTCTCTGACTGCATGAAACTAACAAAACTGAATGAAGGTTTTCTGCAATACTCACTTGACAGATAAATTCTATCTGACCGAGACTATTTGTCAATCTTCAAGCTGGAAACAGATTTTCAAATAATCTAAAATCCTGAAAGTTACACCAAAATCATTCCTGCATTAGCATCAAGCATTATCCACACAACAGATTAGGTAGTGTTGTTTAAGTGTTGTTCATTAATAATGTGTCCTATGCTTGCTTGTGATCCTGCAGATTAAGTCAGCTTGCATTGTATTTGTCCATGGATTATACTGTGCTTTTTCAAGGACAGTTTGCAAGCTGTGGTGCAGTGGCAATTCTAAACAAAAAAAATAAAAATAAATCATACATTATCTGGCAACTAGAAAGCTTGATGTGTAGATCCCTAAAAATGCAGATCGTTAAAAAGAAAAAAAAAAAATACATGCAAAGCTGAAAAGAGTATGGTGAGATGTAATAGGTTACTCTTGCATGACACCAGAATGAGCAAATTTTAACTTAATGAATGTAATAATATTTGCAATATATTTATATTGATCTATCTATCCATCTATTCCTCCAGGCTGTCTGGTTTCCTCCCACAGTCCAAAACATGTAGTAGGTAGACTGGAGATTAATTTTCCCAAATGAGAGAATTAGAGTAAAAGATTGTATTAAACTGAATGGCAACTGGATGAATGCCATATCTCGCCTACTGACATCTGAGATAGGATTCAGTGTCCTGCATCCCCTAACTGCAGGACATGCAGAATAGAGTATGAATGAATGAAGATTAAATTAAGCAGTTCAAGGAAGGCTTGAGATGTGAAACTATTCCTTTTAGAGCCGTGAAGTTTTTGATCCAAGTGAAGCATCTCTACCTGATAAGCTGTGGTCATGTTTTCAGAATTTCGACAGGAAAGCATTGGAAAATATGTGTGTAAGTCTTTGTGTTATTCATCACAAGATCAATGTATATCACTGAACATTTAACATTCTAACATGAGAAGGATTGACCTTGTGCAATATCCACCTTAGAAAAAGAACTTCAACTTAAATTAATGCTGTATCAGAGATGACTTCCACTTGAATTTATTCAAGTGTTTGCTTTCTCTTTGCCACCAAACTCCAAGTAGTTTGAGCCCGGCCGTGTTATGAAAGATTTTGTTTTCCCTCATGATGACTAGGCCTCCACATTTCCATACATCCATACAACCATTTCATCATGGATTCATTTTGAAAGCTGAAACAACCTTTTTTTTTTTCTGGTTATGAGTCAGCTTGGCTAAATGGATTTTCCATCTTACTCCTCTCAAAGAGGGAGTATCTTTCCCTCCACTCCCTGTGATGTCAAAGTACAGTCAGTCATACAGAGTGAGAGCTCTGTTGGCACCCATTGAATAGACAGTGTCGCCCCAAACCCAAAAGGATTACATGTGTGTGTCTCCTTTGTTCAGAGACATCCCGCGGCATCTGGCATTAGTCAGTCCCTTTGTGATTCTTTATGGAGTCAAGTGTGTTGTGCGATCAGGTTTCTTTAGCTTCATTTATTAAATTAGGCAATGCATAACTGTGATTTGTCTTGCATTTTTTTCTTTTTACTGGGGAAAAGGTACAGCTGGGAAGATATAGGGCAGCGCAATAAGAGGTGGCTGAAAGAACAGTAGAGTGAAAAGGAGTACAAAAAGATGCCCAGAAAAGTGTTAGGTGTAGGGATAGGGGCAAAGTTGTATTTTCTTGTTCCACCATAAAGAAACCAAAAACGCTTGCTTCCTCAAAGTCATCCCTTGATTCATATTCAAAGGCTTTGTCCCCACCTAATTAGAATTAAAACAAACGGACAAACAAACTGAAAATTTCATGGAGATAGATCAAGAATGAGGGAAACAGATGCGATCTACTGATGTGATTATTTTGACCATAAAAAGCAGAAAGTCAGGAGCTGCTAAACTGAGGACATGTACGGAGTCAGGTTGGGGGGACTGAAGGGTCAAACAAACACTTTGGTTTTGCAGGGAAGAAAGCTTCTCTTTCCTTTTTTAAACCATGACTCAGCACTGCAGTGTCGATAAAAGTTGCAGCAGGAGACAGATTTTCATCTCCTGTTCACAGCCCCGACTCCAGTCCGTAAGAATCATTGCCTTTCTCAAATCTGAAATTTGTAAATATCTTATTTCAACCCAAACCATTACCAAGCAATTTTGTGTCTGAATCTCCCAACAATATAACCATTGTGTTGACAAATTATAAAAAGTTTTCCTCTCTCAGGTTTGAATTATGTAAGAACCAGGCATGTCAACAACAATAATGATAATAATACCAAGACTAATACTATTACGACCACTAATACAACTACTACGACTAATCATAATCATTGCAATGGCAATGCCGAGACTTTGACGTATTGGTATACATGTGAAATAATTATTTTTACTATGTTTTCTTAGTCGTAGATCAGGATATTGGTCAGCCTCTTTCATCAGCATGGTGGTGAGAAAAATTCACTTTGTGCGAGTCCGTCAACATTCTCAGCCATCCAGGTCATTGGCTTTCATTGTAAAATCTTATCTTATTGTGGTTACTGGTTTAGTTTCTTCAAAATTGTAATCAAGAAACTGATAATCAACAAAATAAACAGAGTTCCAGCTGCCACGATAAGATCTGACCTTGTGTGAATCTGATTTGGAAAATACTGAAATTAAGATGACCCTGCATTTTACTTTAAGAAAAAAAATGAAGTGCCGAAGAAAGACAGTAAAAAAGGGAAGAATAACCAGACAATACCAGCAGTTATGAAGCCCATGATCCGGTCACCGACAAGCAACTCTTAAGACTGGCAAAGAATACTGTTGACATTAATCAAAGAAAGACCATTTTTCTCTGTTAACTTTGAATTTCCAATTAGATAGGATTTGATGATCATGACAGATATTTAACAATATACACAATACTTTCTAACTTAACAAATTTTAAAAACAGTGACACATTTTAGAAACTCTGCAAAGATGGATTTGTTTGATTGAATTAAGTGCTGTGATAAATTAGGCAATGTACATTGATCACAAAGTTTCAGAGTGTTGCACAACAATTAATCACATGTATGGTTGTATGAACTCCAAAATAGAAATGAAATTTAATTAGTGCTGAGATTTTCCTCTTGTATATACACACACACACACACACGTCATCGGGAAAGCATTGAGACATTTTTAATTATGAAACCTCAAGGACCATCTCAAGATAAAGACTGGGGCAAAAAAAATGGAAAAAGGAAATTAATGTCATATGACTTTTGCATACCGAACAGGTCATTTGGCTGCAAATGCGTCTGAAGACGGTCAAGAGGTCATTGATGACTATTTTTTTCCCGCTACAACCTTGTATGTATTGGAGCACTTATCAATCCGCACCACTATCACAAACAAGCCCTATAAAAATCCATACAAATTCCCTTAAGCAATACAACGCCTCGAGTAGTAGAAGCTACAGCAAACAGCATGCAATAGGCCTAATGTGCAATTTAAAATCAATATCTTTAAAAAAAAATTTTCTATTCTACCTACTATGGCATCATCTAAATATCAATAGGGCCTTGCTGTGCTTTTCACAGAGCCTGGCCAGGAGAAACAGCGCTGAGGTGCTTTTACTGAGGATTTCACACTGTCTATTTGGTGGAATGGGGGTTCACACTGGTTCTTTTTCAATTTTAATACGGTGCCATACTTGTCGGATGAGGTTTAATAAAGTAGCACAGTGTCTGTCAAGCCAGGTGTAGCTTCAATCCTCTCATATTCTAAATAAATCCCAACGAGAGGTGTTGAGGATACCGGCCGAGGAAGACAGACAGAAACAGAGGACGCCGGAGGGGGTGGGCATGTCTTTTTCCACTCTCATCAGCCTAAGATACAATATTCCATTTTTTTTTTATTTTTGGTTGCAAGTCTGTGGATTTCAAAGTGGTGCTACCTGGAACAATGTGCATAGCTTCTGTACATTTCATGGTGGAATTTACCATTTCATCTCAAGGGATGACCTAACTCCCCCCACCCCCCACCCCCCACACACACACACACACACAAACATTTCAAAATGAATACCGACTGTATCCTTGTCAAAGATTCAGTTGGCAGAGTCTTTATCTTGCGGTAGGCAAAATGTCAGATTGAGGACCAAAACCCATGCAAAAACAACTTATTCTATAATAACTTCACAAATCTTTAATATATAAAACCTGCTCATTATTTTCATTTCATTCTGTTATCGTTTGACAATGTGCTTTCCCAAAAAGGTAATTAATGTCTCTATCTTTGCCATGCCGTGTGTTTGCTCATCTCTTTCCATCTGGATTCCATTATGGATAGGATTCCTCCGATAAGGCTGTCCCGAGTAGAAAGAGAGAGAAAAGGGAGGCAATGTACACTCCACCTCAGAGCATACTAATGCAGAAGTTAGGCGGAAGACATGTCTTCATTTAATGAAAATAATTTCTAAAGCCAAAAGTTAATTTCTATATAAAACTCACATTGACAGTGTCTAACTAATCTGTGGCATTAAAATTGCTGGCAGGGTTTCGTCTTCAGAAAAAAAAAAAAAAAATCCACACAAGAGTATCATTCGCTGCTGAATCAAAAACTCAATGTAAAAAAGGTATATACAGTATAAGTACGCGATATGGCCAAAAGTATTCGCTCACCTCCCTTGACTCCCATATGAACGTAAGTGACATCCCATTCCTAATCCATGGGGTTCAATATGACGTCGGTCCACCCTCTGCTGCTATAACAGCTTCAACTCTTCTGGGAAGGCTGTCCACAAGGTTCAGGAGTGTATTTATGGGAATTTCTGTCCATTCTTCCAGAAGCGCATGTGTGAGGTCACACACTAATGTCTGACAAGAAGGCCTGGCTCTCAGTTTCCACTCTAATTCATCCCAAAGGTGTTCTATCGGGTTGAGGTCAGGACTCTTGTGCAGGCCAGTCAAGTTCATCCACGCCAGACTGTCATCCGTGTCTTTATGGACCTTGCTTTGTGCACTGGTGCATAGTCATGTTGGAAAAGGACGGGGTCAGCTTCAAACTGTTCCCACATTGTCTGGAGCATGGAATTGTCCAAAATGTCTTGGTATGCTGAAGTTTTCAGAGTTCCTTTCCCTGGAACTAAGGGGCCAAGCCCAGCTCCTGAAAGGCAACCCCACACCATAATCCCCCGTCCACCAAACTTCACACTTGGCACAATGCGGTCAGACAAGTACCGTTCTCCTGGCAACCGCCAAACACAGACTCGTCCATCAGATCGCCGGGTCGCCAGCGTGATTCGTCACTCCAGGGAACACGTCTCCGCTGCTCTAGAGTCCAGTGGATTCCGATTACACCACAGCCTCCGACGCTTTGCATTGCATTTGGTGATGTGTGGCTTGGATGCAGCTGTTCATCCATGGAAACTCATTCTATGAAGCTCTCTGCACACTGTCCTTGAGCTACTTCGAAGGCCACATGAAGTTTGAAGGTCTGTAGCAATTGTAGCGCTCCGTTTGTTTACGCGGTCTACCACTTCATGGCTGAGTTGCTGTTGTTCCCAAAAACTTCCATGGTCTTATAACACAGCTGATAGTTGACTGTGGAATATTAAGGAGCGGCATCCTATCACATTTCCATGCTGGAATTCACTGAGCTCCTGAGAGCGACCCATTCTTTCACAAATGTTTGTAATACATGCCCAGGTGCTTCATTTTATACACCTGTGTCCGAGGAAGTGATTGGGACACCTGATTCTGATTATTTGGATGGGTGAGCGAATACTTTTGGCCACACAGAACAAATATACACACACATTCCATCATAGATCTCTCTCTCTCTCTCTCTCTATATATATATATATGTATATGTGCATTACATTTGTCACACAACAATGTTCATCGTTCAACAAAAAAATAAATAAAAAATAAAACTGGATTTGGGGACACAATAATTTGTGATACATTAGTTAATGATTAAGATGAATGATGGTGAAATCAAAGATGTGTTGCGACGCCAAATGAAGTTACAATAAGTGTTTGAAGCGTTCAAATAAAGCAGCAACATGATTGCAGATCGGATCTTATATAGTAAGAATCCTGTTAATCTTCTGTACACTGTGTTATATTATTATGGTGTGTCAGACATGGGGATTTCTCATTAATAGACTGCTGCGGCCAATCTTGGATTGAGCCGTAATGGTGGCCCTTGGATGACCCTTGCTTTGGTAGACTGGGGGTTGAACAGGGGCATTTAAGTGCAGTATTGACACCAGATAGTATGTCTGGAAAGCACAAGGTATGAATTCATATATTATAAATTAGACTCATATGTTGCTTTGTTGCATCAAATCCATGTGCAGGATGAAAAATAATCAGATTGAGCAGGATGTCTTGGTTGCACATCTGAAAAACATTTCTTTATCAATTTGTCTAAATTAATAACACATCAATAATGCAGGATTTTGCATGCTCTAAGCCATTCAAATAATGTCAAAAAATATAAAATAATAGAAGATCACTACGCTCTTCCCCTCTTAGCGTGACAATGTTTGGCCTCTGGCCATCAACATGTTTTATTTAATAATGTGGGAATTTTCTACTGTTTTGCTTTCATTACAGTCTAGGAGACTAAAGTTGAAAACAGAAACAGAAAGCCAGTTCCTTTAAAGCCTGAACTTTACTGCCAACAACTGTCAAATACAATATGAGCATCTGGATTCAAAAGGGGAGGGCTTTAAGTGAATGTGTGCTTAATGCGTTGAGATCCCCCCCCTCTGTTTTCTAAAAATGTGAGCTATCTTTCTTATTGGTGACCACCCATCACAACCTGGGACCATGCAAGCTCTGGAGTCCAGAGATTTAGGCCACAAAAGAACAAAAGCCAAAAGCCGCAGGGGAGTATTTCTGAGGCCGGGATGAAAAGTGTGGCTAAAGCTTGGGAGTCACAGGGACACAAGGAACGGGAGAAGAGGAAGGGAAGGGTAAGGAGGGGAAATTTATTTCTGTTCTCTTGCTCCCGGGCCAGTCCGCAGGCTCATGTATTTTGAAGACCACCACGTTTGAGATGAGCCAGTGAGATACTTCATGGTGGAATGCCCAACAGACATGGATAATCTTGGACAGATTTGATGAAATGCCACATGTAAACACTGGTTTTAAAAAAAAATGTTAGTCCCCATGAGTGCAGCGGTTATGTTGTGATGTGTTGCCTTAAATTCTGAAGGCAAAAACATGAACACGCTCCCTCAGTAGGATGTTGCATATCTGGCCTTTATAGGGGCACATTTTAAACGTGCAGCCTTCTCGGAGTGCACGTTTTCCACAGAATTTGTATTGCGAAATTATACTTTTCCTATTCTATACCAATGCAACAAAAGTAAAATACACACATAAGCCATGAAATCCAATTTCTGTTCTATTTTCAAAATATCAATTGGTGTTGACATTAGTTGCAAAGCCTCATTTCATGCCTGACAAATTTACATCAAACTATGAGACTGTGAATGAAGCAGCTCCACACTGAAACACATTCTGGGAGGAGCCAGTGCCAACTACGCTTCTGTTTTTGCTTCAGTGACGAAAGATCAACATTTGTCTCACGGTAGCGGATCACTGCGAAATTGACTGGATTTCTTCTGGGAGTCAGATTTCATCTTCATCTTTCTTCTTCTTGCTCAAAGGCTGGATCCCAAAGCAGATGTGCCTCCAAGGCACAAGCCGTCAGGATGAAGGGAGCAGGTTTGCCGTAGAGTCAGCATTAGGGTTACATTTAGAGGTTGAAGGTCAGATGAAGGTCAGGGTTATGGCCAGGTTAAGGTCATGGTGAGGTCAAATTGTCCAACCCCCTCAAGGCAACATCCAAGTGGTCACTGTTAATCTTAGTGTCCATTTATAGAAACGTCACCTATACTATAATGGTTGATGACAATATAAATATATGATATGTGTGTATACATGCGTCTATATATAAACATATATCTTCCTAAAGACTCTAGGTGAATGTTATGTCTTGAATAAATATTGAATACGTTTTATTCAAATTATTGATGCGTTAGTCTTGCCTTAACTGCATTCCCATTCATGGTTCCTGCTGGATTTTTCTGCATGGTTATTTTCGGTGAATCTATGCCCTGTGTTTACATCTGCTATTTAATACTGTGTTTTAAAATTAGTTTCACACTCCAAGAACAATAAAACTATAAAGAAAAAGACTGAAAAGTCACAGATAAGATGGCTTTAATGGCACTAATACTTGGAAAGGAAGGAAGGAAACTACATCCTGTGCCATGTCTTGCAGACGAGCGTTTCATCACAGCCCCAGTCATATGTAAGACACGGTGGCATGCTGGGAAATCTCACACTATCCAGAGCAGGAGCTCAGGGATGAGCTCGTGCAAATGCTTCAGGGTGGATGGGGCGCACAGACAGCGTGTCATAAAAGTCATATTCCCAACCATATCCCCCCACTACAAGACTACAAGAGGAGAAACAAAATGCTACTTCCCAGAGATGAGGCAGGGACAGTTATGGGGTGCAGTCGGACTGAGAAACACTATTTGGGGTGTGAAAATGGTTTAACACCTTGACAGTATGCAGTGTTTATGGTGTTTCACTTGTGCCTGTGCCAAACAAAATAATTCAGTCCCTGGAAGAGGAGACGAACCCACATGTGACAGATAATTCCCACAAGTTTTCACTACATGCATCATAACTTCTTCACATGTTTATATGTTTAATGTAACTTGAAGAAAAGTACGAGAAAGTTGCTGTTTACTCAACAGTAAATGGTCTTGTAAAGGTTAAGGAACTGCCTAAGGCAGCACTATTCAAGGATGCAAAGAAACAGGATAAAAATATTTCCCCAATTCATTATCTCCTTTTCATACCATCTCTCTATTGTATTAGGAAATCCAACCAGGGGTGTTCTCAGGCTTTGGAAGGCTTAAGATCTCATAAAATGAACTGTCACCTGCTTAGTTATTGGGTGCTTACAAATAACCAGAATGCATAACTTGAGAAAGTACCAGTCCCTTAAACCCTTTCCAGCAGGAAGAAAATAAGCTCCATTCAATGCATTATTAATATTTTGCCTAAACTCAGTCTGGACACAACAGCGAACCGGATTAGCCAAAGGAATTTAATATAAAATTCATGCCTTTTCTCTTTTCTCTCACAGATATATTCAATCTGTTGTTAGTTAGAAAGCCATGGCATTCCTCTGTGGACTGACAGACTGAACACTTGACAGCAAGGGTGGGAGCAGAAAGTGTGTGGCCCTGCTGACTGCCATGTGTTGTCATTTAAAATTATATTTTCTAAAGTTAATCGCTTAACCGGGATTAAAGGTATAAATGGACGGTCTCCAGTGTTCATTTCCTTGCCTGATTGGCCCATAAAAAGGTCATTATGCCTGGTTTGTGTTTAACTCGTTTTTTTTTTATTCCAGGCAGCAAGAGGCATAGAGTTGTATTGATTAAGTGACAGCTTAACAACTAGTTGTTTAATAAATAGGCCCCATTTATTGGACAAGAAAGGTACAAACAACTAAACAAAGAAGAGGCCCTGAATTAACTGTCTGAGCTGATGCAGAGTGGAAATGAAAAAGTGGAAAGGGGCAAAATGGAGGCAGTATCATCCCACACCCCCTCATTCCTCTTTGACAAATTTATGTTAACAAGCAAATTAGCCACAGCAGGGCGGCAGGGACCAATCAATAGCTACAATAAAAAAGTTGGTGCTGACCACGTAGTGTCTGAAATGTAAACTGTCCAGCCCTCGGTCCCCAAGGCCAAGCCAACAATAACCTACAACTGAGCGAGACACAAAAGGTATCGACACGGAGCGCGCTTCAATTTCCCCAGACAGCGGGGCCCTGTCACATCAAACTGGCTATTAGTCACAAATTCTGCCTGCCACCGATCCATCCCCTATTCTCTTGGGGGACCTTGTCAACTTGAAAGTTGTGCCGCTGGCAAAAGGACATCTGGTTCCACTGTAGTGTGTGTTGAATACAAGGGGCCAGGAGCTGCCGGCCTGATAAAGGAGAACAAACAGAGCCACTTAAGAGTTGTCAAGCCTTGTTAAAAGGAGTAAATGACAAGCGGGAGGGACATCATTCAGAACGAGAAGCTTGTTTTCATGCTCCTTTGGTGAAAGGATGCAGGGTTCTCTGCAGTTATGGTATTGAGCTACTGTACAAGGAAGGAAAGTGATGTGAAAATAAAAGAAAAGCTTGCATCCAATTGAAGAATTTATTATTACCAAAATAATTGGGTCGTAAAAATATCAAGCGATATCCCTGTCAGATGTATTACTCAAAGAAGAAATAGGGCACGGTAAGTTCTTACTTTGACATAAGCCGTGTATGACATCAATCAATTGCTTCACTGAAAAAAAAATGTGTTAAATCGTTTTGTTACATTACTCTTGTGTGCTCAGCAGCATAGCAGTGCCATGTGTTCCCAGCTGAATGTTGTCATTATTAAGATATAAGAATTGATCAGAATTTCATAGTCTGGTGTGGAGTTGATACTGAAACTCCATTTATTATGTGCTTTAATAAAGTGAAAACACGGGTGTAGTGAAAAAATTTGCCTTTACAAGAAAGAAATAAGAAAATAGAAATTAGGCCCACGGGTGAGATGGCATTGGCAGCAACTGCCTTTAAATCATGTGTGTATAAAGAAACAAACCAAAAAATAAAGAATTACTTTATATAAATTTATACCGTAAAGTATTTTAAAATAAAAAATATTTAATACATACCAGTACATACAATACATAACAAGACATTAGGCCATTAAAAAGACCAAAGAAACAGTGCTTTTATTTTATTGAATTTTATTTTTAAGCGTTAATGGTATTACTGAATTTAAGACAGAGCTTTACACCCTATCACAGACAAATTTAAGTGATTACTGGAAACGATTGCACCCATCTGTGCATAAAATAGCTAAATATAAGTGGCGGTGATGAAAATACTTTCCACCACCAATGAACAACAAATCATAAAAGACATTCCTGTTTTTCCTTTTTTTTTTTTTTTTTTTTGTATATTATAAATATCCCCTCGTTGTTCACTTCTAACAATTAAACACCCTTCCAGTTCCTGCAATCCTTAGCATGCTGCATGCTTTAGCTGTTACCAGTCTGGCCTTTCTCAAAGTGCCCAATCCGACATGGCTGTCAGTGGCGTGCGTGTATCCTTGTATATTTCAATCAGCGTCTCACAGCAGGAAGCCAATGTTTGACTTCATTTCCCTTCACACCGAACAGGTGGTAACAGAGCGGTCATCACTCACCACTGTCTGAGTGATCTGTCGCCCCCGCCATTACTGCTCTATTAATTGCCCCTGGTGTTCATAACGTGAGGCTCGGGTGAACCAGTTAATGTTTAATGTGGCTACGCCTCAAATCAATGCGTATTTAAGGAGGACACGTCATGCTGACTAAGGCTGCTGCCAGCGGATGGCTGAAGGAAATGTCTCATCACTCTCACTGTGGAGTGGCAATTGGAGAAGGCGGGATGTATCATTTGGTTAATTGACTCTGACGGGAGTAAATTTGAAGCTGCACTACTGAGCTATTTAAACTATCATTAATGTTAATTACAGGAGAAGAGGGACAGATGGTTAGTCTTTCCTTGACCTATGAAATCCTTTGAAGACTCTGAAGAGCGACCTTAAAAACAACAAAATACAGGAATAAAATAGAATAGAATAGACTAGAATAGAATAGAATAGAATAGAATAGAATTTGCTTTTATCGTCACAAGATGTACAAGTAATCTTGGTCTAAATTTAGAGGGTTACAAATGTGTTTATTTCAAGTGAACTTCTCCATGGATGGCTCAAAAAGTTTTAATGTTAAAAAAAAGAAAAAAATACAAAAGGTAACAAGTTTGCCAATAATTCAGGCTCATCGAATGATATACTTTCAGCCAAAACTGCATGTTTTCAAAGCAAGATATTTTAGTGAACATTTATGATTCTACTGCATTTTCATTTTGATCGAGGTGGTATCATCTGGGGATGGATCTGGAATACAGATGAGTCCGGCACACAGCCACATACACTCGCACTCACACACACACACACCTCTAAAAAAAGGACGATCAATTTTAGAATAAGGATTTGGCACATTTAATGAATTCATGCTCCTTCTGCCTCTCTATCTTTCTCTCCGTCCTTCTCTGTAAGGATGAGAAAGATGAAAAGGAAAAACCTCACACAGTAACCGTTGGGGAGATGCTCCGGGCAATCAATCACTAATCAGTCATTGAAAGTGCTTGTCCTGCTGTTGGAGGATGTTCATCATTACTTACAGACTTTGAATGAGGTATCAGGCGTGAGCGTGAAGCTGTGTGAGAGCGTTTGTGTGTGTCAATGGTAATTATCCACGGCCCTCAGATTTTACTTTTTCAAGAAGTGGTCAAAAAAAAAACACAAATGTGTTTGGAAGTCACTGGCCTGTTCTAATCTTTGATTCTTTGCCTTTAACAGAAAGGCGCATGCAAGCAGACACACACACACATGTGCACACTCACATGTACAAAAACGCACGCGCACAAATACATGCACGTACATGCACACATACACATGTCTGAGGAATTCAGTCCTCTCTGGACAAAGCTGGCTTTGGATGATCCCAGAGGTTGATATTAGCTCCCATAATAGGCATCAGAAAGTTAACCAGCTTAGCTTTCAGATTTGACAACCTTAACTTCCTTAAGATCCACAATAAGCACACCGGGTATTTATTATTTTGAGATAGATATTTGTAATGTGTAATTTCTTCATAAATAAAATTGGGGTCATGTCTTTCCTTTTTTCACTCTGAGAGTGAAATAGTTTTCCCTTAGTTTGTTTGCATGATGATGGCAGAAATTCTAGTAAATGTTACAAGAGAAAAAAAATCCACAACTGCAACTGTGGTAGCCATTTTTTGCAAACCCTATTTTAAGAAAATTAATTAAACAGTAAACTCATTTAGTGTTTTGTGCAATACAACGGTGCAAAATAACAGCTGTTAGGTGACAAATTCCCACCGCAACAACAGCAGACAGAAGAAAAATATTCAGCCGTATCCCACGCAGACATCCCACAACTTATTAGATGCGTTGCTGGAATACCCTATTAGGAATGAAGAACCAGATAGAAGGGAAAGGGGGCTTTACTTTAAATTGAGGAAGTGCCAACGCACATTTATTGGCTCTAATGTGGTACAGGCGACCCTCGTCACAATATCGGAGCTCCGTGGGCCAATGCTGCCAAAGTGAGGGAACATAATAACCTTTTTAAGGGTGCAATGTACTGCCAACTCACAGAATAAAGACTTCACTCTCATAGCTGGCAAGAAAACGGAGGGCCTCGCCCCAGATGAACATAATCTGTTGTTATTATGCTGTTAATACGTTTTTGTTTCATGTGCTGATCTCAAACAAACCCACCCCCAGGCGCCCAGAGAAAAGAGGAAAATCTAACCTTTTGAAGAAAGGAAAAGTCTAGATTGTATTCATTATAAAGTTTTTTTTTTCTCCACAATTCAGAAATTAATTAGACTTTAGGCAAACTTTACAGAATCCACTTGATGAACCACAGAATAAAATTCCTGTCAGCTCCCGCAATTCGTTTTACCAGAAATGCTGACGTTCGAATCGGCTGCCGGACGTCCATGGCAGCCGATCGACCGGGCCATTGATCAACAGATTGGAATTATTAACTGGGGGCCCATCCATTCCACATCTTCTATGGCATTTCCATTATAGGTCCTTGCGGAGAAAAGGCATGGAATAACAGAGGGGCAGGGCACAAAACCTCCTCCTCATTAGCATTCTAATTAAGAGGCTATCAGATAGTGGTCAATCTCAGCAATCAGCATGCGCTCAAGCAGGCGGATCGAAAACAGTCACGGCTCCGAGCAGAAAAAGATACGCAATACATTGACAGTCACTGAGAGGAAGTGTAAAGGTTTTTACATATGTAATAAAATCCATGTGACATTTTTTCTGGAGTAAATAGGCAACGACTGCAAATGCAGTTACAGATAGTAAAACAAGACAATAAAATATTCTTGTTTTATCACTATGTGACATATTACACTTTTCTGACCATCAGGAAGTATTTCTACATGATCACACTGACTATCGGAAACAGCTTTATTGGCTAAATATATTTGTATATTTACAAGCCTCTGGTTTTCAGTTCCATCTTGTACTTGTACGACAACGACCGGACAATACGACGTACTACACAATTCAAAAATACAGTATCCAAAGTGCAAAAGTAGCTAAGTGATATACATATGAATAAAGTGGCCGGTGTGCGAGAGCAAAGACAGACATGTCCGTTTATATAAAGATATATCAGAGCACTAGATCCACTGCACAGCCCTGAAAGTGACCCTGAATAAGAAAAAAATAGGCAGAACTATATCACTACTAGTTTTCTAGCAGCGGAGAAGTACCCTTTGCACAATAACACCAGCAGTAAGATGGACCACCACCTCAACAAAAGCACCAACAGTGATAAATAAACATGGGCCCTGTTTGGCAATATGTCAGTGCTGTAGTGTTTCATAAGGCAGTGTTTTATACCTCCATTCACATTAACTCAATAAAGCGGCACAGCCACTGCTTGGGACCCGACACCAGGCCACTCCTGCTGCACAATTATGTAGAATCCCATTCTCTTTGATTTAAGAACGATCAGCAGGCTGAGCTGCTGGGCTGCGAGTCAAGGTGGGGAAAAGGGGTTGTCATTGATTGAATTTTATGTCGTTGTTGTCGGAGATCTTAACATGCCAAAATTTATAACCCGGAGAATAATAATGTCATATAAAAACTGACAGAGCCAAATAGCCCCCCTCTTCCCTTTTCCTCACCTCCCCCATCTTTGCCTCAGCTCCATACCACTTTGGCTTCTGTGTCACAGCCATTTTCTATTTGAAATGTATTCTCTCCTTTTTTTTTTTTCCTGGAAAGCGTAACAGTTGTGTTTGACAAGGAGGATAAAAATCAATAAGAATACATAAGCTAGACGTGCACACTTCATTATCATGTGACAAATTTATATGTCTGCTCTCTTGACATATGAAACTAGACATATAAATCATCCTGATATCCATTTTGGAGAATGATTTTTAATGTAAAGGACTTTCCCAGAAAAATAGCTCCTTAATTAAATTTGGACTTATGGTGATACTTTGTAATACCTTGTTTGGCAGTCATAAAAAATATAACAAATAACTATAAAGTACTTGAAAAATAATATTTTGTGAAAGTTCATCACTCTATTATTACATTGACTACTGGGAAAACCAGAGCTGTTTGCTAATAGTTGTTTATTTTTACACAATCTTAAATTCTTGTTATCATCATCTAAATGTCAAATGCAAATAGAAAGTTGTTAGATAATAACAACAAACTAAGACATTAACTGTATTTGTATATTGCTTTTAAAACATAAAACTCTAAAGTTTTCATCAGCTTTCACAAAGTCGTAAACCTGTGAACTGCCAGACCAACAGGAGTCAAGTTCTTCTGAGAAGTTTAACCAAGACAGATGGGCTTCAGTATTGAAAGTATAGAGGTCAGGTATCCAGGTGACCAGCGGCTTACGGCTCTGTGTGTCGCAATGTCACTCATCCGTATTTTCACAACGAACACACAATCTCTGTCATATTGATGAAACATAATTATACACAACTGTCAAAAAAAATACCACCTGACCAGGCCAAATTATTGAATTTTCATCGCCTGCCTAGGGCCATATCGGGACTATTCAATTTTTAGCCTGAGGAGGACAGACTATTAAAGGAGTTGAGTCAGGAACATGTCTCCCTCTGATTGCCCCAGAAGCCATTACCACTCGACAGCGGCAGGACGACACTGGTGTAGTGGACACATGTCCCACCGTACACACACACACACACACACACACACCAAACCACCCCAAACCCCATCCAAGTCCTCCACCCCCGAATCCTCTGTAGAAAGCAGACTCAATTTACATGAATTGAAGGGAGGTGACAGGTAGCAATCAGTCTGCGGAATAGGGTTAGAGGCTGATGCCTGGTTACGTATTACAGCCTGCCAACCAAAGCCTACAGATTGGTTATACCAGGCCACGACCTCCGACCCTACCACATATCAAGCAATTGCCCTTTAGTATAATTATGTGGAATAATCTTTTAGCATTTGATTCGAAGGCCCACTTCTAATTTATTTTTTTAGGGGGGGTTGTTAATAAACAGTTTTTGGTGCAGGGCACGTCTGGCAGCTATAAGTGAAATACCCTGAGTACTGGAGGTCAAATTTATCTATTTGCCTGTGTATCTGTCAATCTGTCTGTGCAGACGTACACTGAATTGGCTGTAGGTGAAGACTATCTGGAGTGTCATTATTCTGTGATGATGTTTTATTGATAGTACTATTGGATATGGGCCTCTTGGATCTGTCAAATATCATTACATTGTTTAGATGTCATTAAAATGTAATGAAGTGCAGCTGCAAATCAGATCTGCTAATAATCTAATCCAGATTTCTTTTTTTATATATATTTCCTGATAGCTTCCTCATGCAGTCTCTGTGTCACCCCCGGATTCCAGTACATTTTGATCCTACCTGCTACTGAGTCGAACCTACTACAAATTTTGAGGAAAAACAGGAATGAGATCCCTATTTTCAATTGCCTGACAGTCCTGCAGGAAAAACTGAATCAATTTTGGTGATCAGTTCATCACTAAAAGATCCTGTTCACATATCGATGTCATTTCAAATCGAATGTCCAGAGTTTTGGACACAGGTACGATTTTCCCAGACACTGATAAGCATAAAAGTTCACAAGAAATTCTGGTAAAGGAAGATGTTAAGGAAAGTTTATGTAAAAACATGATCTCAAAATTGGCTTTACGGTTTTCTCAAAATATGAATCCATTGAAACCGAAATAACTGACGATTGATGAAAAATATAATAATTTTTTTCTACCTCGATTTAAAAAAAACAAACAATTTACCTCTCCGTTATACATTTGGAAACTCTCTTCTTCAGTGAGGATGTTGACTATGGCACGTTTAAAAAATCATGAACTTAACCCTTACGAGTTTGGCATCCAGCTCAACGACTCACACAGTCACAGTAGTCGCTGGGTCTGACCTTAATCATACAGTCCCATCAGAAACCTGCTGACCTTCACCTCCCAAGAGAACCCTTCTCATTCTCACACTCCAAGGGACCTCCGGCTGCCCATTTAGTGCTTTAATGGTAGGAGGCACCGGCTCAGCCACCCATTTCATTGTGTCTCACCTGTGTAACAACCCACATGCAGGGCACACAGTGTGCACGTACATACTCATATGGATACAGCTTTCCATCTGCACATACATGCACATACACACACACATGTATATATAAATACATATACACTGCTCAAAAATATAAAGCACTAAAATAACACATTCTAGATCTGAATGAATGAAATATTCTTATTAAATACTTTGGTCTTTACATAGTTGAATGAGCTGAAAACAAAATCACACAAAAAAAATTAAAATTAAAAAAAAATTAAAAATTATCAATGGAAATAAAAATGTATGAACCCATGGAGGTGTGGATTTGGAGTCACACTCAAAATTAAAGTGGAAAAATAAACAATAGGCTGATCCAACTGTGATGTAATGTCCTTAAAAACAAGTCAAAATCAATCAGCAGTGCTTCCTAAGTGGACAGTTTGATTTCACAGATGTGTGATTGACATTGTTTTATACAAGTGTTCACTTTATTTTTTTGAGCAGTATATATATATGTAGAGATATGTGTGTGTGTGTGTGTGTGTGTGTGTGTGTGTGTGTGTGTGTGTGTGTGTGCGTGTGTGTGTGTGTATGTGTGTGTGTGTGTGTATTTCCAGGGTTTACAGCCTATTCTCCACAGGGGGTTAATATCAACATATGTTACTGTCACACATATAAAGGTGAAGGTTGTAGGAGGGCGAGTTCACATATTTGGCAGGACAGAAGAGAAAAATGTGATTAGGGCCTTGTTTTTTTTTTTTCGTTAAACTTCAAAAATCTGTTTCCCAAGTTCTCAGCCTTGCATACGGAAGACTTTTGACAGAAATTCTCTGCTTCGATGGAGGCGCGCAGCACATCTACCTTCCAGTCTGCACTTTGCGGAGTCTGTAAAGGGCAAAAAAGAAATCAATTCCACCCTGACGAATGTAAATAAGGTCTTAACAGGGCAGCAGCGGCGCATCGACAGCATCAAGCGAGCAAATGTTCCACTCGCTTGCCTGTCATTTAACCACATCACTGGATCACTCCATATTTTGCCCGGAGGACAAGCAGTTCTCCATCACATCTGCGTACATATGAGTTCTTCATCGCAGGTGAGAGTATATGTGTATTCGTGTGTGTGTGTGTATGTGCTCATGTTTGTGCATGCACTTGTGTGTGTCTAATAATGTATGTGTGTGGTTTTCATGTTTGCTTGTGGACAACATCACTTTACATTTATTGAAATGAGCAGTCCTCCCGGGGCTGCCTGTGCAGAGCTGAGGCCTGCAGCCATGCCAGAATCTATCGACTCCCCAGGATTAGGGCTTGGCTGAGGCTGCCTCTCCCCTGTGGCCCTGGCAGGATGACCCGCACAAAGACAAAGTTCAAGAGGGGAGAGCAGGGTTAGCTCTCCCGGGCACAGATTAGGGGCCCTGTCTCTCCCAATGGAGACATGAAAGTGTGAAATGATACGACATTTCTTTGTATGTACACAAGGAGACAGCGGCTTGCAAACAGCCAAATCAAACAGGCTCAGGTTTGTTCAAGTCAAAAATCAAATTAGGTAAATGTGTCACATGTGACAGGTAAGTGTAATTTACAGCAAAATAAAAGTTGACTATATTGGACTTGAACTGAAATGAATCTTAATCAAAATGTGTGAATTACATCCGATTGAAATAATAGAATTAGTCCCATTTATTATTACAGTTCATCTTTACTTACTAGTGTGCTGACATGGCTGTGCATTAACACATTTTTATTTTATTGGATATATATTTTCAAGAAACTGAATAATTTCAAAAAGAAGCTAAGAAAAATTCAATTTTTTTCGGCCAAGGAAATAAGTTTCCCATCACCAAGGAACAGACCGTTCCATCCAGAGTCCATTGGCATGAAGCCTACTGAAAAATTTGACATTTCAAGAATGTATTTGTATTGATATCATAAAAAAATGTGTTGTCATTTCAAAGCCTCTATGACACAAATGTCCTAATTCAATGAGTAATTTGCAATACCTTCAGCAATGGAAAGATACTCTCATTTAAGACATGGAGAGAAAGCAGTGTTGAACCAAATAAATAAAAGACAAACAGAAAAATCCACACCAATAGCAAGATGTGAGTATATGGTGAAAATGTTTTCATATATATATATATATATATATCTTGTGTCTTAATCAATTGTGTAATCTTTGCTTTGAAGATCACATTTAAGTCCTCCTTGAGACTTTCTAAAACACTGGCAATTATTTGTGTCTTTCAGCAAGGTTCACAGATTCTTAAGGCCGCTAATTGCATGGAGAAATGAAAGAAAAATCTGTGTTCAAACAAGGCCATCTATTACACCAAGGCAAACGGGGATATAGCTGTCTGTTTTTCGATGTAAAAGCGATAATCAAGGTTTGAGAGATTTTAATTGGTTCTTTTGTCTTATGTAAGTCTCTTTGTCTTTGAATCAACAATTAACAAGGGTGTTTATTTTATTCTGTACTCTTGATAGTACAATCATATTAACAGTGCACCACAAAATTAAGATCGAAAAAAAAAAATTCTTAAAAGGTGCGGAGTTACATATGGGAACTGACTAATCTGTGAAGGAAAGAGGGTATAAGTAGTGAAGTGTCTATCTTGGCTCTGAGTGGTATCATCATCATCTTCATCATCATCACCACACAAACCCCTCTCCTCTATGGGAGTGAAGAGGGAAAATAATTGGATTCTTTCCCACAAATAACGCCTTCACCCCTGAGCTTAATTAACTAGACAGACTGCAGGGCTGGGGTCTTTTCTCTTCCACTCTCACTCAGGCTCTTGGAAAGAAAGGAAAGCCCAGCTGTTATTGCCCACTGGCCTTAATTACCCTGGCTGAACAATAATATAGGTTATCTGGACAAGTTGTAAGAAAAATGTTTTCGTCAGTTTTTTATTTTTTTATTTTGCATTTTTCAAGCACATTCGATATCAATATGCAATACTGATACCGGTTGCTAAAAGAAAAGCTAAAAAAACCCTGTCAATCTAAAGCGCGTAGATAGCATCGAAGTACATACATAGTCAGAAAAGTACGAGTAAATATAGTGCTTACGTGTTCTGCATTGAAGAATTGCAGATAAAGTCGTTCTACTGTGTGCACTGAAAATGATTTGAAAGTTTCTATTGCCTATATTTGTATGTCGACTTGGCTGAGTTTCTGGTTGAACATTTGTAATGGAATACAAACTAAATAATTAAAACCGGTCTACCAATATTATTCCAATATAACGGTCCATTGAAAATTGTTCTACATTCATGCGAAATATGTTATTTTTTTTCAAATCTGCGTTTAGCTTGAAAAAAAGAAATTAAAATGAATTGAATAACACAGCTCAATTTCAAAAACCTTGATATGAAGAATAATATCACCAAACACCCCATAATAATATGTTGAGATTTGACAAAATTAACTGATGAAGGATGCTGATAATGGGGCTATTTTCACTCTGCTTATAATTACAGGTCAGTTAATGTTATGCTCTCTTTCCACATTAACAGTACAAATTCAAAACTTTTCCATTTGAGTGTTCATATATTTACATATTTCTGCATTTGGCTCAGTCGAGGATCCTGCGTTGCTCATAAATTTATTACTTTTATTTCAAATTGAGTTTGATTGTTTTTTTTTGTTGTTTTTTTTATTGAAATGTTAACATTTGATGAACATCATATCGGAAATTACCCGAAATCTTATTCAGACCTATATGTATATAGCATTTGGTATTAACATTCATATTAACATTTAATGTTGGCACAATCACATAATTCTGTGAGGCGTCATTTGTCTTAAAGGAGGAAAAACATGACTGACACAAGTCAATATACTAACAAACACAAGCTTTTACAAGTACTACAACAAATAGAGGAAGACCGAACAATCTATCACAGGTCAACTAATACTACAACACCATTGGTCAACGCATTAACAGTAAAAACAACACATAAGACCAATTTAAAGGGATAGTACTGTGTGGTTTGTGGATTTAAGGGGTTTACTTTATTGCTGTGGGTGTTGTTTTATGGCAAAGTGCGGAGTATATACGCTACACCCACAAGGTCCTCCTGGATGCCACCGTTTGTATTATAACTCTTCCTAAGGTCCTTAGGGCCACTTTGTATGGAGGAGTTGCCATTTTTACTGTCACCAGTCCCCCACACACTTCTGTTTTGACTCTAAAGCTCCATGTTTGTTGTTCCATTCTCCTCTATATCTCCCAGAGGAGCATCCTCATTTTAATATAAATAGAACGCTTCATCATGCAGTGGCACAAACTTCCCCATCTTGCATTGCTCCGGTGACATTAACAGTGGCTGCCGAGGTAGGAGGACAGGCTGAGAGGATGGAGCACCGGTAGAAAACAGACAATAAAACAAACATGTTCTTGCATTTTTTTCTGAAATGTACAGTCTGGTGTGTTTTGTTCAAGTGGCATAGCATGGAAAAGTAGCACAAAAAAAAAAAAACAAACCTCATTGTCAGAATGGAAAAACTGGCAAACCACCCGGTATAATCGAATTCTTATCAAACCAAGATGATGGTTTAAATTTCAAGATATGCGCAATCACCAGTGCCAACATTGACCTTTTATAGATTTTTATATCTTATGCAAAGTCAAAGTGATGTTTAAGTTGATCAAATTCAGACGCAGGGTGGCTTGACATGGGATCAAAATAGAGGCTGTGCTAAAGGTTAAAATTGCATATCTTGCAGTTGAAAATGGAACATAGGAGCACAAAAATTTTGACATTTACCTCAGAAAATGTGAGTCTATATTTAAAGTTTCTGTGGCTAGAAACACCAAAAAGCAACAACATATTTCATGAGGGCGTATATAATGATCCGGCGTAACAATATGTGGAATCATGTTTTTGCTCCGGAGTTTTAAGCTTAAAAATGAGGATACTCTTAAACACACAATCAGACGGCGATCAATCGTCTCACGACAGTATGCCTGCGAGCTGCACGGACACAAAGGATTCTGTTGCTGACTGATGAACAAACTGAAACTCTATCGAGAATCTACCCTTTTTGTATATATGATATGAGGAAAGTGCTAAGATCTGAAAGGAGGCACTTCTTAGCCCAACCGGACCGTGTTCCCCTGCTCTAATCAGATGTGCACAGCTGTATTCCAAATGCCAGAGGGATCATTTGACGAGCGATATTTGCCGAGTCCCCCGGCACAGGATTTCTGCTCTCTTCTCTGTAGTGGTAAAAAGGCCCAAAAAGGCCAGCAGGGCTAGGACACAGCCCGCGGCGTTATCTGCCAATAGCTTTGCTTCTGAGAAGCTCTGACTTGTGCCTTGTGATCGGTGGACACCTAAAGCCACCGCCATTGACTAATTGTGCTTCATCTGGGCGCGGGATCCATCTTGGCTAACAAGAAGCACTAGAGGTCTTCATTTAGCTATCAAGCCTGCTCTCCCCCGAGGGTTTCTGAGTGCAGCTGCTGTCCTCGTTCCTCTCCCAATCAACACATCAAAAGCTAACCCCAATTCATTTTCTTCCCTCGGTTTCCTTCCTCTCCCCTCTGCCGCGCTCCCCTCCCTCGCTCCATCTCACTGCGAGAGCAGCAAAGAAGAGGAAAGTTCCAAGATGGTGGAACCAAAGAGCAAAGAGAGGCACAGCAGTGAATACTGAGCGGCAGCTTTAGCCGGGTCCTGCTAGGACTGCGGATTTAGCGGGATATTTATTCTTTTATATTCAGACAAAAGAGATTGCACATGCCCTCCCATGCACACCAGAGTCACTCTGGTAAATCAGCCTGTAGCCTGAGTATAATCAGACTCCTTTATGAACACATTCTTACAAATCTTTGCAATAAACCATATGGCAAATGCAGGTACATGCAGCCGTGCATGTAGTTCTCGTTTCATCGATATTTTTGTGAGTATATTTATTTTTATCTGTTTTATTTTTCTTACTTTTTTGTTTCTGTCGGTGGACATGTCGCTACTTTAGAGTGAACCATTTGGTTGATGATTATCTGCACAGTTTAAACTCGTAACTAAATCACCTAGTTCTGTTCAGCAGCCTCAGCCTCTGCTGACACCAAGTGATAGAAGGAGGATGCTCTGGATTCAAACCAAGAAATCGGAGAATAGGTAGAGTACGGTACCAGTTTATTTAGCGGCCATCTGATCAAGCCGGTATTTAGACGTATCAATGACTCTAGCCATAATTTTGATGATAATGATAACTGATCACTAATATGATCCAAGCGCTTAGTATTTGGCCAGCAGCAGCAGTCGGTATTGTACAAATGCCAGTGGAGTCGCGGTGCAAAGTAGTTTGTATTGCCTTTCAAAAGGCTTCATTTTACATTTCTGACAAGAAGTTGAATGGCTTGCAAAACAATTTTCCTGATATTATTGATTCTGTCTCAAGTGTTAATAATGAACTATTGTCCGCTGTACAATAGTTTATTATTGTCGGTTTATATCTTAGTATTTGATTTTATGAACGATTTTGTTTTTTTAGAGTTCCGCAAAAAAAGTTCATACAGTTAAGTCTCATTTATATTTACCTTTTATTTCATTCTCTATTCGTCCCAGGCGGTGCCTCTGTTTCACAGGCGATTTAATGGACATGGATGCTGGGGGGGGTCACAAAAATAATCTTCACTTTTATACTCCTGATCAACTGCCACGTTATGTGATTACCAAATAAACTGAACACGTATTGAACCACAAAATCAGAATATCTCAGAAAGGTTTAAGCCTTCTAAGAGGTTTTTGAAAGACAAGCCACGCAGGCTCTTGGATGGACTTTCCCTGCAACAGTTGTGTGTCCGACTGTAACTAGAATCAGGACCTGCTCATTTTAAATTAAAACTCACACAATCAGTTTCTATCTGTAATGTAACAGCAAACCACAGGTAAGCAATGACATTATAAAAAAATACAGTTTAATCCATATATGTGTTATTTATGTCGGGCCACTAAGGGGTGTGACTACATCGACACCTCTTTTTCTTCTCCTTACTTACTTTTCTTATGACATGCAGAACATCTAAGAACATTCAGACTGACAACAACTCCCCGTTGTCTGTCAACAACAGCTTGTGTGTTTATTAAGATTCTGCTTCAATGGATGCTGTGATCGCATTAATTCTGCAAAATCACCATTGTGAAACAATAGTCGTATCTTTGTCCACCAGGTAATGTGACGATGTTTTGAGACTTAAATCCTTTGCTGTGATCACTTTTGAGAGTCTGAACATTTCAGCGGTGTAGAGTCTTACATTGTTGTGTATCAACACCTGAGATGGTGTGAAACTGTGGCATTAAACCAGTTTATTATTAGGTCTGATATGACTTCCATGCTTTGAGGGTCACCACTCAACGGCTGCCAAATTAGAATTGAAGCGATGTTAGACATATGCCAAGGTCTTTTCAGAGAGATAATCACATTTTGCTTTTAAAAAAAAAAAAAAAAAAAAAATCATATTGAAATGGGTGTTTTTTCATTTTGATCACATCTCTTGAAAGGGGACTGTGTTCCTAAAGCCCCTAATAATGATTAAATCCAGTCTGGCGTCAATCAAATGGAAAACAATTTGTTTAATTATCCTTATTATCTGTTTCGTTTCATTTCGTTTTGTCACCTTCGACAAAAATGGCAAAAAATACTCTACCTGCAAATATCTATATCAAATATTCTCCCACAGAGTGGACATTGCTTCACAGTAAAATGTAAATGCAAGACCGTTAGTGTGATTATCATGTAAAAGGTACATAGTGCACTGAATGCGTGATTCAGAGGCTTATTAATACCCAGATGAAAATGGAGAAAAAAAAAAAAAAAAGATTTGAAAAGAGCATTTATTGTGATGTGTGTGTAGAATTTTACTCACCCAATCTCACACGCAAGAAGGTAATAATTTGCAATGGATGTTACGACAGCTTATATTATTGAATATAAATTGCTTAATTAACGGACAAGTTAAATGAGAATTCATCAGTTTGTTTTCAATTTGATCTGAATGCCATCCTCAGCTGATTTCCAATAAGCTGTAGACAGTAACTCATAGTCCAATTTTGTGACAAGTAAATAAATACCGGTGTGTTGGAAGAATCATGAGAACAAACGGTTTTTATTCGACATGATGCAGCACAGTAATTTGGATAAGCTGTTTTAGGCGACTGGATGTCCAGTTATTTCTTTGCCAATCAATAGGCGGGCAAAAAAATGTCAATAAGCATATGCGTAAATTGATTCCATGTGCTTATTATCATATAAAACAACCTTGTAAATATGCAAGTAATTACTTGTGACACGCCAATGCTCAATAGCCTGTGAAAGCTATGCTTATGACTCACAATGGTATTAATCACTGCTTGTGTATCAATAAAAGATAATGCAAATGAATGTGTCGTGGACGTAAGGTAAAACCGTCCAATTATGATATGAATAGTATATTATAAAAAATGAATTCTGCTTCGCTTACTCATGTCTCTAATTTAGAAGCCGTTGATCTTCATGTGTTTCTTCACTTTTGTATCATGAAACCTATGACAAATGAATTCCTAGTGACAAGATATGAACACTATATTCACTGAACTACCTTCACGGGCGTTCACTGGCATCCACACCAAAAACCCAAGGTGCTAACAAACGTTTCATTCCGTCCTGCCATCTTTACCAACCCTGATTCATCAAGCTTCTCAAATTGTCTCGCCTGATCCCTCCTTTGCTTGCACTACGACCCCGATGGATTTTGATAACATGATCCGGAGAGATTGCTGTTCTCTCAATCTGTCCAATTTCCCTGGGTCACCAGTCATATGTCTCACACGGTCTAACAAACCCGACTGTTTTCCATTTTGCCCCTTAATGACACTCCAGGTTTCAATTGCAGATCCCCGATGTGCCCCAATGAAATCATAGCTGTGGATTCAAACCTCCTTGTTGATCTTTAGCTTACTGTTCGACAACAGGTTTCCCCCTCTAAGCCTCGTCCACCCACCGTCGGGAAACCCAGGCTCGGGATATTTAGATGTCTTCCTCTGCCTTTGCCTCCTCTCTTCTCTTGCTCTCTAACCATGGTTGTCCACAAGTGCTCACAGCTGCTGGCGCCTCCGCCACCGTGCCGCTAAGCAGGTTTTAAGACTGGTCCCAGTCGAGTCTTTTCTCGCCCAACCAGGAGGCAGAGCCCTGGATCTAGACCTTTTTAAGTGATCATCCTTGTATCATAACAGATTAAGGGCTGCTGCTGCTCTGGATTAGGCCTAATCTAACCTTTATCCGCTCCCATCTTCACCTGAAACTTACAGCGACCAGGAAGTCAATTGGCAGGCCCTCGTGATATACAGTGACACTGATCTTCCTTTTTGCGCTCTAATTATCAGGATTAAGAAAAACACTTTTGAGTAATTATTTTCACATCAGATAAACATTAGGCTTGCATGGATTTAACTGAGCTTTTGCCCAACAAGATGCAGAATCTGAGCAGGCTTAGCTCCAAACAGGCAGATGGAGATCCTTTTCAAACAGGAATAACCAACAAACAGTAAAGAAAAAGGGGAAAGGGGAAAAAAAAAATGTCCCTTCTCATCCAAATGACAAGGGAGTTTCACAGCGAAGAATACCATGTCATGAGTATGATGACATTTCAGATGACAGAGACATTTTACAAGAATAATGTTATGTCTTGTTTGTAGGAGATATCTGCTCTAGTCAGAATAAGCATGCTTTTCCTCCTTAAATTCCAGAAATTGGTATTCTTTTTTTTTTTTTTTTTTTTCAAAAAATCATTCTCGCACTATTGCTTGATGATAGATATGCCAGATAATTTAGTGATTCTTGAACCAGAAGAAAGAAAGTGTGGGAACCGCAGAAAAAAAGATGACCTTCAGCGCTTGTTTGATATTATATATATTATTTCAATCATGGACAATTACAAGCTGAAATCACATCACAGCACCAAACTGAGGCCCAGATAACCTTTTAAAGGGACAATTCCCTGAGAGAGTTGATCTCTGACCCCGGGCCTGCCAGCAATCTTCTGCAGGATGACTTGGCCGTGGCTTCAGAGGTTATATGCTCCAACACATACGCACGGACACACATTCAGTCCCCTAACGGTTCTCTTAGCGTTTACTTATTTTATTTTCTTGTCCAGTAGAGATAAAAAAAATACATAATAAATTGCATGTATAATAATTTATTTAAGCTTTTGCTAGTTTGTGGAAAAAACAAGTCAAACAAGCCATAGACCGTAGTCTATCATTGTGGTTGCACCGTTGTAACCTTTCAGGCGTTAGTTGTGTTTAAAAAAATACTTTTAAGTGTCTCAAAATTGAGCATCATTAAGACCGTCTGGATGAAATGGTGGAGTCACTTTGATAAAGAGACTGAGATGAAATGGCTAAAAACCACGTATCACTTCTTTCTATGATTTTAACAATGCCTTATGAGTGGCACTACCTAATAACATCATTTAACCGCTCATTGCTTTGGGAGGGAAAAACACATAAAAAAATTACATTAACACAACATATCGGATAATTCTACTTTACAAACTCTCTGACGAAATCCAGTGCAATCATGGTGCCCGAGTGTCAAAATTTGAACCTTAATTTTCTATATTGGGCTTATTGGTGGCAAAAGTTATATACAAATGTGAGCCGTTTCAATGGCGATAGTACATTTAATGTTACAGATTGAATCTATGTACTGCTGTGTTAGGATGCTGTGTTCAATCTTTTTGTCTAACGGACAAAAAAGGGGAACATTTACAGTAAGCAAACAAAGAAGGCAACATTTATTACAATTTGATTTCTATTTCAAAACACATAAGTGTTTAACTGCTTTGGAAGCAGTTTATAACAAGTTGCTGATAACCAGGAGATAACCACACATAAACTACTGTGATTAATTGCAAGGCTAATTTCCAACACTCATTCAGGAAATGACAATCCACTTTCTTTAAACTCTGATTAATTACGCATAAGTGTGTGGTGAGCATTTCTGTGTTGCCAACAACCCTCCTCTTCCCTCTGGCATCCCCCCACTGGTGAAATGAAGACCTCTTGTGTCCACCTGCCCTCGGCCGCTACTCAGAACCAGATGTTTAGGCCCTTTGATGTGGACCCAACGTTTTCAGTTAAGGGAAGAACGTGAAAGGGAATCGGGCTTGCATGAAGCCACAACACACGCGTAAACTTTCGGCTTTCAGCACAAGAATCACATGGAATTGTTAAAAATTTGTATTTTTTAACTTTTTAGCCAGTGCATAATCAATCATGTCCTGGATGCTCTCCTCACTGAGGTCGGGAATCTGCTATTAGTTTTCTCCCGTGCAGCGAGGGGCCACCAACGCATAGGAGTCAGCCATTCTTTTATGAATGGTAAAAGGGAATAGCAGATTAATCCTGAGAGAGACGGATTACTGAATCCAGAATATCCAGAAAGTTATCCACAGCATATTACATATAAGTGGAAATAAGATATTGCAAGGAATCTCAGGAGAAAAGTCAATGTTTTACAAATGCGTTTTGTTTGAATCTGAGAGGGTAACGTCTTCCAGTTTCATCACTTCTTTGCGGTTTGTTCTTTTATTAGGAGAGATCAGACTGATTTTCCACAAGATGTCAAAAAGGCTGTTATATATATCCATCCATCCATCTTCTGCCGCTTGCTTATCCTACTCAGGGTCACAGGGGATGCTTGAACCTATCCCAGCTGCCATCGGCGAGAGGCGGCATACATCCTGGACCGGTCGCCAGTCAATCGCAGGGCCACATACACAGACGGAAAGAAAACCATTGACTCTCTCAGTCAAACATCTGGGCAATTTTCCCAATTAACCTACTGTATGTTTTTAGGAGAAACTGGAGGAAACCAACACAGACACGGAGAGAACGTGGAAAATTCTACACAGAAAGGTCCCCTGTCAGAATCGAACCAGAGTCCATCCTGCTCTGAGGCCGAAAAGCTAACCACTGCGCCACCTCGCCACCCCCAATATCACTATTCAATATAAATTATTATTCACATGATTAACCTCTTTATTCATTTCATTATCACATTTATCAAGCAATTTATTTTAGATTGAAAAGATGTCTTCTTATGTCTGGCTACAGTGCTTAAAAAGATAAACCTGACATCTGGAAAATATGTGATTCAGCTTTTAAGGCTTTGCAGTTGTACTACAAGTTTTTGAAAGGTGTGTCAAAAAAAAAAAAAAAGTTGAAATTCCACAACATGCGTGAGTAACAATTTCCGCAAGGCAAGTTTAGCCTGTTTTGATGTGAATATTTAAGTTCTTAATATGGACCATTTTCAAACCTGATATATCCCCAGATTTGGGTCGACTTCATGCAAACAAGCATGGCGTGCCATTTTACAGGGCCTTTTCCACCCCAGGCTTGTATATTAACAATTGAGGGTCACCTTAAGACAGCAATAAAACCAGCCTAATATGACTAATCTTGGACCGTAGCTGATGGCAAATACAGCATGAGAAGGTGAGTTTCCCATTTTCCCAAAGCTCTGTTGGAGGTAAAAGAAATCACAGAGACTAGACATGCCATTAGGCGAGGCAAGAAAGGGACTAATAAATTAATGGATTTCTCAGTCAGGAAGAAGGAATCTTTTTACTGCTTACGACTTGGGCTGCATGTCTGTGACTGCGGCGCTCGAGGTGTTGTCAAATTAGATCCAAACTTTGACAGACATTCCTAGATCAGACACATATTGTTTGCCATTTGTTTTGACTCCATAGATAGACCCATGTTATGACTCCATAGATAAATAGATGAAAGACAGGCCATTATAACAAAATACAAAACACAATATATATGCAATAACAGTTATCGTGAACTCTGTGTGAACATAAGGTTATGTTGTCACGAATAAGACAAATTGGACTTCTACCTCTATTATTAAATCTTAATGTGTGCATCCAACACTGATATAAATTCGCTTGCTTGGTACCACATGAAACCACACAATGGTGACACACTAGCATTACATGAAATTTATCATTCAATAACGTATCACCAAGTAACTTTTGTTTGTCGGTTAAAAGTAGTGCAGCGGTATCAGGACAAATTACAAACAGCCTCTCTTATTTCGCTGCTGGCATGTTTTGCTGGAATGTTACGGTGAACTAGAGTAGTAACCTCTCACAAGTCACAAGTCACAAGTCATAAGCTGAATTTAAAGGCAGTTTGTTTTCACTGGCTGGGCTTGATTAGCAAAGGAAACATTGGGTGCACATGCAACATTTATAAACTTTCTTAAGAGCATAAGTGCAGTTTACATAGTCTCTTGTCACAGAGGCAAAAGGTCAGCAAGAGGTTGATGTTTGGAGAAGCACATTAAATGTTGGTTTACCCCACACAGATATACTGAGACTTTATTGACAACAGCTGGCTTCTGTATGACTAATGCTGTGGAATACATAGAGATTAAGCCAAGGTTGGCAAATTATCACATCAAATTCTCTCAGGTTTACATTGAAAAAGCATATAAGAATGAGAGAGACAGACAGAGCTGCGGCAAGTATGAGGAATCCACAGACAGACTTCAAGTGTATCACTAGTTAACTTGGCCATTGATATTAATGGTAATTGGTTATCCAAGCAACTTTGACTGCTCAAAATTAATACATAAAAAGCATGTATAGCTATAAATATATATATATATATACACATACATATATAGAGATATATGGATATACCTCTATATAAGTGTTCGCGTTTGTATGTACACGTGTATGTATGTATGTGAGTGCTTGTGTGTGTGTGTGTGTGTGTGTGTGTGTGTGTGTGTGTGTGTGTGTGTGTGTTTGTGTGTGTGTGTGTGCGTGTGACAATGGGGATCTAAAAGAAACGTAAAAAGTAATTAGTGCAGCTGAGTTACTCTAGCACGAGTCCACCAGTCCCTGAGTCCCTTACTGGTAAACATCTGTTCAATGTCTCAAGATTAAATTCAGAGATTCTGTTATGGATTTGCAGTCATAAACCAAACAACTCAGGCATTAATTTCTTCAAATTCAGACAGCTACTTCCTAAAAACCCAAATACATTGCAACTGCTGTTGTCGACTGAACAGTGCCCCTCATTTCAAGTAATGTGTCAAATTAAAATTTCTCCAATACCAAGGCATAATTCCTGACCTTGCTGCCCAAAGTAACTGTTCAGGTCAACATGAACATTTCAGATCAGTTCACAGACCTGATAAATCACTTGAGAAATCCAAGTTGGTCAGGAATCAAAGCCTGGAAATTTTGTTATGACAGAGCAAATAACTGTCAATTCTGCAAACTACCTTGTTCTCAGAATTAGATCCACCTTAATAATTGGGCAAGGGATTAGCAGTTGTATGTAGACTGAAAAAAGAATGCAACACTGAAATGATCTCATAAAACTAACTGCAGTCAAGGTTTTGATTTCAAATATTAAACTCTGCATCTTTGTAGAAAAGCAGTCTTGTTACTGTCAAATGTTGATGAACACCTAAACAGCACAGGTAATTATCCCCACATACATTTGTTGGCTCAAGTGGTAAGAGTTTTTTTTTAATTCTTATTTTGGGGAGGGTTCAATTCCTGACTTTCTTTTAGGCAATCAAAGTGCTGTTGAGAAAAACACCTAAGCCCTGGCTGCTAATGGTTAATCCATGATTGGTAAACATGTGGAGAATATATATATATATATACATTATAAAAAATATATATAATTTTTGGACAAAAAAAATCACAGCTTTATTGTTTATTTTGAATGTTATGTTTAGAAAAACCAAAACATCTGAACATATGTGATTTTGTAAAAATCTGTAAAAATATGTGTAAAAATAACTTATGAATGTTTAATACATAGATTATCATTGACCTATCCAGCATCAAATTGCCAGGGAACTTTATGAATCAGTCATATCTGATAAAAATGTAGTCAGTTCTTCTATGCCTCTTTAGTTCACCTCTATCTGTGTCTGCATTGCAAAGTGATATGTCAAAGTATTACGCAACACAAATGCTGCATTAAAGACAGAAATGACAGCCTCTCGCTCTGCATTCACAAAATCCATCTGTCACATCTCCCAAGGCATCATTGCCTCATCATCAGCAGTAATTTGATTTTGTCGTTGACGATGACAATGATGGAGATGGTGATAATCCCCTCTATGCATTCACAGTGGAATATTTCCCAGTAGCCTATATTGATCGGTACTGTTATTTGCCACAAGGATCAGTGTGATAATTAAAAACTAAACACAGCATCTGACTTCCGAGCTTTTATTACCTCAGGAAAAAAGAAAAGGTCACTTGGAGTGATTGAAGGCAAGAATGCGGATGAGCTTGACAGGTTTGGGTTTGTTTTGGAAGTGATGGGTTTTAATTTATTGTAAAACGGATTAGTGTATGAAAAGTTCACCATGGGCATTTCTGTACCACTCAAAGGTTGTACATTGGTTCAGCCGCCAGTCAATGTATAACAATAATATTAATAATTTATAACAATAGTTTCGGTAGTTTACAGGAAGAAAGCAAAAGCCTCAGATTTTTTGTTTATTTTACATCAAACATATAGACTTAAGAATAATATTTTACATGAAATTGATGGTCACCTGGAAATTAATTCCTTAAAATATGGAATGACGCATAAGTGTCAGGCTATCCAAGGCAAACCATCTGATGTAGAAAACATTGTCAGTGATAATGTGCTTCGAAGTTGAAATCAGATCAAAATCCACTAAGCATATACAGTTTTTGGAAAGAACACTTTGCTCATCCAGATCTAAAATAATTAAAGCATGACCAAAATTAGACTAACTATGAGTTTGGAATGCTTGCAGACCCTGTGAATTCAACTAACAAAAACTACTCGTAAAAAAATGAAATAAAATAAAAGTCCCAATCGACAAGGCAATGGAGCATAGTTAAATTTAGTTTGACTTTTGCCTCTCCCTAAAATCAAAGACGGGTATCATAATTTCTATGGCAAAGTATCCCATATCATATAAATGCATGTTTTATGGTCTGTCAACTTACAACTCTCCTGCAACTTTTGCTCATTGTGGCCTGATCAGTGATCTTGCCTTGAACTGTGTAAAAAGTAAAAGATAAAATTAAAAAAAAAAAAAAAAAAAAAAAAAAAAGAAGGACACAGATGAACAACATACAGTCAATAAGTCACATCTGTCAATCAACACTTTTAACAGGATCATAGAGTCCAACAAACTGAGGCTGTAACAATTGATAATATAGTCCATATGGTCTGCAGATCCACTCCTTTCTTCACCACACCATCAGCATACTCAGAAGAATGTGCATCTTTGGATGCAACTTATTCTTCTTTTTTTTTTATATTCTGAAAGTTATGACATGCAACTTGTGATATATACCAGCACCCCTGCAACCCTGAGCAGCATAAGTCCAGATAATGAATGAATAAATAATATATATATATATACACACACACACACACATCTATATATATACATACATACATACATACATACATATATATTTCAGCAGTTTTTCCATTGCAGTGCTGCTGTTCTATTTCCAGTTTCAGATCCAGATGGATCGAATGTTGTGCAGATAAAACAGTGTGTAGCCACAATGACAGAGATTTATAAAGATGTGCATAGCTGGTTCCTTTCTATAAATCAAAATCTTTGTGTAATCACTCACATATGCACAAGACGATATGCACTCCCACAAAAAAATAAATAAAAACGGACAAATGCATAAAATAAAATGAATCACGTCTAAATCACCATTATCATTCATTAACCTCTTAAAGTTTCCCTCCAGTCAGTTTAACTGCGTGACTATTTGAACTCAAAGAAAAGGAAATATTTTAAAAGCCACATTTGAGAACAAGTTTGGTCAATTCATATAGTTTTAAGTCTATCGTGGTCCATTATTCAGCATACACTAGTGGACCACCAGGCATCCAGTGGCCCACCAAACATTATGGACTTTGACGTGAAGTAAAAAGACACCCTTATCGGAAAGGCAAAATTCAAATATTAGAAATATTTCTTGATTTTATGCAACTTTGATTAAGGAAAGGATTAATGTAACAATTTGAAGCTTTTCATGTGGTTATATTTTAACATACACAAATGTAGTCACCAATAGAGCCACAGCCATCACACAGAATGCCACAAACGCCCTCTGCTACTACCGTTGGGTCGCTGTAACAAAGTCCAAAATGGCCCGAGAAAACGAATACAAAATTTTATCCCAACTGCCAGTATGACCCTGAATAGTTTGAAATAAACAAATACCCCACATAGGGCCCAACCAGAAACACTGCTGTGTCAGCCATGGTACATCTTTTGTAAATGTTGGTACTGTGTGGATTGTTCATTTCTACCTACCATTCTGTTTACTTGTGACAGAAAATAAGTGAAACAGATTACATTGAGATCTATTGTATCTAACATTTATTTTGTTCCAGACACACATGAAAGTATTGTAGCAGACATAAGAGCATAATGATCATGTCATAAGTGACAACAGATAATACTTTTAAACCATCAGGGTAATGGCACCCCTTCAGCACCCCCCGCAACCCTAGTTTATTGCAGCAATTGGTGGTCATTTTGCATGATACAGAATATTCACAGACTGTCTACATTTTACTGTGTCCTTTTTCCTATTTGCATACTTTACTTCTCATATGTCACGTAAATATCCACAATCACTAGTGACCATGAAACAACAGGGGACAAACTGGCAAATAATCCAATCTGTATGGTTTGCTTTTCTGTATTACTTGTATTTCCATTGAATCTTTCACATGTTGCCCTTTTAATTGCCTTACTGTGTATCATTATGTATTTATTTAAAAGCCAGATTGTATTGTTTGGCATTCACTATGGACAGCAAGAAAATGATTTAGTTGTACTGTTAAATATGTTTCTGGTGCAAATCCCAATAAACACTACAAATCTTGAATTTTGAATCCCTGTATGCTCACGATACTCAAAATGATTACTGTGTTCAGTTATACAAATACACTGTAAAACATATGTTTTTACTCTAAATATTAAAGATGTTAGCTGTGTTGTATGACATATAATCACAAAGGCTAAATGTAGAATCCAAGAGTAAACTTGCAATGACAAAGCCATGTAACTTCCTAATTTTGGAATTTACTGCCACTTTTCCATAAGCCTACTTTGTGGCATTGTGAGGAAATATAAATGTTCTCACTACGTGTTCTTTCTTCATTCTTTGAACAGAACGGCATATGAGTGTTTTTGTGTGTGTACACCAGCAATGCATCCAGCCCCTGAAGCTGGAGTCAGGAGGCGCTCAGCAGAAGATGAACCAGCTAAGACAAATTTCTTCTTTTACTGCAGTTTGGCACCAACTTATAGTGGCAGAGGTTCTCTAAAAAGCACTGAACATGAATGAGACGTCTGTAAACTAAAATTACATTTGTCTTGGTCACATTTCTAGGGGTAACAACTGCCAGATCAATCAATGAGACACCCTTTGGTTACACAAGAATACTTTATCAGTTTGGACTTCCAAACTGGAAGGAACAAAAATTGGGTCATCAGTTTACAATGTGAAATTGAAAGAAAAGGAAATTCAAGAACCTTTAATTGTATGACCTATTAGGGGGACTAAAATAGTTCTACAGTTGAAAAATGTCTTTATCAAGAAAATTTCTTGCTCACCTAAAATCAGAAAATCATAGGTTAGTCTGGAAATAGTTTTGCTGTGAATGTTCTCTTTTCTGAGATTAAAATGTGAAAATTTGGCATCTTGGCTAGAAACACAAAGCCATCCATCTGAGCCTGATGGCTGTTGTGGTTGCGGGGTAATAAACAACAAATTTCACAGGAAAAATATTTACATGGGTAATAAAGAAATCAGACTGTACCCATGGGGGACAATAAACACTTTGAATCTTGAATCTTATGGCTACAAAAATCAAAAGCCACTTCAGCACCTTGGATCCCAAGAGCCAACAGTGTGTTGCAGTCTAGACCAACGCATTTTATCTCTTTTATATATTAAAAGCATTGCACCAGACCTTCACTGGGAGTGAACACAAGCACTCCCTTGGGGAAGGCCATTTACAGGGACATAGGAGGGGCAATGCATCAGGCCACCATTTAGACCCATCAAATTGACCTTAAAGACGGTCCAACTGAAGATGTAGCAGAAATTGATGGCTGTGTGTCATTGAGATGGAGACAATGAAGGTGAAAGGTAAATGTCCCAGATGTTTGTGAATGTGTTGGCTGAAAGTTTACATACGACCCCCTGTTCTTTGTGTGTAAATCATGAATGTCATCAAGTTTTATGCACTTAAAAGCCCCTTTGGAGTGACTTCAACATATTTTATCATGCAGTTACGATTTATATATTTCAGTAGAAGTGGATAAATGTCATACCATTGGAGTGGTTGCTTTCATATGTAACTGAATCTGTTGATAGATGTGGCTTTATTATTCAAATCCACTGGAGTGATCACCTGGGAATTTGCCCTAGGATGTGGATGGCTGTGAAATCCTAAAACATTACATCATAGTAAATTATCTCTGGGAAAAAACATAAAAATTATCTCATCTTATCTTATCTTATCTTATTTTATCTTGATTAATACAAGGAAAAACTCTTTGAATTACAGACAATGTCATCTAAAGCAGAGAAACATTAATTAAGTAAGTAAATAACTGAGAGGACAAATACCCATTTGTATTACTGAGAATTAATTCATCTGATTAACAACTGACCTCAAAGGTAGGTAGTGAAAGGTCATACAGTCATTTTTTCCATAAATCTTACATTCCCTCAAAGTGGTTTTGATAAGAAAATATGAAGACAATAGTGGAAAACCCTCCTCTTATGCCACCTCTCAACAAAATCGCAGATAAACCCAGGTTTTGCAATACAAATAAATGGAAGAAAAACAGAAAACTCACAAAACAAAAAGCACCACGAATGCTCAGGCTCTTACTGAGGTCAAGTTTTTTCATAGTTTTTTTTTTTAACCGTCTCTCTTACAAACTTAACACTCATGCAAACCGTTTTTGGAGAACTTGTTAAAAACAGGCCACTGTAATTAATATATTAGAGTGCCAAGATTCAAGGCAGCTGCTGCAAAAATGCATCTGGAAAATGGTCAGATTTTAACATGTCCATGTTTTTATAGATCCAGTTTTTGAGATGCGCAGACAGCAAGTTTAAGGACCACAGTCATAGGATCCGTTTATATTTTTGAGCGATCCTGGCCTCTAGTGCTTCCAAGGTTTCTGACTTGACGCTATCATGGCTTGACCAAATCCAATGTTTATGCATAAAAAAAGGGTTTTCTGTTATTTAATGACAATATAGAAAGAAATTTCATTTAATTATTGATGTATAACTATTGACTGGGAAGGCACTGAATTGAGAAGGACATTTCCTGCTTTTTACTCAAATTACTTCTTTCACTGATTGGTACTTTTAACAGGACCCCCTTTTAAATAAGTTAACTCAAGTTGTAATTGGAGTGTTGATGAAACATAAGAAAACAAATTACTTCAGACCTTTTCTATCCCGCCAGACAGTCATATCAACGTAATTCACAGATGTGCTGACCCCTCCACCCCTTAACCACCCACAGATACCCCCTTGTCTCGTGATTCTCCTAACCTCTGAGACTATGAGGAAATGAAAAAGGATTAGCCAGACTCTGAATCAACGAAATGACTTTAACTGACTTCTTGGGGTAACCGCAGGCCAGGCACACAGCATGTTTAAGTTGACATTTCAATTATACTAGTAATTTGCATTCTATTTGACTCGAAATGACAACTCCATATTAAGGATTCCACCAACAGCTTTTGATTTCCCCCATTCATAATCAAGCAGAGGAACAGTGGCTTAATCAATATGTGTAGGTCTACTGTCGTTCTCTGACAAAAAGAATTAAGAAAAAAAAATATATATATTATTGTGGGTCCAGACTTCAATCAAAATCTTAATGTGTCCAGTGTGAATCTTCAAATGTAGAACCTCACCTTATTAAATAAAGATCACTTACTGAACAAATCTATCTCAAATATGACAATCTGGTGAAAATGAGAAAGAAGGGGGGAAATTATTGCTTTGTGGTTATCACCTGAAGTCGTAGACAGCAAGGCTTAACTCCAGCGTGATCCTGTTGCTAAGATACTTGGTGATATCAGTAAAACAAGCCCATAATTCTACAACGTAATTGATTCGAGCTGATGCATGTCCTCACATATTTTGTCATGGGGAGGATAAAGTCTCTCATTTGTAAGGTTGTATTGCTTTCGACAGGATTACCATTTTATCTTATTGAACCAGAATGATGAAAAAGATGAGTTTGACATATTGCAGTTGCAATAGACACATTAGATTTTCTGTTAAGTGAGTATCAACTGCAAAACAATAAAACATGAAATAAACTGCAAATCCGCAAGTGTCTAAATCTTTATTTTGTGTTATTGGATACTGACAATCATTATTTTTGTGTTTCAAAGGGAAGATGAAACTAGTAAATCCATCAATTTCAATATTTCTTTTCAATCACTCAATGTCACCGGCTTGTTTTGCCTGATGCAACATTATCTAGCTTCATGTGCAAGATTTGTCTTCCCATTCAAGAAAAAAAATGTTACATATTCTAAGTCCCTTCTAAGAGAAGTAAAAGAAGTATCTGTCTTTATTCCAAAGGACAGAATATCCTTGCAAACTAGATAATAGGTATGAGTCAAAGAACCCCTTTCTGGGTGGTTTATTTGAGGCTGCTTATTTAAGTTATCCTTTGCAAGACTAAATGATACTCAATAAATATGGAAAAGAGCATTGACAAAGTATATGATTGTCACTTTAGATAGATAGATAGATAGATAGATAGATAGATAGATAGATAGATAGATAGATAGATAGATAGATAGATAGATAGATAGATAGATAGATAGATAGATAGATAGATAGATAGATAGATAGATAGATAGATAGATAGATAGATAGATAGATAGATAGATAGATAGATAGATAGATAGATAGATAGATAGATAGATAGATAGATAGATAGATAGATAGATAGATAGATAGATAGATAGATAGATAGATAGATAGATAGATAGATAGATAGATAGATAGATAGATAGATAGATAGATAGATAGATAGATAGATAGATAGATAGATAGATAGATAGATAGATAGATAGATAGATAGATAGATAGATAGATAGATAGATAGATAGATAGATAGATAGATAGATAGATAGATAGATAGATAGATAGATAGATAGATAGATAGATAGATAGATAGATAGATAGATAGATAGATAGATAGATAGATAGATAGATAGATAGATAGATAGATAGATAGATAGATAGATAGATAGATAGATAGATAGATAGATAGATAGATAGATAGATAGATAGATAGATAGATAGATAGATAGATAGATAGATAGATAGATAGATAGATAGATAGATGATAGATAGATAGATAGATAGATAGATAGATAGATAGATAGATAGATAGATAGATAGATAGATAGATAGATAGATAGATAGATAGATAGATTCCATTGGTCACAGGGAAGTTGTACTCAAACCACTGTCATATTTGTGAAACAACAATAAAGAATCCTGTAATGATCACATTATAATCCATCACCCTGCAATTCTATCAGGAACTAGTTCTTCTCTTAACGGCACAGACACACTGAAGCACGCCATATCCCCTTTAAGAGTAGAAATTGTGGTGCCACCACAATACTGTGAAAAATTCTGTCCAACAGATTTTGCCAGCTCTCTTTAATGGAAATTGATATTCAGTTGTCACCTTTCTATCCCTCCTCTCAAGGTCAGAACATGATGGGTGGATGACCAGAAACGAGACAAAGGTAATGAGTTTGAAATGGCATTTGGAGTGGTGAAAGGCTTCACACTCATACCTGACCAGTCATATGATGGATTCAAAGGGAATAGACAGTGTTAATAAAAGAAAGGAAAAAAATTACCAAAATCCTTGCTTCAGACAGATGGAGAAAAAATTCTGTTTTAAGCGTGCATCAGATCCAATGGACATGCTAACAATTATATTCCAAATATTGAAAAACAGAAATATTTGAGTTTATTTTTTTAAAATAGGATGTAATTTATTTTCTTCTTATTCAAGTATTTTGATTTGAACTATTTTGAACAAGAAAGTACGTGTTCTAAGGCAGCAGCCATAGTTTAGTCACTGGCAGAGTAAAGCAAGCTATTGATATATTTCTGGAATCCTGGGTACTCTTAATTGTCTGGACAAAATACATATACAGTATATGCTAGACTCTAGCATATATATTGCTCTAGCAGATAGAGCAGTTCAACACATTTTTTGCAAAATTTGTCGCGCAAAGACATCTAAACCTCTGATAACATAGAGACCATATTTTCAACTGCAAGTTCTGAAACTTAAGTGATACTATTAATATCTTATATATTGTTAATTAGTAATATATATTGTATTTTTATTGACTTTTTTTTACATAATTTTTTGACAAATCTGTTTTATTGACTGGGATGTAGATGATGGTTTAGCTGGGGAGGAATAAGACTTCAATCGATAAGAAAAGGAATCCAGGGGTCTCACTAGTTTTTAGTCTTCCACGCTTACCATGCTAGGTTTAACATCAACTTGAGTAAGTGACTATCAAATTGTGGCAAAAGATGAGAGAAATGAGTTCTGTAAATATATGCTACCAATTATACCAATACAACCCCCTGGACATTTTCTGTATTCTGCCCCAGTGTTTGCTCTTGTAAATTTCTTCTTATACCCCAGGGCAAATCTGATCTCACTGGCCGGCGACACAATCATTTTCAGACCAACCATGAATGACATACACTTTTTTTCAATTGTCCTATCAATAGCACAGAGGAGCCAGATATAAAATGTTTTTCCAAGCGTCTTACTGCACTCAATCTAAACACCACTCCACCATGAGAGGAGAAAATGTTTGTTTACCCAGAAACTAACGGGCCTCCCTGATTGCCATCCAAACAGTAATGGCCAAGGATGAGCCAGATCAATACCCATCTTCTCCAATTCCTAAAGCAATAACATTCAATAGGAAAAGCCATTTACTTTTACTTACCTTTTCTTTATTTTGTTTAACCATAAGAACAGCCAGTCCTGATGAAAGAAGAATTTAAAAGTGGCCATGTGAGGCTTTTATTATTGGAATGTTTTATTTGACCGAAATATGGTAAATTGAGTGCAGTAGCAGCGATAAAAAAAGAACGAGACAGTGAATCGATAACTAAATTGCAAGAAAATGTTCTTCCAGCTCAAGTACTGAAAATTTCAAATCATGTTTGTGACAGATATTGTGTTCTTGTAGCCTTGACCTTGAAGTCATGATTTATGGGTAGAGCTTTATCTTTATCCAGGCCATGATCGCAAACACATAAGAATAATTCCAATTTATAGCTCCATAACCATACAAATTCAACACATTTTTGTTTCTTTTCAGACCTGTCATTTTTTTTTTTTTTTTTTTATAAACCTTTCACAATCTGTCCATTTTCTTGTCTTTGGCTTCCAACGTTGGTCAGAGTGCTCTTCCTGGTGATTTTCTCCCAGAGTAAATCATCACAATCATTGTTGAGCTTTTTTGGATGATGTTAAAAAAATGCTGTATTTATTAAACTGTTTTCATCATCTTGTCCATCCCTACTTAGTTAGATATTGCTGTTCATTTCAGCAATGGACTTGTTTGTTTCTATATTGATTCTTACTGGTGCAAAGTGAAGCAGTATCTTCCACTCCATTGCTATTGTTCAACTTCCAGTCTATCTAAACTAAACAACACTTTACACTGTCTCTGTATAACCTTACAGCTAATTCTAAGGACTTCCATGCTTAAATGGCAAATCTGCAGGGAATTATATCAGTTTAAATGGCCCACTACTAACCTGCTGTACAAAAAGTTTTTAATTATTTTTTATTGTTGCGCCATCACGCTTAGTGTGCATTTTCACAGAGAATGCCAGTGGGAAATTCTCGCTATCTTCAACTGTATGGATGCTGCATTTCAATCCTCACCCACTGCAGAGGTGACATTTGGAGCCAGAATATCTGCGATTATGAGGGAGGAATCGAGCAGCATTACGACAGCAATGCAATGCTGAAAAACTTGTTTTCGCCAATAAAAGTAGACAGTCACAGATAGGGAACGTTACATTTTTCCTCTCATCCTTTTTACCTGTATTTTTGACATGAACTCCAAGCGGTAGAGAATGTTAAAAAAGCTAAATACATAACAATAATGAAGATGTATATAAAAACAGAAGAGGCAAACCTGCATCAGAAAGATAAGTATGACAAAGGCCATATTGGTGAAAATGTGCTTCTAATATCATAACTCCGCCTGTGAAACTGATTTGTATGATGATGTTGCATTTTTCATGAAATTACTGAATTACTGGTCTTGCTTTAGAAATGTGATGTACAGCACATGTCGGTGTACATACATTTCCTGCAGGTGGCTAAATGCTGCAATGAATTTTATTATTTGGGGTAAGATGGTGTAAATCCATTCTGTTGAAGATTATTTTTAATAAAGTAATCACTCCTCAGAGCATTTCTCCCCAAAACAATTGCTTAAAAAATGGCCAAAGCAGATAACCAAAACTGAAATGGCATTATGTGTATTTCTGTCCATATGCAGCGAGAGATCTGTCAATTAACTGCTTTTCACACATGCACTGCATCCTTCTATTAGACAACATATAAAGTTACTCGAACAAGACAGCTGAGTCTGTGGGAAAGAAAGATATCGGGTGGTGTCAATTTTATTTTTATGGTCCACTATACCCGTGGAGTTTAGGAACAATTGCAATTAATCATCCCATATCAGCAGAGCAGCGAGTACTGTTTCCAAATTTATCACGAAACAAGCTGTTGCCCTCGCAGGCATCTGTGTCTCACCTCCTGCCCACATTGGAGACATGGGATGTCAGCTGTAAATTGGGTGGCACCCGGTGACCCCATACTGTTCTAGCGTTCAATAATTCAATGCGAAGCATGCAGAAGACAGCAGAGAACAGCCTGGGTAGCACAGATGCTCAAAGAAGTCAATGCAAAAGTATTTGTTATTAATTAAGCAACACAAGAAATCACACAGGGGTATTAAAAGTATAGCATTCACAATTTATGCAATTTATATTATATTTTATGTGTTGTCAAAATGTGTTTGTGTGGCTGGATACGGTGACTATTTATTGAGAGGCTCATGTAATGTAATGCCGGGCACAACGTAATAGTGCTGGGTTATTAGAACACATGTAGACATGCAGTACTTCTGGCTGTCTGAGCACTGATCTTTTTTTAACTTCAGACAGTTTTAAGGAATACTTGTCTCATATACTACACACAAACAGAAATTTGTTGTCTCCTTTCAAATTTTTCAAGTGTATTTTTTTTTTACTTTGGTAGTTCTTTTTACATTTCGCGGGTGTTTACCCATTTTTCTCCCTTTCTTTTCATTGATGTCATTAGGCTTGGCTTGACTTATTATTCCCATGGTGTGAATGTACTGAAGACGTTTTAGACGTCACTATTGCAACCCCTGGAAGTTGCCTTTCAAGCATTGTAATTTGACTGCTCCATTTAGGAGTTCTTCACTAGAGATACAGTACATGACTGTGGTTTCACAGGACATAATCACATTGTAATGCAGGACTGTTAAGTCAAGCATTAGAGTCTTTGTCATTGTCAATGTAAGGTTGAACCATCTCAAAATGTTGATGATGAGGAAAAAAGAGAAATGAAGATTATTGAATTTGTACACTCTCTCTATATATCTATATATGTTTAGAACCCCACCAACCATGCAGTTGTACTGTTATTATTTGCAAAAATCCTGCCTAAACAGCTGCAGCCGTCCACCAAGAACCCCCTGGGACAGCTGTTTCTAAACACACACGCACACAGAACACACTCCCTATCAACCACTCTGCAGTTGCCTTGTATCTATCCTAGGTGGAATTGGGTTGAACAATGGCATGATGGGTTGTTGTTCCGTGGACACGATGGATAGTGGAATCCTCCACAAGGTGACCTCTGAGATGTGGAAGGGAAAGAGTTGAGGCTTTGACAGTGTAATGGACTGGTGTCACTCTGGCCAGAGATGCTCAGCAGAGTAATAATATCACCGCATTGCCATCAGGTACAAAGCAAGCCGCTTACGATTCATGTTTTTTTACTTGTCATTGCGAGAATTGAAAATGAGTTGTTTGGTTCAATGTATTCAAGGAAGTTTGATGACAAAAAAAAACCTGTTCTTCGCATTCACTTAATTGTACCGTTGCATTTCCGTGTTTTCTCTATTTGCCAAATAGCCCTGTTACGAATCATAAAATACTGAGTTGTGCAGCAAGAACGATTGTTGCCAAACTGATCTGTTCGGATAATAAAAAAGTATAAATATATATAAAAGTAAGCATACTAAAGTACAATTAGAAATATTCGTAAAAACTTTGAAATGTAAAAAACTTTTGAAGAGGGAGGTAAATCATTAAATGATTGTTATTCTTACTGTTATGATTTATGATTAACTACTGAACCTTAAAATGAATAACATTTCAAAATGCACCATTGTATGGCTAGATAAGAATTTCTGACAAACAATGCAGTTGTACCTGTCATTTATTTTAGATAAGTAATAATATTGGATTGCAAATAATATAATCTGCAATCCAAATTAATCAGAATACGCTTCTACAAGCAGAAGATATTACAACACTTTAGTTGTGACTGGGGAAGCAATTAAAAAAGGGTGAATCTAAAACATTTCAATGCAAACTGATAATGCATTCTGGTTTTTTTTTTCTTATTTTTATTTTTTATGACAATGTAAAGATGAGTTTGTGGTGCAAGCATGTGTGATCCATCAAATATTTGACCCAGAGAGAAAGTGAGATTTGGTACAAATAAAGCATGAGAGTAATTAGCTGATGGGGAAGCGATGCAGCTTGCAAATCTCACCAATGCCGATGATACTGTATGTCGATGAGGCTGCGCGGACTCACATGAGATCATGTTCATGCTTTAATTACCTTGAAATGAACAAACTTTGGGAAAAAAAAGTATCTTGAACTTTCATATATATTGATCTTAATTATTTCAACCCCAGAGGGTTCAACAAACACACAAAGTGAAAACAGAAGAGTGTTTCTGCCTCCCCTCCTCCTTCGACTGACTGACTGAGCTTTTACTCTCTTGGTGTGGAGATGTTTCAGAAAAAAAAGAAAAAAAAAAGGAAAGGAAAAATAGCCCGGGGCACCTGGCAGAGGATTTGACCTGCTCTCTCGCAGTCTGAGGCAAAGAGGAGAAAAACACACTTTTTCCCACACTAGCCATATTCAGGTTTAAAGGTTGGAAAGTAAAGCGGTGCCCCTATAGGTGGAAGCCTTCATCTCTCTCTCTCAATATGAAGGTGCGTGCAGGAAGGAACAATCCGGACATTGTGCTGACCCGCCCTGTCTGCTCTCAGCTTACACACCCAAAATAAGATAAATAATAATAAAGGTTTCCACGTCTATCAAGGGTCTGGGGTGTGCCGCGTCACGTTAATTTACTCTCAGTCTTATGGCATCACAGCTAGTCACGCGATGGTGTGTTAACCCCCTTGATGATGTATTAAGTTGGATATATAATATACCCTAATAGATTAAAGTTCACCCAATGTAAACTTTCATTCTGCCTTGTGTTTGGTCCATTCAGTTCCAGTTAATGAAGTGCTTCCAGTTCCCAGGCATTGAAATATTTTTAATTTTCATCGAATCAAAAAATACAGGCCGCTGAAATTATTACAATAATGCTTTCAACACAGCTGCTTTTATATTTGCAATAAAATATATCTGGGGTCACACATGAAAGCAATGTAACAAACTCACTACAACAAATGACAGTTTTTTTTCATGTCAATCACACAGGCATCTGATAACTCATGCTTTCCACAATTCTACCACATAGCAATGAACAATAATCATATTTCATATTTCCAAGAAGGGGCACATGGAATTGCTGACACAGTTTTTTCCTGCACTGCGTTTTCATGGTGGAGTTGTGCCTGATGATGGTTATGATAATTTGATCTGAGAAGACACAGAAATTTTGAACTAGCAGAAAGGAGAATGCAAATCCCCTGGTAAATCCCTGGACTATATATCCCCTAGCCTGCTGGGAGAGTTTAATATCTACTGAAATGATTAAACTGAAAAGGTGAAACCAGCATCGTAGTAAGAAGTTGTACTGCGCAAGAGCACTGGGGGAAGCAGGCTAATTGTTCGCACTGAAACTCTGACCTTGGCTGCATGCATTTATCCAGAGTTATCTGTTCAGAATGCGATTTTTATTTTTTAATTATTTGTCTTTTTCCCCATTTATATATATATATACACACACACACACACACACACACACACACACACACACACACACACACGCACACAGTATGGGTATGGACTACACTTTTAATGTATCTTTGACCACTGCATGAACACCTCATCCACCATTAAAATTCCTGTCTTAATTTGCCTCCTTTTTTAGTATTATCTTATTTGATGTTGTTATTTTTTTCATTTTTTTCTCCTTTCCTTTTTAAATCTAAGTCTTTTACTGTTTCTTGAAGTGCATTGAAATTGAAATGTGTGGCTTCCACCCCAGACCTTTTAAACCACCTCAGTTCTTCGACCTGCATGTTATTTGCTAACACGGGCTTAAAATGCAGACAGCATTTTCTGTGCAAAGCCTTCAAGTCTTCTAGTCGTGTAATATTTTATTAATTGTATTTACTCACCTATCCGTCTTTCAGCTGTGAATACCAGAAACTGCCTAAACCTTTATAAGTCTACATGTTTCAATGGACTGTATTAAAAATGCAGTGTGTTAAATATATGTATCATGATTAATTGTTAAAATCTGAATTTATTTGTCATACACCTCCAAAGTCATTTTAGTATGTCTCTTGTTTTTGACACTTTTTGCTAACTAATGGTAGTGTATGGCCTTTAATTTAATAGCATCAAACACACAATTGTGGTATATTCTGTACTTGTTTTACTTTACAAGTGGATAAAATAATAAATTTAGCATTGTAATGCCGAACACTACAAAGCAGTATGATCATAAATAGGGACTGCTTGCTTTGCTGAAACCTGAGTACACCTGTATATAATATAATATAATAAGTACATTAATACATGTGAAAATTACACATGAGGGTAAAGAGGAAAAATAAAAAAGCATTAGCTTTCTCCAAACCTTCAAATGTAACATTGAAAGATATGGAAAAGACAGTTCCTCTGTAAAGATAGAAATCTTCGGAAAAAAATGTTTTAGAAACTTCGAATAAACAAATTAAGTTTAATTGTCCTTAATTAATGGCTAGATTGACAGTGAGATTTCTTTCAATAGATAAACAAGCCCGCTTGGACCTGCTTCTGTTTGTTTCCCCCATGATTAAATAAACAATATCAAGCAAAGTAGCACGTGAGCATTGATCAACATGGGATAAAATAAATATCAGAAGATACAGGGGGGTTTGTCTTGAGCTATTCATCAGAAATTCTTTATAAATTAGCGAGACAATATTCACAATTATGTCGGAAATGTGAGTATAATCTGTATGTATCAAAAACTGTTTAAAAAAAATTGGAGGACAAAAAGTCCTCTAAATCAACAAGAAATTAAGGATTATATATTATTTTTAGTTTTTAATTACTCTTTCTCCATTCCATAACTAACATAATTCAGGTACATTTCAGGTATTAATACATAAACACATATGTGAATGTGCAAAGTTGAAAAATGAGAAAGAGAGACCATGGTAAAGCAAAGTATCACTCCATAGCTATAAAATGTCCGGCTGCAGTTAAGAGTTGCTCGCTATAAAACATATTAATCAAAATGTTGAGGTCATTTACGCTGTGGAGCCATTTTCTCTATATCTTCTAAATGCACAATTGTTTCCATAATTTTGATAATACCAACATTAGAATCCCAACACATGAATATACTGTCGCCAAGATCAAGTGAAACATGTGCCCAAGTTACATTTTCTCCTCTGTCCACACCTGACCTTTTTTGTTTATAAGTACTGTTTAAGTACTCCTTTCCCACAAAAAAACCTTCAAGTTAACCTGAAACAGGATAAAAAAAAACAAAAAAAAAAAACAAAATGTATTTTTATGTTATGAATTGACCTGCTAAACAGTATCCAGACACGAAAGCAACCAACTTGCGGGCAAAAAGCGACGACTCATTCTGGCTCCATACACAGTAATTCTGCTCGAGCCCCTTTAGTCTCTGCTTGCTAAATCCTCTGTTAGAGAAAGAGGCCGAGTTTGATCCCCTGCAGGATCTCAGTTTATCTCTCTTGCAAATCTGCTGCCAGATGACAGGGTCAGCTTTGTGGACTGTGGCTGCCCACGCTCTCTTAAAGATCGACACAATGCCTGGTGCCTCAGTCTTTCAGCTCCTTACCTGTTCTGGTCCAATGATTTATAAGGGATCAAAGAGGAAATATATATATATATATATATATATATATATATACGTGTGTGTGTGTGTGTGTGTGTGTGTGTGTGTGTGTGTGTGTATAATTTATTGATTTATTTTTGTTCAAAGACCCAAACAATATCATGCTGTTTATATTTTCCTATGGGAAAATTAATATGGAAAGAAAAAAATAATAATACATAGTTTTAATCCTCATCTCAATACATGCAAACTGTAAAGCAAAGGTATATATATGATATTATAAATACAGAGACTTAACCTCAAATACATGGAAGGGAGTCCGAAGTACCGGCAGTGATCTGATGTTGAATAAACAACTTTTACTTAAGTATTTCAAATCTATCCATTTCAAGAGGCTTCATCAGGCAAGCAGGCGATGACTTACTCATGTTTGAATGTAACAATATTGACCAGGTATCAGGTGAGTAGATCAAATGGTATGATTGAACTGTCCGCCACATACAATACAATATCCAAAAATGACGAGAGATATCTTTGAATACACTGAATGTAGAGAACAATTTAATATAATATTAAATTGAAATGTTTTATAAAATGAAAACCACAGATATATCATATGATATGAGATGATGAAAGAAAAAAAAAATTTAAACATGAAATTATCAAAAAATATTGTTGCCATATATACACTATATAGGTGTATATATGTCAACACGATTCATTTGCATTACTATTTGTTCCTTTCCCCTTTTCTATCTTTCCAACTATACTTTGTTTATTTTCTAAACAGGTTTTTTTTTTTGTGAAAGGCATCAAACACTTGTCTTATTATCATTATATTATTATATGATTATCATTATCATGTTAAAAACTGTATTGCATCTGCTCTTGATAAGCCAATTGATTGCTGTTGGACCTGCACTTATGATGAAAATATTATGTTCATCCGCAAAATCATATCCTGTCCAGTCTTTCTGCACTCGAGTCGCTGCCATGTCATGTGTCATTATTTCATCAGGGTTGCACAACCAGCTGCTGTTGCTGCTTGCTCATTAAACATTTGTAGAGTCAATACAAATTCCACCAAGGCTCCCTTCCTCTGGGCAAACAATGGAGAATACAGTATGTAAACTGTACCACACTCATCATTCACCTCCACAGAAAATACAGCTATTTTCCCAGAGTACTGTATCAATAACTCAGGGATGGAGGGGGTCCCGGAGCAATCTGCGGCAAATTATTACAAGCCCGTGTCACATCTGGCAGATGAGAAACTTCGCTGCTTCTGGGAGCTAATGTCCCTGCTGAGAATCATTGATGATTGTTAAATATCAATGGGAAATATCAATTTGTTGTGTGAGAGTAGTTCTCCTGGAGGTAAAGATTTTGCTGCAATAAATTATAAAAATCAATCATTCATCCAGGGAGGCATTACTGGTGCTCTGCATGCATATAATGCTGTAGGAATACAAAACATACTAATTTCAGCCTCTGAGATGAGGAGCTGATTCCTGTCTCACAGAATATTATATTCTGTGTAGTAACACCTTATGTTGACCATTTTTGTGTCCTTCATTCATTGTGCAAATTCTGTAAGGTTTCATTTAGTATTAAAAGCTAGGGTTTTCATTTCCTTGAGCCAGAGTCATTCTATCCAAATTACAGATGAATATTTATCAAAATTTCATCATGTCAAAACTCTATGAAACTCGTCCGCTTAACGATCACCAAAATATCAATATTGAGGTATTTGGTAATTAAGTATGACATATTTTGTCCTGAATATTAGGCTGTTGCTTTCCTCGGTCTTGATGCATCATGTCCAAAGGAAGCGCTTGTGTGGACCTTTAATAAAAAGAAATGGGTTTAGGAGACTTAAGCTTCGGACAGGTGTGGATCTCCACTGTAAGGTTGTCCATCATTGTCACTGTGATATATGGATGGTGATTTGATGGTGTCACTAAGTTCATACATACATTCATATAAACATGAAATTACTTTTAATTCATGTAATTACCGTTGATACAAATTTGTTTTATGTCAATCTAATACTGATGGCGTAAAATACATTTGTTTTCGCTCTAAAAGTGGGTGGAGTTGCGCATATAGAGCCATTCTGAATTTTTCACTAGTTTTGTCCCCTGGTCTCCAGGCAGATTGTTAGTTAGTGTTAGCTGTCAGTGGAATGTTTATCAATACAATAATAGAAAGTTTACTCATTTTTTTTGACAATTATATGGTATAGAGATGTGGTAAGTGTTTAAAAAATTCTAAAATTAAAAAATAACGCAGTTAACTTTTCACAGCACCTTTAACAGTAAGCCAGGGGACTGACTATGTTCTTGTTTATTTTACATAAGTATTATTTTTTTTTATTGTTTTTTAAATGATCTTACAAATGTACAAATATAGATAACGGAAATTATTTGTCACACAATTCTGAATCACTGGCAAGTTGCCTAAGTCATTTTGGACAAGTGGAACGCTGAGTACATTAATGCACCAGACTATCAGATCATACGCTATGATCTTCTTCTACCCGTCATGGAGACAGAGATCGGGGCTCCAAATCTCTGCTGCAGAGACTGTATCGACTGCTGCGGTGAGTAATCTGGCTACCGGCATGCCGCCCCCGCACTGCAAAAGTAAGAATAGCCTGAGAGCAAAACACTCTGGGGCATGCTTATGAGATGTCTTCCTGTGATCCTGGGTAGGGAGGCCCTAGTGGTTCATCCTGGATAGGACATTGCAAGAGATACAACAACCCCTGCGCTGCTTTCATAAGAAATGTCTGACTCCTGTAAAGCTGGGTCAGTAAACATTATCTCTCTTTAAAATGCATGGGAAATAACGATACTTTTTTTTTTTTTGTCCATTTGTGACATGGTGTAATTGTTTGAGTTCGATAGAGGCCCACATTGAAATGGCTGCATTGTTCATACAAAAGAAATCATTAAATAAAATGAATGACAATATAGCGTTGTAAGGTAGGAGAGAGAAACTCCTTAGATCTCGCTATATCAAATGACACATTTGCATGTCACATGATTACTGTACCAACCCGACTTGCATACTTCATTCAGCTAAAGTTCACAGGGGCAAAAAGTGCAAACACTCGAAGTTAGTTTGCTCTCCCCCACTCATTGGTGACTTTGAATTTCCTATGCCGCGGATACTTTGAAATTCAGTTTATTTTCAGGCCCTTCAAAAGACAACACGTTCTCTTTTTCATGGTGTAAATTCTTCAGAGCCTGAATTATGACAACAGATGCAAATAGTTTGTGTATATTTGGTCAGATGTTCCGTATTTATTTCCTTCATATATTACATTGTATCTTGGGCAGATCTTTTTCCAAAAAAGCAACATTTTATTGGCCAGGGGTTCTCTCATCAGTTGAAACAAGATTTAAGAGATAAGCCAAAAATGTAACCTTAACATGAACTTTCTATGAACGTATGACCCTGATGGTATGATCTTCTTCTGGAGTGAGACTAAATAAGTCCAATGTGTGCCAAATAATTCCCAGAGAATTAACATTTATTCAACTTAACCAGCCAGGATCTTATTTTGCTTATGATTACATCGCAAATTTCATTAGTGAAAATCAATTTTTTCATCAGAGAAAACATGGTGTATTGGCAATTCGTCAATCAAAAAGAAAAAAAAAATAATAATAATAATGATAATAAAATGAAACAAAAACCTAAAGCGACGCTTTCTGTCACTGAATTAATGAGGTTTACATTGCATGTAAACTGAGGTGCCACGCAGTCAACATTAACAGAATTTATTACACCTCTCCGACCAAAATGAAACAAAGTCCAAAGATAGCTGATTGCTGTCAATCAAACTCATCCCCAGCTGCCTGCAACCGTCAACCATCACTCTTTTCCCATGGTTCCTGTGGGTTGGAGTATCCCTGCCCATGTTTTTAGACAAACAGATCAAATTCCTCTTCAAACAGGCCGCTGCTGTCCCGTTTGATAACAATGTAATAATTCAAAACAAATGATTCAGCTCTTTGATGAGAGCACTTTTATGGGTCACGAAGACTCACACTGACATCTGTTTGATTTTATCTTCTTGAACTTTATCCTCTGCTGGAAAATTTACTGGCTCTGACCAAAGCAGCGTGTTAAAGCCAGACTAATGGAGGGGCAAAGACAACTGAGACACTGGGCAGGACATGTATTAGCCAGTAAAGCCAATAGCAGACAGTCCTCTCTCTCTAAAAGGCTCTTCAATGTTTAAGGAATATCACATTTTCAGAATGGTCCCCTGAGATTTTCAAAAATTAGCACCTTTTTAAATGTAAATTTATATGATGGATGCTGAGACAGGAGCAGTAGTCAGATCCTGCAGAGAAATGATTCCACCGATGAAACAAATTTATCTTGACTTGGAAGCAACTGCAGAGATTTGACTGCGAATTTTGTACCGTGTGTCTCGTCCTCAGAAAGTTGATCTTTGAGAAGTAACCTTTTTTTTCTGTTAGTTAACTGGCATTCATATTTTAAGTGTAGGATATGCTTAAAAATACAGTAATCGTTATTATAATATCCTTTTCCAGTTTATTAAGGACTTCTGATAGAGGGGAAAAAAATATCAAGGTTGTGAGAAAAATCTAATTCAATGGAAAATGAGTTAAAGTAGTTGGTTATAATTAATAAAAAAAACACTTACATGGTTCAGTTTGATTCATTTAAGCACATATAAAACAGTGAGCATTTAATATGCGCGTGCGTGTGTGTGTGTGTGTGTGTGTGTGTGTGTGTGTGTGTGTGTGTGTGTATATCAAATTTAATGTCAGCCAGCTTTCCAGCTTTCCTATGCAGTCTTTATTTTCAAACCAAATATAAAAATTGTGATCAAAACCCATTTAGCTCTGTTTTTTGTGTCTAGAATTTTCTAGATGACCAGATTGAAAATGCTGCACATATTCTCATTTTTAAATGTATTAATTTATTTTTGGATATGTGAATTTTGACAACAATGACTGTGAGAAATCTGATGCAGAACACCTGGAAGGACAGCAGAATCTGTCTCTCTGCAGCTCACCATACATCACCAGAACATGTATGAACCTAATATAACACGAAACAAAATATCTCTTAATTCTTAATATCAGCACTTTGCTTCTCTATATTTCGCGAGCTGATGAGGGGCCGGAGGGCGCCGCCTGTGCTCAAGACCCTGGTGTGGTTGGAGCTGTATGCTAAAGCCATGGCCAGGCCCCAGAGATTTCCAGCCTCTTAGATGCCTATAACTCATCCGTAGCCTTGCTTCTGAAGGGAGATTTTCCCCCCTCAATCCCAGGCCTGAAATATCCTTTCAAAGGCCGCAGACTGGAGACAGATATGTAGGTGTTTTAGATAAGGTAGGAATTGCATTAAAGGATTTTTCCGTTTTAAAGCTGTTGCTATCTTTTTTTGCCCTTTCCCATAGACTTGAGAGGAGTAGCTGAGAAAGGATGGGAACAGGGGTAAGGGATGTACTTTGGGACAGACTAGTCCGTACATTTGTGGTCAGTTCACAGCTCATAAAAGACTAGTGCTAACCTCAGTAAAAATTGAATAATGCAGAGTGACTAGAGACAGCGCAGAAGCTTCTCAAGGAATACTATAAGTTATTGACCCGAGTTTGGAGCGAAATCCCCCCAGCTCATTGATCTATTCACCGGCATAATTATGAGGCGGTAAGATGAATCTTCATGCGGAATAAAATTCAGAATGATTCATTTTCTGACTTATGGGAACCCTTGCCAAACATTACCACCAAATTAAAAGCTATTTCCCCGGGAACTCGGAATGAGCTCATTTTATTTTGTAAATTATGTGAAACAGAAAACAGTCTTGCTCAGGCTGTGCCTTGTCAAAGTGTAGAACTGGTTTAAACAGCAGTCTGTTAAGGCCCCATTATAGATGGTATGTGCACAGCATTCCCTACTTCTTCCATCCACGCTTCTGTTTTATAAGAGCTTATGCCTCACTTTGGCACTTATTCAAAAACTTTATAATTATATGGTCTCCTTTTTCCCCAGCCGACTGTGTTTACATTTGCCAGCTTAACATGCACACAGTCCAGTCCGCACGCCGCTCCTGCATAGTGCACATGTCATCCTGCTGTAGTGCTTGTTGGACTGGGCTGCACAAAGATTAGTCGCCTCATTCCCTCTAGTGCCTTGGCATGAGGTTCATCACCCAAACAACTTTTGCCTTTTTTGTGAAAAGATAATTTAACCTGTAAACCCTCCTTCTATGTGTAATGTTGTCTTGATATCGCACCTGAAATATAGGCGAGAGACCACGATGTGCTCAAACACACCGATCATGTGAAATGTACATGTACAAGAGTGAACAGGGAATCAAAGAGTAGTCAAAGACACGCAACCTTCTTATGTAACAATTTCCCATGTAATTCATTTCATAGTACATGTTTTGATTTTTTTAAGAGTTATTTTTTAAACGTCGTGTACGAAACTAATTTGCGATTACAATTTATTCAAATATGTTGTCGAAATCTAAAAACGATTCTCGCAGGTTTCCTTTCTGTTTCCTTTGACCCCGACTTTAGGAACCTTCAGATTTAAGCAAACGCTAATAGGAACACAGTGAAACATGGGATAGTATTCCCACACAAAGTGTCCCACAGTGCATTAAAAAAGAACGTCTTACTCTAACACACTATAAATATGCCAGTGGTCATGATAGAAAAAAACATCCAATCATAAATCTAAATGTTCTGAAACGCTTGCTTAACCAAGCCCAGATATTTGTAGAAATAATATATCACATATCTCATATTGAGAAAATTACAGACGAGAATGTTTGAGCTGGGCACGGGCGCAAGAGTAGACAGGGACTAGGACCCACATGGTCAAAACCCACACATCAGTGGATTCATAACGGCATGAGAGGGAAAAATAAGAAAGAGGGAAGTGCAGCTGAGAAAGTTGCTGAAAACATTCAAAGGAGAAAGGACTGAAAATGCACAGAGAAAAAGGTGCAAATTAGGTGGCACACGATATTACTTCATATCTGGGAACGCTTGTACTGGAGGTTGAAAAAAACAAACAAACAAACAAACAAACAAAAAAAAAAAAAAGAAGAGAAAAAAAAAAAAAAACGACATCAGATCTACTCCATTGGCCGTCCTGCTCCTATAATATCTTCATTTAGAGTCTGCAGTCCAGGACCAGGTTAAAAGCTCTGTAAGGTAAGACTGGCTTCATTTTTATTCTTTACCATACCGTTGCACTCCACCAGCGCTCATTGGCTCGTTTGTTGTTTAGTGTTGTACATTTTACTTATTGAGTAGTGGAGTTTTGTACAGCCTAGGCAGAGATTAAGACAAATTCTGATAAGGAGTGGAAGTTGACTCTCAGCATTAAGGAGGATTAATGTTTAGCTCTGTGTGGCAGGGGCCTTCTCAGTGGCTGTGTTTACGCAGTGTTGCAGACCCTGTATTAATCCGAAATTAGTATAAAAGATCAGCTGTGGCCACTGAGGCGAACCTTCACAGGGCTTAGGCCAGTAATCAAGTCGCACTTTGGGACAATGAGCGCTTGGAAGTTAAATAAGAGACCTGGGTTCAATGGACGGACGGGGAGGTGGGGGATTGTGGTGGGGGTGGGAAAGCACTGAGGTGACCACATGGTTTAAGTGAGATCCACACACACATGGCTTCTCCCCACAATGTGTGCCTTTTCCTCTTAACGTTGGGCACTCGTGACTTTGATTTGTTTTTGTTACAGCTGCAGGGGACATGAGTGTTTAACACCTAAAAGACATTTCTTCCTTTTTCTCAAAGCGCATTTGAAATCTTAGAAGTGTATTTAATGTCACACAAGTTTACACATCACAGCACAGAGTATTACTTCTGTCACATAATTATAATGTGTGCTGAGGGATTATAACAATAAATAGTATAAGACTATAGCTGCTTGTAGCAAAGAACAACATCTCCTATTTCAAGGCAAACCAACATTCGACGGAGCTGCATGGAGAATCACCGGAGATGTCTTGGCTACGAAACCATCTTTTACAGGAAAATAAAACTGTGTCAAATTGAAAACAAGCAGTATAACAATTAGCAGTACATTTTCCACTACCAAACTGGCGCTGGCTGGTGCAACGCAAGAGGCAGCACCACTGGATTCAGTTAGGAAAATAAAATAAAGGAAATATAGCTCAGCATAAACCACAGGCCTTGGATGAATACTCACAAAACTGTTGATATCTGCATTATTTTGTATCTTTAAACCACTCGTACTGAGCGGCCGCGCTCGAACCTTCGTCCAAAAAGAAACGATTTTGTTGACATTTTAAATAAGGCTAACCATGCATGTAGTCTTATAATGTGGCCAAGTAGATGTCTCTGCTGCTGCAAATAGAGTATTAGGACCTTGTCCTTGTAAATACTTTCCAAACTACATGTAAAAGGTACTTAAATTATTTATTTATAGGGATAGCGCCTGGGCAAATTACAGTGCCCTTGAAAAGATCCAGAAAATAATCATCTCATCTCAGTCTTCTCAATCTTGTTCTTGGCATGTGCCACATTTCATTCTTCCTCACTCCTTTTAGTCTGTCTTTTGGATGCACGTTAATAGATGGACTTTAAATGAAAGGGTAATAGTCCATAAAAAAAAAAAAAAACAACAGCAACACAACCAAATGTAATAATTTCAGGCATTTTGCACCACATTGTGGTGTAAGCAGCCTCCCTTTAAGTGCCAGCAGGGCACAAGTGAAGCCCCCACCCCAGCCAGCCGCCGCTCTTGCTAAGATTAGACAAATTAAACACTATTATTCACTTCACTCCTGCAGCTGCCCTTTTAAGTGGTTTTAAGTTAACTATCAGATACTATTTGCTGTATGTAAAACTGCTTTCGGCGAAGTTGGGATTTTCTTCCCTTCGCTTGCTCCATGTTACAGAAAAGAGAGACAGTAAGAAAGAAAAAGAAAGAAGAAAAAATGGTTGTACTGAACGTGAGACTTTTAATCACAAAATGAAGGACCCATTATATCAGATGCAGTAATGTTGGTAAATCTATTTTTTTCATAGATCTGTAATCATTTGTATACCGAGATACAATCCAATGTTATTTCACACAGTTAAGAATTCTGTCTGATAATAATTTTCATGCAGAAACATACTGTTTAGAGATATGCTGTTTACAGTTAATTCAATTATTCCAAACTAGAAAATAGTGAATATTGAACAGATAAACTCTTAAACCTATATACAGGGTTCACAGATTAAAAAGCTGGTGGATAAATCGCCTTTTCTTTTCAGAACATTAACTATCAACTTACCCTTCAATTTATGACTTATACTCGGGTTATACATTGGTGAAAAATTGAAAAAGAAGGCTCCTGAAGCAAAATTATTTTGTATTCAGTATCCGCATTAATTAACCACACGTAGTAATGATATGTCAAAATTTTGCAATTGCATATAGGATTCATTTACTGGGTAATGTACAAATTATCATATAAATGATTAATCGGTAGTTTCTGTATAGTTATTAACATTGAATAATATCCAATTGAATTCCCCCAAATTATCATGAAAACTGTAAAAAATATTAATGGACAAATTCATGACTTTTGGATAAACTTTACATTGATTATGAGCTCTTAAATTCATGTTATCAATGGGAATTAATGTACACTCCCCTTGAGCTGTAATGTAGAGTGTCAGTGTTTTCTATTTTTTTTCCAAAATATAATTCTGATGTTTCCCTGCTGGATGCGAGCCATCATTTATCGCAGCTATGAAGGGGAAGGTGCGATCATAAATTCTCTGCAGTGATGTTTTTTGTAGGCTTGTGTCACCACAGGTTCAGCTACATAACCTAAAGCTCTGTGGAGGCCTTTCACTAAAACGCTATTGCACATGTTCAAAGTGAATGTTTCTGTAGTTCCGAGGGGCAAAGCCGTCAGCATTCTCCTTGATAAATTGTGAAAAACCTCTGGGTGACTGTGTCTTGCAATTCATGTGAGGTCAGTATTAATCTATAACTGGAACGTAGTTCTTGGATCTCAGCCCTGCAAAGTTAGACCAGAGCACCACATGCAGTCATTCTTTATTCATTATCTTTTTTTTTTTTCAAAGCATCCACAATGTGCTCATCTCATTGAGTTTAAGGGTTTGGTTCACTTGTGTCATAACTTTCTGCTTAAAGCCTTTGCTTAATGCATGAAGGTTAAAGGAAAATATGTATTTATTCCCAACATGTATGTTTGAGCCAGCTCAATACTGTCATTTACAGTACTTTATCATTTACAAAACACGAGTCCTGTCAAAGAGAAGGAGAGAAGTAGACTCTAGTAGTCTCTTCATGTTTTATCATTTCGGGTGAGAAGGTCTTTTCATTTTAACTGTCACATTCCCTCATCCCGACATTGGACGTGATGCTGGTTGGGGGCTGATCATCTTTAGACAGCTGGTGATGGATACCCTTACTTTCAGACCCATCATCACCAGACTACATGTGCCTTATATCAGTAATAAAATACCCCCACCCATATGGGACACGTCTCACGTCCTGTTTCTTCTTTTTATAATAGTAACTAAAAGGAACAAACGCATTACAGAAAGCTGATGAACCACATGTATGAAATGGACAAAAAGTTGTGTTAGATCTAACTCTTCGAAAAGTAATAACTGAGTAAGCAAAGTAAAATAGTCCAGATCGTTTTAGTCCCTAAATAAAGGCCATCATGATCTTATTGAAAAATAGATTATCAAATAATTCACATCAGCAAGTAATTCAACTTGAAAATGGCATTTAAATCTTAAATATATCTGCTTCTTTGGCTTGGAAGATTTTCACCACTTATGGATAGGAAAGAGAAGCTGTTAAAACTAAAATTATGGCCAAGTTTTGCAAATGGTGGCTTAATCACTCACCCAGTAGTTAGAGAGCAAACATTATCATTCATTTTAAGTGAAGTTACTTCTGGATGTAAGATTAATGTTCAGTCTCCTTTGACCTTTTTAATCTCTGTCAAAACACGAGAGATATATGCAATTATTAAGCTGCTTCAGGTTCCATTATCTTCATCACCCAACTGCCAAATTTCAGTGCGGCTTCAGAAAGCAGCTGCCTGCCGAGGCTGAAAATGACACTACAAGAGGAGTAAGATTGAAACAAAACAATAACATTGTGGGCAGCTAAACAAGGTAAAACTCACTCCAAAGGTCTGTAAAGCTAAGGGGAGCCATGTGTGGCTCTGGCAATAATCCTCTGCTTAAAATACAGATTGCACCAACTTTCAAGATGAAATTAGCTATTCTGGATAAACGTTGTTCTGGCTGATATTTAAATTCAGCAAATCTCCCTTTAGGTTTTTGCAAACAAACCCTTTGAACCCGGCATAACATCGCACCCAACCGGCTGCAGGATGCATTTTTGATAACAGACCATATCATTTGAAGAATTGATAAATCTATTGGCTGTGGATCGCCTCAGATTGGGGACTTTTGCTGTGAGGACCAGTGAGCTCAAGCTGACTTGCAGATGACGCGTACGTTTCACCAGCAGGTAGTTGTTGAGCCAATCAGTGTGCAATGAAAATACCTTGTGGCTTTTTATTTATCCAACAAGCAGGTGTTTTTCACCATAATTGAAACATAAATTGAGTGTAGAGAGAATTTATTTTCAGTGCGTTACAGAATGAATTATGAATGGCACCCTGTGTCTTTACTGTTTTTTCTGACAATTTTTAACCATAAACCATTCATAGCATTATAAAGATAATTACTTTCATGTATTTATTGACTTACTTTAAATGCATTAATGTTTAGAATATTTGTCTTTGTTTTGTGCCTACTATGGAAAGCATGCCAAAAAAGCCAAGTGCTGTTAAGATGTTTGGGTTTTTTTCCTCTTGTGTTTTTGTCTCTTCCCTTAATGGTTCATCCTGATAATTTGATCCCTAAGATGGATTTTAAACATTTTAAAGCTTTAATGCAAAGGTATACTTTAAGATATCAGGTATGTACTCAACTAGATTTAAATTACATTTCTGCATATTTTTTTTTTTTGTACATTCAGGTTGCAGTAATTGTATATTTATGGCAACCGGTGTTCAAAAGAAGAGATGACCACTAACTGGATCCGCACATGAAATAGCGCACAACGGGTACAAACCAACCCAGTAGTAGAGCCTTTTTTTCTGGAACTGTAAGCAGGATATGCAGGGGCAGGCAGATGAATAAAGATGTTCAGATCCATTTAAGAAGCAATTATTTCAGCAGATTTCCAATGCAATTTGATTGTCAATCATGACAAGTAGTTTTAATTTTAATTTTCAACAATTTATTTTTAACATTGAAAATAAGTTGAAAGCATCAGTCACTTAAAATGACAGTATTCTCAAAAAATGGCCTTAATTTTCTAGACTGTAGTGCAAAAACAGTTCCTTCTGATGATCCTCCAGGAACATGTCAAGAATATCAGTGATCCAGTGCAAACCAAAAAGATTTCATGGAAATAAAAAAAATCAGTCATAATTCTTTTTCTTTTATGCAACTAGATAAACATCCCTGAATAATGTGAGCCTGACCATCATTAAATGTTTGTCTTCTTCCTTCCTTTTTTTGGGTCACACCTAATTCATTGTATGTCACAGTATTGTTGTTATATTTACATTTATAAAACAGCTGGGAGTGACTCCATCTCCATGCCACTCTGGAAGCAGATAATGGATGAAAGGCTGAATAAATGTTTTTTATCATTTGACCACATCTGGCGAGGCTGTCTGATTAATAAAGAAGATGTAGCGGCAGACGCAGAACGGACGAGCCTTCACACAAGTGTTCGACGTCAAATAAATAATAAAGATAACAGATTCTGTTGCAAAGTAGACAGTTGAGGTGCATCAGTGAAACCATAAAACACAGACTTTTGTTACACGATCTGACCAAAACCAAATTTGGAAAACGTATCCACAGTCTTGGGCTTGCTTCTGGTGCCATTATCAACCCCATCCCTGCAGGAGCCAGGGTATAAGAAAGCAAAGGCTGCTTCAACTAGTCTGCTCGTCTTCGATGAGCCTTACATATCAACTTCAAATGCAGCACCAGGGAGCTGCACACTGTCTTATGGAGGAGAGGAAAAAAAAAAAAAAAATGTCCTCTATCAGGTTGAGACAGCGTGTCTGTGAAAATAGTGACAGAAGAGCCTTTGCTTCAGTGAGATCACTTTGTATAAAAGGTTATTGAGCTAATATGTACCTTGGGTTTGAGATTGTTATATGGATCAATATTACAGACATGTTAAATTCTTGAGCACAGATAGATGGATGGATGGATGGATGGATGGATGGATGGATGGATGGATGGATAGATAGATAGATAGATAGATAGATAGATAGATAGATGGATAGATGGATAGATGGATAGATGGATAGATGGATAGATGGATAGATAGATAGATAGATAGATAGATAGATAGATAGATAGATAGATAGATAGATAGATAGATAGATAGATAGATAGATAGATAGATAGATAGATAGATAGATAGATAGATAGATAGATAGATAGATAGATAGATAGATAGATAGATAGATAGATAGATAGATAGATAGATAGATAGATAGATAGATAGATAGATAGATAGATGGATGGATGGATGGATGGATGGATGGATGGATGGATGGATGGATGGATGGATGGATGGATGGATGGATGGATGGATGGATGGATGGATGGATGGATGGATGGATGGATGGATGGATGGATGGATGGATGGATGGATGGATGGATGGATGGATGGATAGATAGATAGATAGATAGATAGATAGATAGATAGATAGATAGATAGATAGATAGATAGATAGATAGATAGATAGATAGATAGATAGATAGATAGATAGATAGATAGATAGATAGATAGATAGATAGATAGATAGATAGATAGATAGATAGATAGATAGATAGATAGATAGATAGATTTCAGATTTTGGTGTTATACATATGATAGACCAACATGGCAAATCAAACAGTCTACGCCAGAGCACATTAAACCAAATATCAATGTCTGGATGGTCAACAGGGAACATTACTCTTTTCTGAACATGATGAATGCATTGGTGTATCTAGGAATCATTTCCAAGTATTAAATAAGTTATGAACACAGTTATTTTACCACTGAGAGCCATGGCACTGCAGGAGGTAATTAGACTTTGCTGTTTCATATCTGAGATACAATTTGAAGACAGTGTTGTGAGTCACCCACAGTGGTGTGAGTCACCACACAGTCTGTTTGTCTGTTAGCTGCGGGCGGCTGGTTTTCATCCTCCCTGCAGTGATTTATGTCTGACACATCTAACTACAGTAAAATAGTCAGCATGCAAAAAAAAGATGCTCTTCACATTCACATGTTTTGCATTTCTGCCCAGGCAAGGATGACATTTCATTTCTTACCCGTGTCGTCTCAAAAGGGCTAATTCAATTTGCACTCCAAGCTGTTTCTAATCCTCTCTCGCTCCTCAATTTTTTTTCATTCTCCCTCCTCTGAATGCTTGACAATTTGCTTTTTGATTGTCTTTTAATGGAAAACGTGAGGCATTTTGACAGTTGATGGAGTAAGAAAAAAAGAGCAAGAACAACAGTTTGGTCTGACTAAATCTTTACTTGTCCATCAGTGTAGCACATAGTTTAACGCTTCACCTGTATCTCCAATGTTTTAGAAGACAATTGGAATGAAAATATACATTGGGATAGAGGGATATGTACACTCATACATATATCAATCATTTTTGATATATATCAGCTGGTGTTACCTGATTACATGCTCATGTCAGATAATCTATTTGGCATGAGGTTCAGCAAATGTCCTTAATCGTCAATTATTGATCCAGCCACTTATAAGGCAGGATGCCATGCTGTAATCGGGACACTGACTTATTATTGAGTTGCAGAATATTCTTGTTGAAACCTTCTTGTTGTGGCAACGGGACTTGAATTTCTTCACTTGAAGACTTCTTCAGTTCTGAACTGAAGAAGCCTCTCGGTTGAGGGGTGAAACATATTCAAGTGAAGAAATTCAAGTCCAGTTGCCACGACAAGAAGATTTCAACAAGAATTCATCATGACCTGGATGGCCGAGAACCTTCACAGACTTGCAGAATATTATTTAGCTAAAGTTACAATCCAGAAGACACAGAGTCGTGTTCATTTGGAGTTGTGCTTCGGATGACCTGTGGAAACTTTACTCCCATCTCAATTCTCGATTAATTCTCATTTCGTTCCCACATTCCTGTGGTAAATATTAGGATCTTGATGCGGATTCAGTTATACTCCACAAAGGTTCCTCACAGAAACAAGATGAGGTCTTTGGTTGTGGCATTGAAAGTGTATATGAGGAGAGCCTCATACAGATAGTTAATTAGGTCATGGCACAAATTCTGGTTTTACGATACACGTATGAGTAAAAATGTCCCTATTTGTAGAAGAACTGGGAACTCACCAAGCAAGTGGCTCATTTTTTCCAAAGTTGATTGAGGAGAAAAAACAAACAGAGAAAGACAGAGATCGACTGATGGTGGACCTCACATGACTCCAGAGAGGTGTAACCCGCTCTCAATGTGCTTTATATACTTTTAAATACTCCACGGCGAGACGCCGAGACACTTTGACGCAATTGTATCAGATCCCCATTGTGGGTTATCAACAATTCTTGAGTAAAAATGATCATACCTTTTGCGCAAATTAATCCCACTGACACCCAACTTCAGTTGTTCAGGCAGTCCAGGACATTAAGTTCACACCCTCATAGGAATGTAACATGGCCAGGACCCCATCTGAATGTGGACTGAGTCATCGGATCTCACTCGGTATTCATCAGTTCCTTGCGTTTCACAACTGCAGTCAGACCAGTTTACTGTTGACCAGATCTGTCATGCCATTTCTGCACACGGCCAAAGATTTTCTCACAAAACAGCCGCAGCTGTAAATGATCATTGTGAATTAAAAGATTTTGGACGGACGGACAAACAGACGGACGGACAGACGGACGGACAGATAGATAGATAAATAGATAGATAGATGGATCTTTTGTGATGTTGTAGAAATTATTTGTGCAACTGAATTTTAGAGTCAGAATAGGAAGAAATGAGGCGCAAAAGATGTCAAAAATAATTTAAGATAAATGTGAATTGGAACACGATGTGGTTCAAAGTCAGACATGAGCTCCAGTAATATTATACTTCTACGATTTTTGAAGCACAAGAGAACTGTTAAAAAAAGAATGACCAAAATGATTACAAAACACTTCTTAAATGCCTCATATCTGTTACACAGACTTTCCGTTAAAAAAATAGAATTTTAAACCCAGCTGGTTCAAATAAAACAGAATGCAACTGTTCTTCCCACACAGAGAAAACAGATTTGGACATGTCAATTTGGTGGGATCCAACTTGCAGATGAATTTATTAGTATTAATGGATGTCTCCTTAGTACCATTAATGTCTATCAGTAATCAGCATATCATGCTTGGATGGTTGGCTAACACTGAAATAGATGTGGTTTTGCTGCCTGGGCCACTGAATTTAATATGGTGGTTATACAGGATCCAATGAAGGCATAAAAAAGCACCGAGACAGGCATTAGCTGGTTGTGAGCAACAGGGTACTTTTGCCCCTTTCTAACTTAGGACAGTTAAAGTCCTTACAGGGTGACCTGCAGCACAGAAAAAAAAACAGTCTCACATCCACTCGTTATAATTCTTATATCTCATCATAGAACAGAACACTACTACTTAACTTTAACTTGCTATTATGTTTTAAGATACCTGAGAAATGTTTGTAGTCACATCAGCTAAACACAAATTTTAAAGGCATATTTAAACTGAAGGATAATGTTAAGTTAGAAATTATATTATATTATTATTATATTATATTTATATTATATTTTCCTTAAATATTCTGGAAGAAAATCGATCTACTTTGTCAAACTATTGTTGGCGGAATTTCTCATGGATGCATATTTGATTCATGTATTTAAAAATGTGCAAAAAAATCAATTACGAATCTATTCAATGGTATTGCTCATTTACTGTTGTACTGTAGTTTTTGAATATTGTTAGTGTTTACATTCTGTACCATCCCATTAATGTTTTTAAAACAATACAACTTTTATTTTATTTTATTTTATTTTTTCCTGTCTTGAGTATCCACATTGGTCTTAGAACAGTATTTTATACCCAGCATGATACATGTTACTTTGAATGTAAGTATTGTGACTTATCTGCTTGCAAGAGTCATCAAATAATGCCATCAAAAACTGCCTTGCTCACTAGATACCCTCTGTCTGTTCTCTTTAACCATGAAATTTGTAATATAGTCACCAGACACTAAATTAGTAACCAAAGACTTTGTATCACTCGAGCAAAGTAATGCATATCAGCCCATACAACATATTTTTGAGACAAAAAGAAACATTCAAAAAAATTAGCTTCTTTCCAGGTGGTTAACTTTGCAGTAAGTCACCTCCAATGTTTATCCTTGTGAAACAAAGCTAAATAGTGTCATTGGTATCTAATCTCATTTTAGCCGTTTGCCTGCATTTCCAGATCCCTAAGACAAGCCATGAAATTGAAACCAAGAGGGAAAATAAAGCACAGTTCAAGTTCTAAAATTGTCTCTTGGGAAAACACAAGAGAAACACAAGAGATATGTAAATAAATATTACAGAAATGTCAAAATTCCAACCTCTGCTAAGTAAGACTTCACATTGGTGGCTGCCCCTGAAGTCCAACAGGCTGCTAGAGGAGTATTATTTCCTGCTCAGCAGGCCATGTCCCTGCATTTTCATCCAACACATTCGCTGTGTGCGCACTCAATTTGGGAGCATAACAAGAGGCAGATGAGTCTTACAGCCGCTCCCCACGCAGCACCCTGTAGGAGTAGAAATTTGTCTGACTAAAATCACTTCAGCGGGGGGGGAGAGACTCTTAGGTCAGAAGCCTTTAAGTTGAGGTGAGCAGAAAGCTCCTGTGACCTTGTGATGAAAACCTTGTGATCCATCATTGCCAGCACATTGGTCTGTGAGGCACAGTAAGCATGGTGGGAGCTCGTATAGGTCTCCACTTGATCACAGTTAAGCTGAAGTACAAGGGGCACCAAAGCTATCAGTCATTATGAAAATAAAGGAAAACCAAGAAAAGCTTTTATTTTTAAACATTTCAGTAATAGAGCTTAACATGTGGATCCTGACAGACTCGTAAGGAGAGACTAGTCTTCATATATGTACTGTGCAGCAAGAGATTGCATATGATCACGCTAAAATATGTGTTCTTTCTGAAATAATAACAACAATAATAATAATATAGTTATTATATTTGTTCATATTATATTATACATTAAAGTGAATAAGGGTGTAGAAAAAATCTGCTTGAAATTGGGAACAAAAGGCAACTGACACCACCAGAAAATGTAGTGGATAAAGAGCATTAAAATTAAATAAAAGGTTCCGAGAGAACTTGCTGCGCCGAAATGATAGAAAATGTGCTTTAAGTGCAGCAATTTGGAATTCAACGTCGTTATCTTCTCAAAATTGTAAAATGTGCACTGAAACAAATGTTTCTTTGTTCTTTATACATAAGATAAACATTGATTGGCATCAGGGAAAAACTTTTGTTTTTTCCCCACATCTGTTCATACCAATTGGCACAGAAAAAATAGCAAATGAGAATTTATGATCAGCAGATGTGAACATCACTAGAAATAGTTTCCAATTTCCACTTGTATATTTTTAGCTTAGTAAAATTAACGGGGTGGCAGGCTTCAAGCAAGTGTTCAATGTCTTTTTTTTTCTGCAATATTTACATATTTTTTATTGTCCCCCTTAACTTTTTTTTACCTTTTCTTTAAGTATTTCTCATTGAGGTATGCCCTACACTTTTAAAATGATAAGTTATCGACAGCTACGATCGTATCTGTTTAAATAGGAGAAAAGGCTAAAGAAAACTCGAATTATTAATTAGCTAAGCACATTATTACAACACGTAGTCGTGACATCGAGCTCCCCGAAGATTGTTCTGAAGAAACATTGCTCTTCAAGGACCACTATTATATTGTCTTACACCAGCGCTTATGTGACCTCCCACTTGCCCTGCTGGTACGACGACAGCTAGCAACATCCCTATGTCTTGGACTCGAGACAAGTCTGGCTCCGATTACTATGGGAGCTACTGCCTCTGCCTGAGAAAAATGCTGCAGGTTTAAAATAAATGTTATTGTTTGTCACAGGAAACCAATCTGATTACTGTTTTTCCTCTCATGTGCACATTAACGCCGCACACCAGGATATATTTACGCATGTGGTTTTCATTCTGCCTCCCCAGCAAGGGGGAAATGGACACCTCACGTTTTCGTCTTTATTCACACTTTGAAGAAGGTTAAAATGAAGGTTGTTTACACAAAGTATTTGGCAGTCTTTAGAAGACCATTCATATCATACAAAAGATTGGGTTTCTCCGCAGCAGTAGCATCTCAGAAGTGGGCAGGGGAGAGCAAGAGGGAAAAGGATGACTTCTCTGATAGTCCTGACGTCTGTGTTTGCTCAAGCTGACAGCAAAAGTGAGGAGTTGTTAAAATGCGGTGTGAAGCTATGTCGGGTTCAGCCGGAATTAGCCCTTTTGACGGTATCATTTCACAGCGGGCGTGTGTATTGTTACAGCAAAACTATGTGTGCGCATGGGTCTCTGGATAAAGGAGGACTTTTGCCCTTTTACACACTTCTTTGTCCTTCTCTTTCTCAGTCAGTGTTCCTCTGGAGATTAATGAAACACACACCCTAAAAGTAAAGCAGAAGCAAAAGACAGAACAGTACCAGTAGAAGAAAAAAAGGAAAACAGAATAATGGCTTAAAAGGCATCTGGGAGGAAAGCTGAGAAACCAAGGGACCCGTCAGCAGGGTCTGCCAAGGCTTAGAAGTCAGAATGTTTGTTTTGCTTCATATGTCGACGCAGCCACTCTTTTTTCTTTTTTTTCTTTTTTTTCTAGTTTGTTTCTGTCCCGCTGTGATTCTCTGACTGGCTGCTACTCATAAACTTTACATACACAAGACACCTCAACTTGACAATCAGCAAACCAAATACACCCACCTTACATCTTAAAAGGAAATAAGAAAAGCAATGTGTAAATGTTGAGAAAGGAGCCAATTATGAAACAAATCTTTTGCGGAGGCGTTGTGATAATTTGATTCCAAAAACATGTTTTCTGCCTCTCTGGTAATGTCTCTCATGTGAGGCTGTGGCTTTCTGTAGCACAGGGCTAAACAGACAGCGAGAGGGGGGATGAGAATCTGAACGTGCTTGGTGGCAAACATTTGTTTATGTTTTCCCCTCGGTGCAACATTTCAAAGGGCTGCATGCATGTTCTACCATGGGCTTCACATCTCACATTGATTGGAAACACATTTCAATGGTATAATGTCATACCAACACTCATGTCACATGAAAACCAAAGATGGGGGGCGTATTATATGATGCACTTTTTGAAAAAAAAAAAAAAAAAAAAAAAAAAAAAATTAATAACTTACACATTAGTCAGAACGACAGTTCCTTGTTAGGTTTCACTTACATCCACAAGATGTGCAGACACATGACTTTCTGAGAGTCTTGACGAAAAAAAGAAACTCTGAAAGTAGTGATTCTGTCTACGGACAGCCGTAGTAATGATGTAATGTTGAAAAATATAAACAAGTCCATTTTACCTTAAAATGATAAACCTGAGTATATGCCTGAGTTCCCCTTATAATGGTTGCCATCACACAGCTGAGTAATAAGATCATAGCAATGTCCTTGAGAGGAACACCAACCTACATTTTTTTTTCAACTTATTTAATTTCCCAAGCCGCAACTAATTTTACATTCCATTTAACTTACATTACTTACCATATACATATTTTTTTAGGGGTGGGTGGTAGCTCAAAATCTATTGGCCCTGTACTAACTGGGTTCTGTCAAGTTTAACATATTTCAAATTAGATTTCTGAGGATATCACATTCGCATAGACAGACATGTTTTCCATATCCTAAACGTGACACTGAGGGAAAGCATACAGTTTTATGATCTTTTCTTAGAAAAAGGAAACTACACTATAAAAGCACTACTGTATTTACATCACAGTAATGCCATCTGATGTCAAAGTGCTCAGATACTGATCTGAATCCACCATAGATATAACAGTCTAAAAAACTCTTCAATTACAAGGAACTAGTCTAGAACTGAAAATCTCTCTCAAGAGTATCACTATTATTATTATTACTGATAAGAGCAGGAGTAGTTGAGGAACTAGTTGTAGAAGTATCAGTAGTAGTAATAGTATCTAAAACAATCAAAAAATAATTATTTTGGACAGCATATTGAATTGTATCATTTTATTTAAAATATTTGCCTGAGACACATACAAAACCTGCAAAAAAAAGTCCTGTACTAGAAAGTATTTTTTTTTGATCTGAGGTGCCAACAGGTAAACCTGCACAATAATGCAGAATGAAAGTATTCAAGTGGCGTCCCTGTCCTTCAAATTTGTATTTATGTAGGTTACTTGAATATGCTTTTCTAAATTAATCAAATATATTACTGACTTAAAGTGCTTGCTATTTTTTTCTTGTGCAATTGCTTTGTGTTTTCAAAAGAAAACAATATTTTTTGTTGACAGCGTGGTGCAAATCATCAATTTTACCATGTTATTATTAAAACCACATGGTGAACACGCACCACTACTCATCAGCAGTTTCAATATAAGTTTATGTTTTTTCCCCCAAAAAAAACAATTTGTGTACAGAATATTAGAATGACCAGGTGCTCTCTGTGTGAGCCTCCACTGGCCAACAATACCAAGGCATCGGGCAGCACAGGGTGAACATGGTGTGGGCAGGGTAAGGCCTTATCGCCACTTTAATTTTTCTCCCCAAGGTAAGCTGGGAAGAGATCAGTGGCACTAAACCCTTGGAATTACCCTAGATATTGGCCCCCTGTGCTCTGCAAATGAAAACCTGCCGTCTGCAGGAAGAACATGGTGGTTAACACTCTAAAAATCAGTTTTTGTGCAGACCACAGCTGGTGTGAAGGGGCAGGGGGAATGCAGTAGAGAAAAGAGAAGGGGGTAGGGCAGTCAAGAGAGGAAAAAAAAAATCATTGATACCGCTCCCCAAGGAGAAACCCTTCCTCCTTGTCTCTTTATTTTTAATATCTTGGAGTACATTTTTCTCAACGGATAAAAAGTATTGAACTCAAATTTTCCAAGTTTTCCAGGCCTTACATCTTAATGGTTGAACATTTGTCAGCTATTATATTTAAGGGGTGGCATGCCAGGAAACAGTAATTGGGAAAATGACAAGTGCAAGACATACTTCGTTTGCAGTTATACAGCCAAACTAGTGGTGAAACCAGAACCAGAGTCCAGCTGTCTGAGGGTCTGAGCAGAGGTCTTGAGGTTGTGGTAAGTGGGTTCATGGCGAGATAGAAATCACTCACTGTGATCATAACCTTCACAGTCCTGCATTGGTCCAGCTGTCATGCCTGCATCTGCCCTCACCCAGTAACTGCAGTGTGAGCAATGTGAAAGAGCTCACATTATTACTTTCATTTTCTCTCATTCACTTTTACATGGTTCTGACAATTTAAGTAACATTATATATTTACAAAAAATGCTGTCTGATTTCTGTCCAGCCAATAGATTGCTGGGCCCTTGCTATGTATTAATGAAAGAGAGTCTGTCTTGAGGAAACAAGCTAAGTCTACATCGGCAAATTCATTTCTGGCTTACTAAGCAACCTAATAAGAAAGCAATATGTCTGCAATCTCTCAATCTCAAGATCATTTTTTGAAATATTTTAGATTTTTTTTTTTTTTTTGCAGCAGCAGCAGGTTAGTCATTGCTAAGACTTTATTTTATCTGAATACACAATATCCTGACATCAAAAGCAAAAACTTAGTTTAGTCATGCATATTTGCATTGATTTGCCAAATAGATAGCAAACACTTTGCAAAATTATTCCACAACTCATTTGACTGCTAAGCTGACACCAAACACAAGTGAGTTGAATGTGTTCATACTTCTTCACTCACTTATGTAGGGGTCTCAGTTTCTCTGCTTTCCATAGCTAAGGATGAAAGCACACCTGTACACCTGATGTGCATGTTCACTGAAACACACACACACACACACACACACACACACACACACACACACACACACACACACACACACACACAATCACCTCCATTCTGTACACGGACCACAGCCTTCTGCTACAGATGCATCCACAGATTTTTATTTATAGTTTTTGATCAGAGTGTAAAACAACCCAGTCTCTTTAAATATCCCCTTACCATGTTCTCCCAAAAATAGCAGGTGGCCATCCACTTAGCAGTGGTGGGAGGATTCAGAGCTTCTAAATAAAACGAAGGATGTTTACTCATCACCAGCACGAAAACGGTGCTAATCTCCAATCAAGTCCAAGAGGCAGATAGTTAGCAAGGAGACCCTAAAATTAGAGCGTAGGGTAAAACATTCCAGCAACGACTGAGCTTAACTTTGATCTCACTATGTGCTGGTCCATGTGCACTGAAAATGATTAGCACCTGTGTGTAGTGATTCAGGACACACTCTATATAGATGAACCTAAAGGACATGATAAGCCAAGATTATTAGTGCATGCTCTCCAGTTCAGTGGGATGGAAAATAAGAAGAGGTGGGGGGGTGATTGGAAAAGCTCGGTTGGAAAACATCCGGTAGCTACAACAGAAACAACTGACTGATGACCTTGATGATGATAATGTTTTACTCGTATTGGTTACTCGCAAAATAAGAGCCACAACAGGATTAATTTGTGCCTCTTTAGTACATGACTATAAATCTTTGGGTATTGGACTATCGGTTTACTTTGTCTAACTTAGCAGAAAGAGCACATGCAAAGTCTTAATGATGAGTAAAAAAAAGTTTATATTACAAAGTTATATGGTAGAAAATCATTAATGAGGCTAAAGTGAAAAGCTTAGAGTTAGAAAAAAAAAGCATCCACATCTTAGGGAGTGGTATGATATTATTAAATGTTACTGTTTACAGGCCAGGGATGGGTTCTCGTGCAAGTGAACATGCACATTGGACTGGAACACTGTACTTTGCAGAGAGACATGGATGATGGGCCCATATGTAACCTACTGCCATGGAAGCCATTAATCTCCTAAAGAGAACCAAAGCATCTTTAAGTGTATTATACCTACAGCAGCACAAAATTGCTTTGAACCATCCTGCTGTTACGAAGGAATTTAATCACTCAAAGAGTTTAAAGGACCTGCAAATCAACTAAGGCTGCATCTATTCACTGTAGTCAGAGGCTATGATAGGATATAGCAAAAGCACATTCACCATATCAGACAGTGACAAATCATTCTTCTCCTTGGGAGTTGTGGCTTGACTTAGATTTTTTTTTTTCTTGACCCTAAAAGTCTACCTGGCCCTTCAACTATTCAGTGTGGAATCCTACTTCTGAAGCTGGCGGTTGAACACCAGTGACTGGAGGAACCCTTCCGCTGCAAGATATAATCACTGAATAGAAAATTTAAAGTGATTCATTCAAAGTTTAAAGTAAATATACATTCCACATCTCTTGAGATGTTCCTATCGGAGTCAAAACACATACAGTTGCTGTGTTTGCTGTGACATCCACAAGGGCACTGGAGCAGTGGCTTATCTCTGTGCCACTGATGGAGATGGACAGATGGATGTTGTTTTTATCAAGGGGAAGAGAAACTCTAGCAGCAGTTACCAGTTGAATTCCATGTATCCTATCCACAAATAACACAATCTCATACCCTAAACATTAAGTTCTACAACAAAAGAAATCGCTGAGTAGATAAATACAATTATATTACAGTACAAAATGTCTCTGCGTATATGTAGATTACATTTAAATTTTTCTGGGACTCAGCAAAACCGCAGCAGGGGTTCAACATGCAAGCTGAACTTATCCACACACTGATACTTCTCCACAGCAATGTTTGGTCACCATCGAAGAGAATGATACTCATGAATGCATGATGCAGCAGTGAGAAATGTATCTGTCCTGCGAAATTCTCTGCTACATCTTTGCTAATGTTTCGATCATCCCAAACGCCACATGTCATGGCCTACACTCAAGAGATCCTGACACAATGTTTGCATTGTCTCTTGCGATACTGCTCCATTGTACTTTTGTGGATGTAGATCCTCTCAACAGTTGGGTCTCGGCCACCACTTACTGGTTTAGGACTCACGAGTCTGTAAGATTAGAATTTAAATCATGGTGGCATGAGACATTGTACTTCAGGATGACGAGCATGTAAAAGATGCCTATTGCACTTGTCATATCAGCCTCTCCAGGCGCCAGTGGATTGACTGGACAAGTGAATCCCAAGATAGCATCTTTAGATACTCTCGAGGATGTAATGTGCACTCTGGGGACCAATGAGAACTCTTTCTAACATACATTTTTGCACATTTAAAGCATTTGCTGCATTTAAAGCATTTACTTTTGGGCTATTCTACAACAATGGTTACCAGAAATTTTGTGAAGGCTCCATGGGAGAATAAATCATTGTTTCTGTGTTAGTGTGTGTTTCACCCATGCATGCCTCTTTCTTTAATATTAAAACAATTGCATCTAGTGTATGAATGTAGTTTTGAACAAAATATCTGAAAATGAACTGCCTCAACCGCTCATGTATATATTTATATATTTTCTTATTTGAAATTTGTATCAAACTGACTCTGCATGCATTCTCTTATATTAGCTTCCCATTGTTGCCCACTCAAAGAAGAAGTTTTATAATGCTGGTCTCTGCTATTTCAGTTTCTCTCCATTCTTAACATCAGCATCAATCCAACATTGCAATAAATTCTTCCTCTTCAAAGGCAACATCCTGACTCATGTGTTTTGTTTCATGGTGTTTGGCCTGGTGTCTGCTTGTGGTTGATACACATTAAGGAGGACAGCATGAACAGAAAATAGTATAATCCTTTGGGAATGTAAAATAGATTAGTACGTTGCGTCTAGCTTATTCAGTGGTTTGAATCAACTGCATCGGTAGATCTTGCATTGTAAATAACCAACGTGTTAGCACAGTAAAGCATTGAATGTTTGTGTAATCAGAATATCTAATAGATATTGGACTGAAATTCCTAGTCACAACACATTATTACAACAAGCCCTCGCCATCAAAAGTCAGACATACAGGGTTCTTTGGCCTGATTTAAAACAGGAAAAAATACGAATGGATGTTTGACTTTCCCTGAGTGAATTACCAGAACACTGGAGCAATGAAATATGTAGCAACACCACATCAAATAGACTATTTCAGCTGAAATATGGTTTCCATAATTGTTCAGCTTTAACTGTGTCACTGTGTTGAAAGGGGTAGGTTTTATAGTAATTTGGGATTTAGAATTGGAGTTTGCATTGGCCACATTTTTGTACTGTGGAGAAAAGCACTGCTCTCAGACACAACCATATCTAACTCTCAGGAGTTTCTCCTACATTTTGACTATATTTGAGGGGCAGTTTTGATTTAGAGTGAACTAAATGGTTCCTGGTTTATATATTGCATTTGAATGTTCCGAGAAGGCTTCTGTCTATCATGTGTCTAGTTAAGACCTTGGTTCTATTTTAGACCGGATAAAATCACTGTCCACGTATCAGATTTGTTTTAAGCCACACAAGAGATCTTGTTGACATTTATGTGATCAATCCAAATGGAGCTTTTTAAGTCAGTTTTAACGGTCTTGTGATAGAGATAGAAAAAAAAGGGTACACCGCTGCTGTAACCTCCACTGATAGATTCTGACTATTTTGCACTATTTCTGAAGACTAAGATGACTTTTAAATATTGTCAAAAAACAAAAAAATTACATCAAAAGGGATGTGAAATACCCGAAAAATATACCCGCCTCCAAAGCATAAACCTTAAAACCACCACAGCCAATTTGAGCCAAGATGAAAATCATGTGCATCCCTCTAATATAATAAGCATATTTCACTGCAGTGGGAGTTCATTTTGTTTTGAAACAGCAGTGTATTAATAGGAAAACTACCATTAACCCACAATCTGGTATATATTAGGTATGTGTTTCTTTGATTTAAAAGGGCCACAATGACATCACAAGCAGCGCAAGTCTTTGGCGTTCTGTAGAAAAACAACCACCATAGACATATTAGCAGTTCATACTTAATGTGGCCAGGTTTGCAGCGAATCCTCATTCCCAAAGCATGTGGACTGGAAATTTAGTGTTCTTTGGAGAGTTAGTACCTGTACTTTGTCTCCACAGTGAAGCATTCCACATCTTCTGCCAACCACTGACAATGACTGATGTGTGCCAATGACAAATAACCAGGGTGGTTGGCTTTAGTTAAGGAAAGGCAAATGGAGCAGGGTGAAATTGCAGCTTAAATGGAAGTCATCAGTTCATGAAAAGTGATTGATTTCAAGAATCTGTTTAAAAGTTATATTCGGAATCTTTATAGGTCACCGAGATAAAAGCTTGTGAATTAAACTAAACGTTCGGGCAAACCTGGGTCCAAAGAAAGATCTCGCTTGAATGGAAACAGCTCTCTTCCTAAGACAGACTTTATTTTATCAATACAGTGGCTCGTCTCACATGAATATATCGGTGCAACATCTGTAAACAACCTCCCTCTCCACATCTACAGATGCACAGACAGGCAGAGCAAAGGAAAGAAATAAAGCTGCAAGACGTAAATAATCAATAATCAGGACTCGCTTGGCAGTGTAGCACGGCAGCGCAATGAATCTTATTTCCTTGAGGGTTTCTTTTTTTTTTTAATTCATCTTAGATCGTTAGTAATATTGCACTATACTATTCAACCCGCGGTTTCTTTTTTTTTTGTTATTTAACCGAAGATTGGAATAATGAGTGTAAATTTAATACATATTAAACTGTTCCTGTCTGCTTTTGTTTCCGGCAGGCAATCTGAGATTGCTGGACTTGTATATGGGCAGAGCAGACATCATAAAAATTTCCTATCCACCTGTTGTTCTGGCAATGAGGGAGCATTTAAACCCCACCTGCAATTCTTCGGTCTGGACGAGTGATACTTGCGTGTGTGTGTGTGTGTGTGTGTGTTTCCATATCAAGTCTGCCCCAACATAAACAGGTGGGGTTGGCTGCCATAGATATCATGTTCCCTTCTTTGATAACCCATTACAGACTTCATTAATTTCGTTCACTCCAGCCAAGCACTCTGGACCTGACTGACTTACACAGGAATTTTTGCTTGAGCACACCTCCCCGGGCTTGTTTAAGTTTTAGAATCAGAGATTAACACATGTGAAAACAAGTGTAATTTTAAACCTGTATTGTTTGGGAGAGTTAAGCAGATAGGCCAAGAGCTAAAAGAGCTTTCTGAATGTCATCTCCAATGATTTTCTTCACATCTTGAAAGAAGCATGTTGTTATTTGAAATTTTAGATGATACATGCAAGAGAAATAAATTGATTTTAGAGTAATACATCTCAAGTGTACTGCAGCATGCGATTCTACACACGTGCATCTCCAAGGTTCAGGCTAATTTGTACTTTGCTGTGGTTTCTTGACATTGATTGGTTATTCCTGAGAACACGGGACACCCGACACCGTGGCCCCCTTGATTCCAGTTGTGCAGTGAGTCATCCCTGTATCTGAAAGATTACACAGTGGCCCGGGGTGAACTTACACTCCATCCACATTGACACCTCAAATGCTTTGCATCCAAAAACATGTCTAGCATTGTTTCCAACTAGCAGAACAATGCCAGGGATTAGAACACTGGGGTAAATTTAAAGTCGCAAAAGAATGTGCACAAAAGCACGAGGACCCATCAGACCAAGGATGGATGGTTTGTAATGTTATTTTTTTAACATCTTTTTCCAATAAAATAAATGTCCCAAAATGAGAAGACAAAGAGACAGCAGAAAAGGCTATATTTCAGATACCTCATCTGTTTGATGACAATATATGACAAATGCTTTCAAATAGATATGATTCTTATACAAATAGTATATGAGATCATATTACATATTCATGCATATGATGTTACTTGTGTAAGAGCATCTGTTTGTCTGAGTTTAAAAACTTGTATAACGGTTTTAGAATAGTCTCCAAGAGGTATGGAAAGAGAGGGGACAGAGAGGAATCCTGATGTTTTTTTAATTAGATTTTTTTTTTTTTTTTATAAAGCTAAAGAGTTCCTTATTGTACATTATTGTCGCTTTGGTTTACCTTTTCTGAAATGTGGCAAAGTGTAATTTCACTGACAGAAAAATACCACTTTGTTATGTGAAAATGCAACATTCAATTAAAACTCTTGATTTTCAGGATTTTTTTGGTTTGTTTTGTTTTTTGTATTCATCAGCATTACAGAAACAGACCAGTGATTTTATCATTCTTTTTTCATTTTATACTTTGATTTGTTAGCTTAGAGTGTCAGCAGTTTACACATTCTCTGTGACTGTCATCACCTTGTTTCTTCATTGAATCAAGGACAAAAGCTTGACCTTGACAGCGCGACACCTACAGCTCACCAAGATTGTTATTCAAGTGTTAGAGCATGAACTTGACCCACTGTGGGGTGGAAATACAGAGCTAAATCTGCACAGTGTCCTTTGTCAGGACAAAAATGAATCTTTAGTCATGGTATTTTTGATGCTCTAATGTACAAAAGTAGAATCAGTATCATCATATTATGTTCATCAGTTTATGAAAGGCCAAGTTCTGTTGTTAAGCATGTAATTTCAACAATGAATGCACATTATCCCCCATATACCCACCATCCTTTAAACCCATAGGAACCAGAAAATCTTGTTTTATTTTCTGGTGTGTCTTAAAATATATAAAATAAAACAAAATGTATAAGATAGAAGCAATGCAGACTCCAAAAATCAAATGTACTCTTTTTTTCCAGAAACAATACCCATTTGGCAATAACTGTAATATTCAAGTTTGAAAATAAAAGAGAGTTTAGTACCCGTGGTGAAACACTCTGCTGTCATCTCACACTCAGCTCCGCCTGAACAAAGTTAAGCCATTCACCAGTTAATGGAGCAAGATTAAACAGTTGTTTGAACTGACTGTCATGGTTGAATTGGATATTTATTACAAATCCCGTGGCTACAAACACTGTCAAAAACCTATCAGCCAGATGGTGTTATAACCAGTGAAAAAATAAATAAATAAATGAATAGACATATAAACATAGTTTATACATATAAATATCTTTTTATGTTAATTATGAAAGCTCACAAAATAAATCTTTCAATGAAGGTGCTTATTCCAACAAATGTGTTGCCATGCTATTTTAGTCAAATAATAAGCCAACAAAATTATTATTCTGCAAAAGGGCTAATTCATTAGACTCAGACTTTGATCCTCCAATGTTCTGGGCACATCAGAGTATTGATGGCATGGTGTTAAAATTGCTATTTCCTTCGAGGATACTGGAAGTGAATGTGTCTTTTCTTAGGTATCACATATCCATAGAAGCCAATATTACTGGGAATAACAAAATAAACACACACACACACACACACACACACACACACACACACACACACACACACACACACACACACACACACACACACACACACACACACACACACACACACACACACACACACACACACACACACACACACACACACACACACAATAAATCAGTTCATGATTTGATGATTTTCTTGTAGTTTTTTTTTTTTTAGTTATTTTTTTTGTCAGATATTTTCTTAGCCTTCAAAAGGGGAATGCAGCTGATGTGTCTTATCAGCGATGAAATAGGAATCACGTGGGCAATCTTGTTGGATACCCATGTCATTTATTTTTAGACAAGTATACAAACTATTCAAGCAAGTTATCATAATGCATATACATGGGCCATCGCTGTCATTTTTCAGTTTTGTTTTTTTTTCCAGACGAGGGGCAGCGGCATCTGTTGGGACTTTCAACTCTGTATTGTTGTGGCTTTGAACCTCATTCTGATCAGACAACCTTCTTGACTTTAGAGATTCCTGGAAAAAAAGTTGCAGTATTTTTGGCCACAGAAATAAATATAGAGCATGTGGATGCTTGATTCCGAGATGATTTACAATGGTGAGGCGTTTATAAATCCATAGCGTTGAAAAGATACTTACATACCACAGGGGCCACTGAGCAGTTGGAGGGGGAAATTGTGGATAGAAAACTAAACCATAACATGGAGAAATTTCTGTTCTGCCTTTTTGGGTTGTCTATAGTTTTTCATAATTCAAAGAGTAATTTACTATTAATGTATATACTTTTTATGGACAATGCTGTTCAGTTGTTGCATTGCTCATTTAACTGTCAAGGTCTTTTTCACAAACAGACGATCCATGCATTGCACCCGTGATGATCTCTCACAAAGAATCTTCTGAATAGGGGCTAAAAAAAACAGTCTAAGTCATTCAGTTTTGAGTTTGCTGCAATGAGACAGTAGGAATTACAGTTACGCTGATTGATTCAAAATTATATTGATCTCTGCCACTATCGATTTGCTTTTTCCTCACTCAAAGCCAAACCCTCCCACATAGGCTTTGCTTCTGAAAGATCGTTTTCATACAGTTTAAAGATACCAGCCCAGCACCAAAAAATTACTCCCAGAGAATATTACTTTGAAATACATATTGATTCCCACTTGAGAAATGAAGCATTATGTGGGTGTTGAGCAGAGCAGGCAGATACGGTGGTGAAAAACGACACTGTGTCATGAGCTATCACTTTCAGTGGCTCAAAGACAAACATCTGGTAGGATTGCGCTCCAAAGAACACAAAACCGGCTACGAAGACTGCATAAGTCGGGAGCAGACAGCCTTCAAAACAAACGCCACCAGCTTTGTTGGCTTCAAGCGCAATTTGCTCAAGGCCTTATTCAGTTTCAGAGACGAGAGTTTAAGGGTAATCACATGCAAAAGTAACTCGGCTTTATCGCAATGAAGCGGGCCAAAATAAAAACAAAGGTTGAAAACAAGGTGCAGTTACTGTGCACAATAGCATACCCATCCTATGAATACGCCACATTCTTAACTCTTTGGGGTCTATGCATAGTTTGGCTTTGGAGTAATCCATCAACCCAGGGTGAGAAATAACATTCTAAAATTGGCTTCTACATCTTTAGCTTTCTCTCACCGGGTACAGGGGCAGCTGAGGAGGTGACGCTCTCCATCAGTCATAACTGTTGGCCTAAGGCCCAGAGTTCCTGTCACTGAGGGGCTTAAACTCAAGAATCTTTCTCCTCATTCGTATAAAAGCCACACAGGTCAAAAGGTTCTGCAATGATTTGCATAGCCAATGAGTTACTGAGTTTATGACTAGTTTACTTTTTACGCACATTTATATTCTCAGAGGGCTAATTTCCTTCGCTGACACCTTTTTCCTACATATCCAGAAGCCAAATAGCCTTACATTGCTAGTAATACTAAAGAGGATTTACTACTGTCAACACCCTGAAAAAGAAACTACCTCATGCAGTTTTCTAAATCAGTTTCTCTACATCAGCCCGATTAAACACATTAAACACACACCGTCCAGCCCATGAAACACAGAATACGAACCCTATAAAATGCAAGTGTAAGAGCGATGATAGGAAAACATTTGGGGAAAGGAGCCGAAACTGGGAATTGCTTCTGTAACATTGCTGGGAGACCACAAAAATCTGCCTCGAGAACCACGTCAAGACTGTGATCATTATTTCACTCTTTTCTACCCCTTTCGTCTGCATTCGTTTGCCACCGCATCAGCATTTTTCCTCCAAATGAAATCTGAAGGCATTCCATTCCCTTTCCGCACCCTTTTCAGAGCCCTCATCAAACCCAATATGGCTCTCTCTCCTGCTACAGGACCTGTAGCTTAGCAGTTGATGATGCACCATTAATCTGGATTTTGGAAGAAATTTAATTTCTCCGAAGTAATTTTGAGACCGCTGACAGCAAAGTCTTCTGCAGAAACTACTTTTCTCCCAGATTATTGACACAGTTTTTAGTTTTCCAGTTGATTGGCCTTTCTCATATTAAAAGTAATTAGCTACACTTGTGAATCGTCCAAGAGAAATCATGAGCGTTAATCTGATGGGGTAAATGACTCATTTGTCTTTTTTTTTTTTTTTTTAATTGATTGTATTGCCAACTACAGCAGAAAGTAGTTCAATATAGCCAGCTGAACCTTAATCACAAAAACCTGAATGACATACTATATGCATGCGGTTGAAATAAAACTCAGTGTTCATATTTGTTCTCATTGGTTTAACAAAAAAATACATTTCACACTATACATTCTGCAGAGTCACGGAAGAAATAATCATCAAGCTTATTTCTTTCTGTCATATTCATCCAGATTTTATGACTCAATTAATTCAGCAGAGGGTGAGAATCTCTTCATAAGAGCGGTTTGTTGAGTGATTGATTAATGTCTCTGGGAAAGATGATTGGTAGTCTCAGAGTGAAGTAATTTTACCGGTTATTGTTCTACGCTGCGCACACATATAATTTATCTCAGACATGTGTCAGTCTACATATATGCACATTGCCTACTGTAATGCTCTTGGATTTGTCAGATTTGCTGAACAGAGTGAGGCAATTTTGATGCTGGAACATAAATATGCACAGGCGAAGGCTGATACCTTGTGGTTACGGAACTTATCCCACAGAGCTACTCATGGCTGAAATGATTGACATATTAAGTTTAAATAATGGTGTAGCCATCTCATGCTCTCTTCAAAGTGCAACTCATGCAATTTCTAAAATGCCCATGTGTATCAAACTCTTATAGCACTTTCAGGCTGATGACCATGCGGGGTCAAACTGGGATTATGTGACCAATTGCCAAAGCGTCTTTGATCGGTTCATAGCAAATTGGTGAAACTAAAATGAAAAACAACAGGTTGTTTCAATAAGAAGACCAGGCGTGTCGACTTTAAGATTCTGCCCTGCAACTCATGGATTTTCTGCCAGCGTGTGTTTTATCTGTTATAGCGTAAGAGAAGGTGAAATGAGTCTTGGGTCACCTTCAAATTCTGCAGTTCAAGTGATCCAATTCAGATCCGAGTGAAAAAAGAAAGTGTTATTTTTATCGGCAAATCATTGAAATTTGACAATCAATGCCTCAAAGGTAATCAAAGGTAACCATGCTGAATGTGGTCAAAAATTAAGAGCTCAGTGCCAAGCAACTGTCGTTTTTTTTCTGCATCTACAGCAGGGCTATTTGTATAATTTTATTTGTGAGGTGGGAACTTTTGTGTACACATATGACTAAGTAGGTGTAAACATAAATACCAAAGCTGTGTGTCTAACTTGATACAAGCATAAAGCTAGAGCTTTATCAGTTTATTTATTTAGCCAATATCTTTAGAAAAGCTGGAGATCTAAAAACAAGATGAATGACTCCAAGGACAATGAAATATTATATTAGTACACAAGACGGAAGTCTTAAGTCTCAAAACCAAATTATTAAAAAGATCAAAAATGATCATTTTAATAATTTGGTTTTTCAATCGGATACAGACACATCTGGTCCGCAAAGATAAGACAACAATAAACTGCAAAATTCCAATTGAAACTTTAAAGAAATTTCACAGTCATCTTTTAGTCAAGTAAATGGTCACGATTTGTCACGTGTTAGAGTAGCGAAGAAAGGGCAATAATAACGCACCATGTTATAGTCTGATGCTGTTATCTCACCTCTGCACCTTTCACGCTACTAGTAGCAGAAGACAGCACTTGCGACTCTCAAGAGTCCTCATTCCCTCCTTGAGCTGACCACCACCCTGGCCAAGAGAGGCAGTATGAAGTCATTACAAAAGTCAAGAGCTACTGTGCCACAGAGACTGATGTTCAAGGAGGGAAGAAAAGTTGGCAGAAAATCAGTGTTGTGTCACTGGAAAGGATTTGCTAGTGGGAGGAGGAAGAGCAGGGGAGGTGGGGAGGGAGCGACTGAATCGGAAGAGCGATGCATTTGAGAAAGAGAGAGAGAGAGAGAGAAAAAAAATAGGAGGACAAGGGAATTTTTTGAAGAGCGTAGCGAAATAAGGAGATGAAATGATTTTTGACGAGAGCATCTTCTGCAGAGTGAAGTGAAAGAGACAGGCACATGGTCATGAGCGAGGGAGAATAGCGGCGTTGATAGAGAGGTGAAAGGCATTTTGTCTGGCTCCAGGCCCAGCTGGTGTCTACACTGGACCACTGCGGGTGTCAGATCTATTCCAACCCAGGAGACAGCTGGAGATGTCAACACTGCACTGGCCTCACTTATACCTTCCTGCAAAACTCAACCATTTGTTTGCGCACACGTCGGCCTCATTGTCAACAACAAGAAGATTTCATGTTGACACGGGGTCTGCCCAATCTTTCTCTTTGTCCCAACTTCCCATATCGATGATTCGATTTGTCAATTTACCTTGTGTGGGATATCTGCTTCATGAAACTGAAGCCGCTGTATCTGTTTTCAAACTGTAAAATGCTCAAGAGTGACTGGGGGAATTTCTAATCAACCATGACAAGACCAGAAAGAAATGTTATAGAGGGGGTTTCATGCCACATTTACATTGAAACAATCACTCACTCCTGAGGTTTCAGATTCTCAAGAACCACAAGCTGAAATTTGAGGGGCTATCCCAGAACTACAAATCAAGCTAGTATGATTTCATTATATTCAAATCATAATGGATTCCAGAGGAGACGATGGCCCTTTACTGTCACTTGCGTTTCTCTGAAACTCCTTTGTACCCTTTACAAATTCACAAACCTTACAAAAGCTACAGGGAAGTGCAAGACACCAAAAAAGGAATCCTGTAAAAGACAATACATTTCTTCCTCCATCTGGGACAAAACTCGTGGATGTCTCATATAATGTAGTAGAAAACAGGAGGCCTTACAATCACATTCTTCAATAGTGAGATTAGGTCTTGCTTGATAGGTGAGTGATGACGTGAACGTCTCCCCAGGAAACCAGACTCGCAGCATCAGCTCATGAATTCCAGGATAAAATTCAAAACAGTTAACATTTGTAAGCGTTTTAAAAAGGAGATGTCCTTACATTGCAATTTATGGAGGGGAAACATCTGTCCTTTGTAGGACTGGAACTTTTCCAGTTAATTTTGACAGATCACTCTCCATGTCGTCTGCAGTCTCCTCTAAAATAATGTGTCCAATTCAGGGGGTAAATCATCCACTATTCATAAATCACAACGGACTAGTAAACTGAAAACCGTGGAGTGATCAGTTTGTACAAGAGGCAATGCTTCACCTGAAAATTCTAAAAATCCATTATGGTCAGAAAACAGAAGCTCCATTTTGAAAGCTGCTTTTTCAGTTAGTGTTCCTGTTTTTTTTTTTTGTTTTTTTTCCAGACAAAATATGTTCACAAGTGGTAACAGAGAACCAAATGTTGATTTGAATAATCAACTTTTTCCCTATAAAAAGACATCTTCAGCACAACAGCATTGTTCAAGAGCCACCCTCTCTGACCCATATTACAAACTGCAGTTTTGCCTGCATCAAACTATGCAAGCAGATGTGTTTATGGGGAATGAGGTGCCTAATAAATCTCTGGCATAATGTTATTGAATTAGTACGGACTTAGGCCCAAATACCATATTAAATCCTGTCTTTTCCAGTTCACCGCTTTGATCGCGATATATTAAAGTCCCAAATGATATACTTGCGTATCTGCCATCCTTTTTCATCACCTCTCGTGATGCCTTGGTAAGGGGATGACAATGAATAATAAATGAGCATGAATTTTCTGATGGAATTTCCATTTGCACTGTGAATAATTTTCTTAATGCCTTGAAGTTCCCTTCCAACAGTCACTGTTTGTAGCATAGATTTATGATGAGATCTCCGTTTCTGGCTTATCACGATGTGATCTTTGAAGGCACTCAAGATACGTATAATTCTGAGACCTTAAACCTTTGTTGTGTCGGAGAACTACTATTTCCAGAACAAATATCGGTGAACCATTGAATAGCCAATGTTTAAATAATAGAAAATGACAGATACTATTAAATCTTTGAAGGACTAAAATGTTATGTCTTATTTTCCACTTGTCTGCTTGCCTTATTTGGGATAATTGATTTTCCAAATAACTTTGATTCTAACTTATGGCAATATAATAACTTTGTGTGGCATCTTATTGCATGAACAATGAATCTCAGACAATGACAAAAACGCTATGAACTTTAACAGCCAAGCTCTTTGGATTTTAGTCTTATTTAATTAGGATTTTCATTTGGTTTCCAAGTAGCTGTATTTTCATTTTCATCTGCTTACTTTTGATATATCTTCTATTTTATTGTGCCAAAAACGACTTAATTTTCACTTTCCAATGACACCCCCACATGATTAAAAATAGATTTTAATCCATATGATGCCCCTGTTTCTTCCAGAAAGTTGTTAGATTTACTCTCCACATCATAACCTTTGAGAGAGACGTATCGGAATCAGGGTATGATATCTAAATGATGACCATTTTCAGCTATAAATGTTTCATTAATCAAATATGACTCCATTCGTAAGATGATCTTAGAACGTGGATTGGCACTGGTTTCTATGTTTGATTGATAAATGAGGACTTTTGAGACTGGCTGTAGTCCTCCAAGACCCCCTGCCTCACTGGCATTAAATGAAGAAAAAACTGAAGTCTGGAAGCTGCTATTAACTTTAATGTCTGAGTACTCCAAAGACGTGCGCAGCTCAAGAAATCTCACCGCCGTCTTCACGAGCAGCATCTGGATGACGACCAGCTCCCACACTACTTCAGAATTTGACAATCTGTTGGCCAGGATACCTGCCAAGATAACCCTGCAGGATACCAACTCCAGGCACTCCACCGAAGTTGCAGAGCACTTGTCCATCTGTCTCCAGTGAGGGTCAGCTTCAACGCCGGTGACACGGCAAGAATCTCGTTGCCCTGTCATGCAAATACCACGCAATTTTTTTTTTTTTTCTGAAATTTTCTACCATGTCTACCGTGAACATGCTTGGGTGAAGACAGCATGAAAGAGCCAGACCTCCATTCATAGAACTATGGACCTGACAATCCTCTGTCAAGAGGTACTGTAGTTCTTGTCATTTAGTACGAAGAGCAATTGAAAAAATTCGTGAGCATCTGTTATAAAGAGTCAGGTGAAGACCACAGAAGAAGAAACACACGTCTTTGACTAATAGGTGGTAAACTCTTGAAAGACCAGCGATACGACTGCTCTTCTCAGATGTGGTCAACCGTAATCCTCCAACTTTCACATCATAAACCTCCCCGATGCCGCGCCTCCTCGGTCGAGATTTCAAAGCCTCCTCTCTCCTGAGTAATTTGCGTGAGATTTTTGTAATGCAGGAGGTTTGTCCCACTGTTCCCCTGGATAAACGCAGTAGCTAAACACCTTGTATATGAATGTAAACAAGCTCATACATCCCCACGCGACACAGCTTTCCGTTCTTCCCGATGTGACCTGTAATCAGAAGCCCAAATGCCCCTTGCCATCCCTCATTACCCAGCATTCCTGAGGGCTACATACCAAGGGTGCAGCAGAGAGACTGGTGAGAGGCTGGCGCAGAGCAGGTGACAGTGATTGATCAAACTATGATTGATGGCTACAGCTGATACACCAGCTCTGTTTTCAGTTGTTTTGGATCTTGCACTTCTCACCTTGTAAAAGTGCTTTAAGGGGAGCTTTGGGATGAATGACGGTGTAGAGCTGGAAGACTGGGATTGTAAGTGTCAAATGTGGTTGATTGGTAGAAGTTGAATGGATAGAGCAGATGTTTCCCTGTACTGTAACTGTCATTTATACAGTAAAGATAGCTCCGGGAGATATTTAATTACATTTACAGCTAACAAACACATGAAATATTCAGCTGGACAAAGATGTTTCTACTTCTCGTGTGTCACGGTCAGTTATTGTTATCGTATGTCAAATATTTTGTCTAAATTGAAGAAGCTTTGAATAAGTCTTACCGTTGCTGACATGGAGCTGAATGCTGTCCCTCTATGATAATTGAAGTACAGCCACAGGCCTGAAATGAATGAAATGAAATAATAATTGAAAAAGTATATTGTGTGGGGATTACACATGTTTGCTAAGAACAGTTTTTGTTTGACTTGGCCAGGTAGGACACGTTTTATCAAAAAAATAGTTATTCACATGACTTTACTTCCACCTTGGGATGTGTGATGAGTTACTTGCTACTATCTTATGGAGTCATTTTGATCTTGTAAACTGTGCTCTTTTTTTTCTTTTCTATTTTCATCTAACTAAATCATTTTTATGAGCAGCACCTGCAAGAAAAAATGCATGTCCTGTTTTTGTTTTTGTAACTCTGAATTATCACCCTATATTTGATACTGTCAGACAAAGCGATAGAAATCAACCAAGCCAGATGGGATAATATTAACTGAACATACTGATGGTGGCATAATGAATCCTATCCTTTTTTTTTCTTTTTGCCATCAAGGTCTACTTGTATTGGGGATTTGTATCTAATCTTTTCCAAACACAGTGTCTAAACTAATTTAAAAATAAATGAATGAGCTATATGAATATATGAACCCGATGGTCAGTCAGAAAAAGTATACAGTCACATGAGCTAATGAAAGGTAAGAATAAATATATTGACTAGCATGGACCTTGAAAAACAATGATATTTAAGGTTATTATTCCATGCACTACGATCCAGTGGCTTGCGTCCACTAATATATGTTAACAAAATCAGCCTGCTTTGGCATTCAGCAGGTGAGGCATCCGCTATTTAGAGGCTGATCTTTGAACTTATCCTGCATATGTACACAAATCTCTTCAGTAAAGTGGCCTGCAGTAGCATCACTGAAAAACGCATATGTTTTCAGGATAAAACAAGAAATGATAGAGTGCTTGCAGGAAACAGTGTAACACAAAGCACATTGTATCACAAAGTCTGTTTATAAAATATCTCTGGGGAAGATATGATAGTGACCCTCTGTTACATAAATCTGCATTGTGTGCTCAAAACAACAAACTACTAGTACAAACACTGTGCTCTGGATGGGAGCCCCTTCAAATGCTCTTTTCAGCAACCAGAATCAACGAACATCTATGTTGGTTGCCTATCCTCATTGTGATGTGGTTCTTCTGTTACACAGGTTTCATTTCAAATTAAAATAAGCCTCAAAATTGTTGGTTGTGTCGGTAAACAGATGGCACATTTACTCCCGCACCGTATTGCTCTCCTGTTCCCACTGGGAGCTGCATACTTTATGCCTTTGCTTTCTGAGCCTTTGCTCTGCGGTCAGGGCAGAGTTGCTTAGTGAACCAGCGGGGGGAGAAAACCGAGGAGGCGATCCAGGGTGCCGATGGAGGCACGCATGAACATACAAGCCTCATTCGTGACCTAAGACACCAATAGTTATATGCCCTTTACTGAACTGCTGTGGTCTTATATTGCATCCTTGCGGAAGACGAAGGCTTCACTGTTTCTGAGTTTTGTTTCGGTCATTTGTTTTTTTGCCTTTCTGAACTAAAACATACACAACAGCATGCATAATAATATTCATCCCAAATGCAACAGTGTAAGATATTTTGACATGACCAACCACCAAAAAAATTTGCTCAGAAGATCCAGCATAGATAAATACAAACGGTCGGATGACACAAGGCTTGTACAATGTGGATGTGTCATTCGGAGGTTTCGTTGCCTGATGGTGCCCTCGGGCTCACGACCCAGCCTGATATCTTTACAAAGGAAGTATATATTACACTTTATAATAATAATTTATGCTTTTTTTTAATCCCCGTGGGGAAATTTGTTCTCTGCAATTAACCCATCATGGCTGAACCATGAGCAGTAGGCGAGCCGTCCACCGGCGCCAGGGGAGCAGTTAGGGGTTCAGTGTCTTGCTCAACAACACAACAGCACAACGACACGCTAGGAGAAGCCGAGAATCGAACCAGGAATGTTCAGTTCCAGAGACAATCGCTCGAGCTGCACCACGCCGCCCCCAGGGAGAAACAATTGAGTAACAATTGTCCTTCATGCAATGACCGATTCAGCGATGTGTCTAAATCTAATTTGGCTGAAAACCCAACTGGTTATCAGGGCTGTAAAGAGACACATCAATATTATGTAGTATTTGTTTCACATTAAAGTGTATTGCAAAAAAAAAAAAAATGTCAACAATACTGTATTTATATTTGTGGCCAATCTGTTACATTGTGACTCACAATACGTGCACTTCCAGCAAAAGAAGGACGTGTCAATGTAACAAGGCAGACACTGTTAGTATCATGTTTATGTGGGTCAAATAAAGTTTATATGAGCTTTTGATCTAGAAAACTAAAATACAATATAAATTAAATTAAAATGGAGGATTCATAAATTAGACAATCAGAACTCAAACCGCTGAAGTCCTGCTCTCCAAAATAAACATTGTTTGAATGTTTGGTCATTTTCTTGCACGTTTTTATTACATCAACTGAAACTTCTGTGTAATTTCCTGTTATTATTTTCAGAAAATCCTTGGTTGATACGTTGTCGGTTTCTTGTTTGAGGATGGCTTTTATTTTTCAGTTCATTTCATCATTTGGAGGTCAAGTAAGTGAACTTCGGAGAAAAAAAAAAAAACATAACTGGTTATATATGTAAAAAACTTCGGTATTTTATTAAAACTTTAAACACTGGACATCAATATCCTCCATTATATTGCATTCCATTTTATCATTTCATACATTTTCATACAAGAGTACCATATCCCAGTAATTTATAAACAATTTATTGTGTAGAATTGATGTACTTACATATCATGTCCACATTGTTATGATAAGATGTGTTATATTTTGTAAATTTGATTGGAAAGACCGGGAGGTCACCCTGAAAAGCATTATTCAATTTTCTTCAGTGACATTTTGTTAAATAGTACACCGCTATCCTGAGACAACTAAAGTGGTCTTTTCCCCCGAGCATTGAATGTTTTGAAGATTTAATGTACCGCTGTTTGTTTTGTTTTCCTTTAAGTGACAGGCAGGACTGAGAGCTGGAGCTTCACATACAAACAAAGCTTTTTTTTATCGTGTTTTTCTTCTCTATGGCCTATGGACCAGTTATGGAGTCAGGAGTTGATCGATTTGTTTCCCCTAAAGATCCTTGAAAGTTGAGTGGGATTGGTGACAAAGCCTCGGTTCTGTTAATATGGGCCCCCGATGACCTGATGGTATTTGAACTGCCCTTCAGGTCCAGCGATCAGAATGCTCTGTGTTATAACAATGAGCACCATAGAAGGGGTTAAGACTTGGCCGGTCCACAAGGGCCAAGCTTTCAACATACTTGAGGATCTGCAGTTTTCTTTGGAGGGATCACGAACCTACAACCTGTGAACCACTGGCGACTTTATGTCCCACTGGCCAATGGAACATATCAATCAATCATTACCCACCATTCAGCGGCCTCAAATCTTGTGTGTACACAATTTATTTTCTATCACACAAACACAATAGCTTTGTGTTTTCCCTCTAGTTATTTTGTTGGACTGGCATGCCTTACTCATTTTGATGGTTAATATTTCACTTTTTTATTGTAAAATTCCAGTTTTTATGTTCAGAAGGGCAGCAATTGTGGTTTGATGACCAAAGGATTATGAAGATCAAGAAGATCAAATCCTTACACAAGTTTGTAGAGAATTTCTCTATTTTTGAACTTTTGCTGGAGCTGTATATAAAGCTCACAAATGTGATCAGAGAGAAAACCTGGAAACATCAGGCTACATAGTGCTTGCCACTGTCTATTGATGTCAAACACAAAATGTCAGTCTCCAGCGTGACACTTGCTCATGAAAGACTTTTTAATAGCATTGTTTCAGTGGTGGTGGTGCCTAATACTAAAAATTAGGTTATAGATGATATTTGTTCTGTTATTTTCTAATTCAACCTGAAAAAATTATAAATGTAAATCGGTTTCACCTCTTACATTCTCACCAATATATCTAACCACATCCGCATCCATCTTAAAACATTTATTGATGTGCGAGCATAGCTACAAATAAGCTCTCCTTGAAGCAATTGTAGCTGTTAAGTAGTAAAATATTTGATCAGTAGTTAACACTCCTGCCTCACAGCTAGAAGGTTTTATTCCAGTTCTCTGATGAAGTTTTTATGTTCTGCCCATGCTTGTATGAGTTCGTTTGAGGCTCTCCTGCTTCCCCCGACAGTAGTTATGGATGAGAGGGTGAATGGTTGTGTGTCTCTATATGCGGACCTGTGATAAACTGGCAACAGGTCTAGGATGTAACCCCCTCTCGCCCAAAGACAGCTGGGACGGCTTCCAAATAAACTGCAGCCTGTGTGCTTGATAAGCTAAATAGATAATGACTGAATGAATAAATATGGTGTCACGGTGTCTGTTGAAACAATACTGGATTTCATTGGAGAAATATTTACACGAGTCAACACAAATGTGCCGTGCGGTTGATTTACTTCAGTGTTTTTGGTTGTAACATTTTTCGTTGAGAAACATTGGACAGTTAGAAGTCATTGTGCATCAAAAATAATATGCTTATGGTCCATCTGAAAAGAAATGGAGTGTCATAAAGGACAAAAAGGACTGTCAACATCATATGTTTATCAGTTCTCTTTCTAAATCCTTTTTCTCCATTAATCCTGAGGAGTTGCTCCAACATGTTAAAAGATGACGTGTCATTTTACTGAAAACGATAATATTCTTTCATTCATGAAAGAATAGTTACATGGAATAAGGCATCAGAGAGGGGATTTGTGGCATAATTGCAGGACACTTGTTTCCTAATATACATACTACTGAGATCTATATATCTACAGATATATAGATATATAGATATCATATATATCGTATATATGATATCATATATATATATTGATATATCAAGTTTATATTTGTATGATTGACACTTTTGACTATCCACATTTTTATTCTCCACGTGAAAGACTACAGGCCCTGTGCATTTGCTAGATTTCTGTATCGTTGCCCTTTGCTCATTTACTGTGGACTTCAACATACATGTGGAAGCACAAATGGCCCACATGTGAATGTCACAAAAGTGGAATTTGATCCAATAATACCTCAATTGATTTCCATAATTATGCTTTTCTTATGCCGTATTTATTAAAGTAACATATGATAATAAACAGCCAGTGCAACAAGAAAGCCCTGAAGCAGCTTTGAGTTCATATTCATCCCGTCAGACATGCGAAATGAAGTAATGAGCACCACCAGGGATGCACAGCATTTGCGTGATCCATTATCAGTCATATAATGAAAGCTTTGGTTCCACTCCCTTGCTTTCTTTTCCCTTATACTCTGCAGACTTTTTTTGTCAAACAATAAACTATCTCATCCTTTTTTCATTACACAAGTATTCCAATACTGGAGTAGCCTGAAGGTTAGAGAAGCTTTCTTGTGACCGGTAGGTCACAACAGTCTGAATCGGCCAGATTTGTTTTGAAAACCTGGGTGGGGAAGCTGAATGATGAGCACATCACATCCCCCAACAAAGTGCCCTTGAGCAGCACACAGAGCTTTCAAAGTCTCTGCTACAGTCTCCCAGGATTGCTTTTGACTTGATCTCACCTGTTGCAAAAACAGTATATCTACCATTTAAAACATTCAAAACAAGTCTTTAATTGAAAGAATATTTAGTAATCGCTAGTGCTCTTTATAGAAGCATAACAATACCTGTTAGGTATATTGTTAGGAATGGAGGGAGGCACAAAAAGGCAGGGTTGTGTGAAAAGATCTGGAACTAGATTTAACACTTCTAATTATATCTTTCAACAACTGGGGCTTTCACGTCAAATCCAATGTGTTTCCTGTTAGCCGAGCGCCATTCGTGACAGCGCTGCAGTTAATTGAAACATTAGAGTGGGAGGAATGCTCAGGGGCTCATGTGGCCTTGGCTGATGCGTCGCATGCAGTGCACAGTCCAAAAAACATGGATAGCATGAGCTATCCACCCGCAGCTCAGCCTAGTCTCAGGATCTGCTGGCTAGCTTTCCCTCCAGCCGGGGGGAACCAGATGTAACTTTGCACTCAGCATACGCGCTTGCATCTTGTAAAGTCAGCCACCGAGAAAATGTCCCTTCCATGACAAGGTTATTGCTCTGTTATGTCATTGCTTGAAGACTATTCAGAATTACAGATGAAAGACTCGAAATGGAGACGCTTGTTTCTAGTGTTTATTCAGTGACCTGTTATAGGGTGGTAGATAGAGAAAGGGTTGCATGTGAAACGCAAGGTCAGAGTAAGGAGTGGCAGGTTTAGCTTGATCTGATCTGAGAAACCGTCCTGTTGCCAAATGATTAGAGATGTATACTCAAGTAAGAGAACATTTGAGAAGCATTGATTTTTGATAATCTGCTATATTCTATCAAATATGTCTGTCAAATAAAAGAATCAAAAATGTAAATGTTTTTAGCTCCAGCTCAAATCATAATTTTACACATCTGTACTGAAAACGGCACTCCGAGAAAGTTAGAAATTGTCACATTTAATCACTAAGTCATAGTAAATAATTCTATGAATCAATCAATTTGAAGTGTTGGATGGTTAAAATTATAGTGTTCACATTTTATTTTAGTTGATACTGTAGTTACCCTTCATTTTTTGTTCTTGCTGCGTTGTTGTTGTTTTATTTGGTGTGTTTTTATTCTATTGAGCAGGCAATAGAACAATAAAATGACTATGGTGTATGGAAAATGTATCAAAAAATCTGATTAGTGACGATTATATTTTTACATTTCACACAATTGCAACAGTAAAGTGAATTATAAATAAGTTGTCTGGGCATCTTCACCAGCATGGGCTGGTATTCGAACACTGTATAAAAGAAAGAAGTGTCCGATTCAGCAACACCAATGCATTTCACAGCAGTGCACATTATTTAGAGAGAAATTAGATAGCTGTAATTTCATGCATGATATGATTATTTCAGTCTCATTCATAAGAGATAGTAAAGTATAATTCCATCAGTTACTTTCAGCTTCATCAGACCACAGAACGTGTGGCTTGGCTAATGCCGAGCCACTGTAATGAACATACAGGGGCCGCGGCTGATTTCAAGTAAAATGTGTTACTGTCATTGTTCTTATATTTCACATATGTTGATGCCATTACATTAATTTGTTATCATCGAAACTAAGTGCATTATGTCTCTGCTGTGACCATTTGATACTTATAAATTTAAATTTAAATATCCCCTATAAATTGTCATTCCAACGCAAGCCAAATAAAAAAAGGTGAAATATGAGTGTCTTGTCCTCGTACGGTTGGAAATGTTAGATGTTCTAACCTTTCTGGACTGAACCAGAGTTTGGGTTAAGCACTCCACTGAGGATCTCAGTGTTGGGCCGCAACCTCCTCTTTCAGCATAGTTTACCCCAATAAATCTGTGAGACATTCCTCCCAAGGAAAACAGCAGATAAGTCACAAAGCCCAAGAGCCAAAAGCAAGTTTTCCTTAGGGTTAATTTGACAGACGCCATCTAGTGCAGGGAAATAATCCATAAAAAGTATTTCTTAGTGAGAAAACTTTGCAAAGTAATCATTCGTACACTATCTGCCGCATTAACTTTTTCCATACCTTTTGACCATTGACTTCCTGCACTCTTTCATCAAACTAGCCACTGCCCTGTTAACTGATACACAAAGGCTGTCTGTTGTGTGATAGTTTCCCTTTTCTGTGACACTACAAATGTCCCCTTTTCCCAGTTTATTGTTCACAAGGTCTGTTTTCTGGCAGTGATGTGCAGTCAGGAGAGGGCAGGAGAGGCCATGCCTCACTTGCAAATCTTTGACCGAAAAAAATGTAAAATAAAAAAAAAAAGATTAAATGGTAATAACTATATTTATCAGTGATTTCCACGATCAAGGTATTTTTCACTTGACTTCATTAGCTTTAGATTGCTTTTATTCCAAATCGTAGCCTGTCTCTCTGTATGCCCCTTTTAAAATGTTTAAACACTTTTGCTGCAGTGTTGAACTTCATTTCCAATGTACAGTGATTTTTTTTCGTCAACAACCGTATGTGTGTTACTACGTACAAGTGTGTTACACACAACTCTGACCGGCCTGAGGTGCATCTGTGCTACTTCCACAACCTCGCTCCCTCACCCATTCACGTCATGCCCTAACTCTGCTGTCTTTCTTACCCTTGTTGGTCCCAGCCCACCCGCATCCTGCCATTACGTCCAATTTTTGACATTATAACTGTTACACTGCTGTGACAAAGGAATTTCCCCTATGGGGATCATTAAAGTTTATCTTATCTTACTAGTTTCTCGTGCTGAGTGATCATAAATGTCTGCAAAGAGCCACTAAGTGAGGCACACAGGTCTCTTGCCTCATGGTAGGCGTGCCTCACCAGCTATGACCCTCATTGCACGTCACTGGTTTGTGGATATCCTCAAACTCCATGATCTCACTGTGGGACCTTTTGTTTTCCAGTCAAATGATCTTTGCCTTTGCAATCGATGAAATTGTCAAAATTTTCTTATCTTGAGAACTGGACTTGAATTTCTTGAATTTCCAAGAGGCATTCAGAGCTTCGTCAGTTCTGAAATGAAGAAGCCTCTCGGATGAAGGGTGGAATGTCTTCAAGAGAAGAAATTTAAGTCCAGCTGCCAAGATAAGAAGAATTTGACAAAAAGTCATACAGCTTGGAAAACAGTAGCAGTGAGGAAAAGACAGGAGGCAGAGCTGGAGGTAGCAGGGTGAAGATGTCAATTTTCTCTTTGGGTTTCAACAAGAATTCACAATGATCTGGATGACTGAGAACCTCCACAGACAATCAAAAAAAAAGTTTTTTTTTATCAGAATCTTCCATGACAGAGTTCAGAAGGTTATCAGAGGAAACGTGGGCTAGATTGTACAAGGGTTTTCAATGCAAAACGCTCAGGGTGGCAGATGGGTTATCACCCCTGACTCGATTCACTGTTTCATGCCAACAGTTAAGAATCCCTTAAAAAAAAAAAAAAAAGATCACCATATTTTTGAAGCCATTGTGTCAATCTTAACCAAGGAAGATTTCTCTCAAAAGGATATTGTAAGAAATGATCAGTTATCATTGATTTTGTGAGATGATGCTCTTGCTCAAAGTAAAACCTGCATGTGCAAGTGGCTCCAAAGTTATAGACACTCTCTTCCTTGGAGGAGATTGAACAAATGATGACTAAAGAACTAATAACTATGATGTGATCCAGCTGCCATGTTTTTAATATTCCAAAGAAAAGAAATTAAGGGATGGGAATCATTATAGGCATGTTGTGTTTCTGTTTCTGCAAAAGAAACTGCTGTGCGACATTCAGAGCAGGCCTGGGGGCACTCGCAACAGTTTGAAGCAAACTGACCTGTCAGTCAAAAGATGTACTTTGAAACAATTTTAAGCAATATTTACGAGGCTGGCCATTACAGTTATCGTGAGCGATGACATCACCCAGGCTGTGGCACCTCACACATCAAAGTTGTCCTCCCGATATTCTATAACCTCAGACTGCCTGAAGCTAATTGCATGATCAGGAGAAGCCTCACCCAAGGAGGGCTGGGACTGGGCTTGCTGCTGGGACGGTGAATGTGCTCACCATTGAATCAACAGCATCAGCAGCTCTGCCCTTGAGCAAAGTGTTAAACCCACAACCGGCCCAGTAGCTGCTCATCGGCCATTGAAGGTGAAAACTGGGCGGCTCGGCCATATCGACCAAACCTTTTTTAAAACACTTCCGCTAAAGTAAAACAAGAGTGATGCACGAAAAATTAATTTGGCTGTAAATATATCTGAACGTACATGTCTGACTCGGACAGTCGAATGATGACAAGATAAATAGATTAGTCAAATTTGATCTTGATAGTTATTTTTCAGCCCAAGATTTGCATTCTTTTATTACAGCTATGAACAGTGGTATCTTTTTCTTTCAAGCACATTGTCAAGTAATGTAAACAAGAATAGGCCCAGCGGTTAGGCTTCCACCTCTCAGCAACAAGCTCCCTGGTTGGTTCGATTCTGACCCGGGGCCCTTCTGTGTGAAGTTTATATGTGTCTGTGAGGGTTTTCTCCAGGTTCTCCAGTTTCCTCCCACAGTACAAAAACATGCAGCAGAACCTGAACCTGAATTGGAGAACCTGGCTTGCCTAGACATGTGAATGACAGCGTAAATTGTTGTATGTCTCTATATGAGGCCTTGGCTCGACTATTGGCTGGTCCAGGGTGAAGCCTGACTCTTACCCACTCAGAGCTGAGATCGGCTCCAACCCAAACGGGACCCTGAGTGCAGGATAAGCAGTATAGATACTGAATGAATGAATTAAAATAAGGAAGGGTTTTTGATTTTTTACTACGACTACTAATACCAATACCAATAATAATAATATAAATTATTATTATTATTTGAAAGAGTAATAGTTTTAAAGAGTAGATAATGAGATTCATAGGTTTTGACTGTTTGTTTCAATTAATAGAACTTGTGATAACAGGTGAACGACATAATTGTACCCCCAGCCCATAAAGGTTTTAAAAAAAGGTTTTAGAATAGAAAGATACATTTAGAAGATACCCTTGAGTCAGAATAAATCTCAAAATATTATCGGTCAAATGTACTCAATATTCGACTACATTGTCTGAGAGCAATAGCTTCGTATTAAAATATCAGTTTCATCATTTAACATAAGAAGTTTGTGATTAGTTGTCATGTTTTCTCTCAACTCGTGAGAATATATTACTTTAAATTGGCAAGGGAAGTGATCCACCTTCTATTCAGGCTGACAAGAACAAACAAGATTTTTGTTCAACCTGGAATGGGAAGTTATTACAACCACTGCCCTGCCAAGGCACACCTCAGCCACCGAGCTGTTCAGTATCATGATTCTACTGATGTTCTTAACAACTGGTGAATGTTTTTGTTTCACATTTAAGAAAATATGAATTCAACAAAGGATACATTCACTGTACTAAATTAACTCATTTCTTACATGTACACAACAAATGCCTTTCCCTTTTTTTTTTGCATTCAAAGACACCTAAAAGCTAAAATGAACTAAATGACTCACTGTCTATTGATTCACATCCTTAATACTTCCTGATGTTATATAAATAGGGCCTGCCCTGTTTCAAGGGTGGGATAAGCTGAGGAATTTTAACTCTAAATAAAAATGTCACAACGGTTTAAATGCGAGTATCACAAAATAAACACATCATAATTCAATATCGTATGATATTTAATGCGATCTGTATTTCAAGAAATTGGTTTCATATTTGTTTATTTCTTTTAATCACTTGGGGTTGCTGAGGATACCTCGAGAAATCGGAAAATTGCCTCAGACTGCTCTCACTCTCATAATGTTGACTAAAATCAATGACAACAGGGTTTGAAATTAAAAAAAAAAAAAAAACAGGGAAAAAGGATGACAGCGTTATACTCTATGCCTGAGCTCTCCAAGCAGCTGGCAACTTCATATTATATCCTTGCAATTGCAAAACATACACATTTCAAACTGTAAACTGTCAAAAAATGTCTCTTTTGTTCTGGAAAATCCTTTACTTAATTTGTGATTTTTATATATTTATTTATTTATTTATTTATTTACGTACTTAATTACTTACTGACTCACCTACTTACTAAGGTTTTTTGCTATTTTTCTTCTACAAAGTCACTCAGGTGTTTTCAAAATCATGGAGAAATGCCATTGACAAAATGTCTGTTAATTACCATGAAAAATCTGCAAACTTAAGACAATTTACCTGAAAATCTGCAACAAATATCACCTAAAAATGGGCAAGAAACTGCTCAACAGCTAACAAGAAATGACGAGGAACAAATGCAAGAAATTGAAGAGCATTTATAGGAAAATGATTGAGATTATCACAAAATTGGGGGGGGGGGGGGAGGGGGGACAAATTTGCAAAGTATTTAAGTATTGTAAAACGTGTCTTAAGGTTAAATACTTCCATGTAAATAAGCTGTGTGAGATGCTCATATAAAGCCTTATAACTAAACTATGTTTGACAAAGTTTAGGACACATTTACAGTATATATGTTGTGAATTTGATGTGATTCTTTTTAATAAGCAAACAAGATATTGTGACACACAGCCATACTGGGATGTAGGCTTCTTAAAATGATATCAATATTTTTTTTTCCACAACTCTTAGCCCCGGTTAAGATTCTTCTTGTTTTGCATGCTTATCTGGATTATAGATTGGACTAAGAAAATGAAATCTCCACCCTCACACCACTGGCCTTTATGTGACCATGAGAAAACCATATGACCATTACCTTAACAGAAGTCAAACCTGGCAGAGAAAAGAGAGAAATAGTGAATATGTATACCTTTAATCCCCCTTATCCTGCTGTTAGGCCAGGGTTTGTCCCCCGGTCTTTTATAATAGTCTGCAATGAGAAGCTTGAGTAAACACAATCAATGGAAGATACTGCCATATGCACACCCGAGACTTCCGAAGCCCCACACCCTTTTTATTCTCCTTTCCACGTTCTTGATTACACACACCCTACCTTTGTGGGCTCTTGACAAATTGCAATCAATGACAATGGTATTGATGTAATATTAAATGTGGGTAGGAATGATTAGTAATGTTATAACAATCACAAAGATCTTAAGAGGGAAAAACATGATTCTACCAGAGGGATGCCCTCTCTATTCCTGTCTCTCTTCTGTGTGTATGGCGCTTCTGCATGCTCTCTTAGTCCTGGATTACAATCTCTTCATCCATTATTAATGAAGTTAAACTACTTGTGGCATGCTGAATGTGCTGCATGGGAGATTTGTAGCTAATCCAGCGCAAAACAGCCCCAGTCACATAATGAAGGAGAAAAAAAGCACAAATGTCAACAGTTTCACACTGGGACTGGATTAGACACCCCCATCTCAGCCGCGTTGTTCAAGCACACCCCCACTATCTCTCACTCCCTTGCTCTATCTCGCTTCCATGACACTTGCACAGAAACCACCGCACATCACTTGAGTTTTTGTATTAATACACCGTCACACACACACACACACACACACACAGCTCCCAATATCACCTTTACCTTGATGTTTCTCTGCTTATGGATTACTGAATGTGAAGTACAGATCGGAGGGAAAGGTTGTTGAGGTCTGTGTGTGACATTATTATTGATCTACTACAGACTTCTGTAGATTTAAATATGTTTGAGGTAGCTATTACACACAAGCAAAGTTCCAGTTTATGGAACCATTCTCCTGAAAAGCGTGTCACAAAAATGAAGGGATACGAGCTAATAGTTGATCACAGCAGAAGCGGATGTTCACTCTTTAGCACCTTAAATTTATGTTAAATGTATGGACATGGGGTCATTCATTCAGTTGGGATGTGTATTTTGTGTAACAAATGGGTTTCAGTAAAAAGAGTGAGGTGAGTGTGAAACACTGGAATTAATCAGAATACATGACATGGGACCAGCATCCTGATTTCAGATTAGCCATGTTGAATCCACCCTCCCTCAGTCCACCCTCCCTCTCTCTGTCATGATATTTTTCTCTAAATTTTGGTGTTGATCCCTTTGACTTTTGCCTCATATTTAAATCTGTTGCTTATATTTTCCCATCAAGCTTGTTATCTACCTATATTGTCATTATCGTGTAGATATGTTTATTGCTTTTTCTGTCATTCATCTAAAATTCCATTAAACTGCATATTTATGCTGGTCATAGGCAAAACCTAAAGAGGCAGTTTCTCAGACACAGATTAAGGCTAGTCCTAGAATAAATTGAATTTTAAATGGAGAAAAATTCAATTCACTGTCTGATAAGCCTTAATCAGGCTTAGGGGAAAAGAGCCAGAATAATAAATAAAAAAAAAAAACTTTTCCTCATTTCTTGCTTGTTATTTTGGTAGTATTTAAGTAAGTAGTTAAGAATATTTACGTGACCACTCAGTTGCAAACAACATACAACAATAACTCTAAATAAAATTGGATCGCCATGATTCATCACATTTTTTTATTTTGTTGTGACATCTTTTTTCATGTTGATTATTCTGACATGTGCATTGTTTTGTAATTATCATAATGAAGATAATCAGACTAATTTAACACAGGTTAAACTGGAGTCACATGACTTAAATGTAAGTAAGACTCAAAAGACAGTTTCTTAATAAGTTATACTTATGTCTTTAAACCAAAGGTGGGTGTAAGATACAATTGGGATGCACATGAACAGCAATTTTATGATTTCGGAAAAGACAAAAACACACTTTTGACTTCCACAAACATTTTCCTGACTTTAGCCGTATACCCTTGAAGACTTGAAATTCTATGTGAATATAAAATGATGAAAATATTGTTGAAAAATTAGCAGGTCTGATTACAATTCATTTTATTGTTGAATAAAAAAAAATGCCATATTGTAAATAAAGTGATTAGAGCTTGTTGAGCACAGGTTGAGGGCTGCAACTTAAAACTCTGGTGTTTTGATGGGGACTCCAGGCAAGTGTCAAAAAGCTCGAGACATGCCAAACAATGTCCCACGTACACCTCTCGTTTCATACCAATTTACAATTTCTTCCTTTAAAAATCTTAAACGGAAATATTCAGCCTTGGTCGATCACACTCCTTCAATTGCATATGTAAGCTTTCCTCACTGCAGCTGTCTGAGCTCTGTGAACTGCCATTTTATATCAACAGTGGATTTTTATGAAAGTGACTGCTGTTCACTGGCTTGTAAAACAGTCTGCGATCGCACCAAAATCCAAGGGTGAAAAATACTTGGCTGTGATGGACTATCTCACATTAGATGCTGCTATGTTGTGTATCACTCTAATGTTGCTCAACTGAATAATGTGGGATGTTTGTTTGAAATAATATAATCAAGATGGGGTCTGATGTGAGTTCACCCTGTCATTTACAATCTAAGATAGTTATTTACTTGCTGCATTTGCTTTACGGACAAACTCTAGATAAATGAGAGGTGCATTGTATTGTGTCCACATGAGCGGTCCATTAACTGCAAACCTACATTAACACACAACAGCGCACACAGTGTCCGCGCACACATAACCAACACCCATCCACCTGACAGGTAAGGGCATGTATGTTGTTTTTGCATCCATCACCACTTTGTATCAAGTTGAGGAACCCATTAGCCTGTGTGTTGCCTTTGTTTTTTATTTGTTCTGAACTTTTGGAAACTTTAACAATCAAAGTAGATCCATACAATCACTGCTAGTCCAAAAGGGACTCAGGGTTTTCCGTAGTCTTGGATTTTAAGGCTCCTCTCGTCTTCAGTGTCAAAGAAGTCCTTTAACACAATGTGCACATTGCTCTCTACTATGTTTCAGTATTCTCTGAAGGCTTGAACATATTTTGCCTCAATGCTGGCACCTGAGATAGAGGCCGGGCGCTGTGCCCTTACAGAAATTCTTTAGCTTGGAAGTCCATCTTGAGTTTGGTCAGCTACATAATGAATTGTAGCTGAATAGTGCCAAGCTGCTTGTCTTTATAAATTATCATAAAATTTAATAGAGAAAATGTTCCCCCCCCCCAAAAAAAAATCACTTTAATTGTAATACTGGGATCTTCATGCTCTCCCTCTTTTCAGTTTGAGGATGCTAACAGGGTGGCTGGATCAAGCCTCCGGGAAAAGCGCCAGTCTTTGGAGCTAATTTGACACAGTGGTCAAACCATCAAGGGATGGGATGCACAGTGGCCCAAAAAAAACGTCCACACCCAAGTCTACATTGTGAGAGCAGCAGCTGTAGAATTGTGGATATTTTTTGAGCATCGCAACCCGCACAGAATGGTTCTTTATTAAAGATTAAACCATATTAATCGGTGCTGAACTCAGCCATGGGCTAAACCAAAAATGAACCGGCCAGGTCAGCCAAAGTCTATTGTGTCCTCACTCTAAAGGCCACACAATGTGGAAAACTGAGAGCTTGTTGACACTGACATGTCCTGTTCAACACAGAGGTTAAAGACCACCTCCTCCCCTGCAGCTACGACCTCAGAGAGGTTTGTCATCCAAAGATGTTTCACAGACGATGCATATCACAAGACCTTGGATGCGATTGGCATATGCGTGTTCCACTATGCAGCACCTGAATCTAACAGCCGACACAGGGGTTATCAAATTCTCTAATCATAGCTCACTTCCTGCACATGTAGGCAATTGTATAAGACAATAATAGTCTGAGCAAACTGCAGCTCTATAAACTGTGGTACAGCAATGGTACAGCAGCTGCTATACTAGGCAAGATAACTAGCAATTCCAATCAGTGATCGTTGTTGTTAATCAAAAAAATCAGAAAAGCAATTTTTTTTTTTTTTCTTGATTATCTGATGGCTTGAAAAAAATACGGTATCGCCACTTACAGTGCAGGGGGGGTTAATGACACTTTGAGAAAAAGGAGACAAAAACAAGACACCCTATGTCTTTTAAAGTCACCAGGTGACTCGCGTGAATGAGTAAGATCAGTGCAATGTGGACTACTTTGAAAAATAACCTGTAACTGGAAGTTAAAGATTTTGTGGTTTAATGCACCGCCACTGTATCAAGTTCTCCTGTTGTCCGAATAAAGAACATCTGTCCTCTGGTAAAACTTTCAATTGGAGAAACTTGGTTTTGAAATAAATTCAACACAATCAAATATTCAATATGCACTGTGATCAAAGATAACATGACATAAATTTCATGTTTTGAGAACGTGCACATTAATTAATCTAAAGTAGATGCTTTCAAAACCAGAAGAAAGGGTTCTGTGTCAAATTAGTCCTAATGTGGCCAATTCTGTCTTTCACTCTTCTAATTCATCCTGAATTAAGCGGTTGGTGGCGATTAGAATACATACAATTCAGCTACATTTGTTTATATATATTGTATCTTTTATCCATTCTGGGGATTGTTTTTAAAAAGAAATATACAGTTCAGGGCCTAACTCAGTTTGAATATATCACATCTTCGCTGCCATCTCTCCCTTCGCTTGCCTTCTTTCCATCTCTGCCACAGAAGACCAATTAAGACTAAGCTGATTCCAGTTGCGACCTTTGGGTCAACCTCTGGGTCTGCTGACAGGAGAGTTAACATGTAGCTGAACTGTTTTACATGTTATTGACGGCCCAGGGAGCATCATAGTCATTTTATCACACCAATTTCATTCTTGGCCAATTTCCCCTCAGGCAGGTTAGTGGCAGCTTCCCATTGATTTTTCATGTAATTGATCAGAGACCTACTTGAGCAATTTATTGGGCTGCTCACACCTGTGATTAAGGCTGAAGCCGTGTGTGTTTATGTATGCACCGACTATTACTTTCCCCAAGATCAACAACACTTCTGCGCTGTCTGTCTGTGGCTGTCAGCCTAATGAATGCCATCCCAGTCTCAGGGACGTTTTTAATCATGCTCGACCAAAGCCGTGTCATGTCCAAAGTCAAGAGGAGCGGAGACAGCCTTTTCTTACTGCCCTGCAATGACAGGAGTTGATTTGTTCACTTCTTTTTTTTTTTTTTCTCAAAAGAAGCAAGAGAGTTTAATGTGAAGTTATTCATTTGAAGCTGTCTCTCATTAATATTAGAGCAGTCGCAGGAGCAAAACCGCAATGACATCAGCCAAACATTTTCTTTGGAAGCTGAGGATAAGATAATTATAGAAGAAGACAAAGACGAAGACCTGAGTGCTTTTTAAATATACACCATGTTAGCTGGCCATGTCAGGAGAAGTGAGGGCAGACAACCATGTAAGTCATTTACTGGCCTTGCATATTACTTTCTAAACCACAAACCATGTTGCTGAGTTGGAGTGCATAGTGTTGGTGTAGCCTCGCTCCCTTTGGTACTGTGACAGAGCTGGAATAGTACGGATCAAGCATAAAGCCGCTCAACAAGCTCAAGAGCTATCAAAGAGCCGCCCTTTTAATTTGGTTAATTTACAGGCAGCTTTTTCGTTAATAACTATACTGGAGTGATACTTGACAAATGGAATTACACACAGGATATTTCCATCCCGGAGGAGAAAAAGTCTTGACTTGTGTTTTGTCTCTCCTTTTCCTGTCCGTCTCTAAATAGTCTTCATCACCCTCCTCGTCTGCTGTCTGCTGAGTTCACTTATTTTAGGCGTGTAAAAGCTGCATCACTGGATAAAAAAGAAAAAAATATATATATTTTATATTTCTAATTTAATGCACCAAGTGATTAGTTTAAAAATCTAGGGGACGGTTTGAGGACGGTTTATTCATTTGGGTTTTGTTAGGATAGAATACACAAGGAGACCATCTCAACAGCTGAATAAAATATAAATATAGACACATTCATTGGATGTATGTGCAGAGAGCATCCCAGAATGATGTAGCCTCTTCCCATCTGCGTTAGTCACGTTAGTCAACATACTGAGTGATGGAAGATATATATATGTATATATATATATATATATATATGTATATATATATATATATATATATATATATATATATATATCTCACTCAATGATGGGAGAAAAAAAATTCAATTCAGCTGAAGCGGTGTCTGAGTAAATTCAGAAGACATGCTGCAATGCAAGGGAAGAAATCATACCAAAGCTCCTCTAAGCACATTTTTTGGTTTGACTGATTTGACTGTACTTTAATTGATTCCTCATGGCATAAGGATAATGTACAGCCCAGAGAGACAGCATCTTTATAAAAACTATTTATTTCCCAAGGACATAAAACAAGGCCTGATACACAATAAGACAGATAAGTTTGAGTCAAGGTATAATTCGGCATAAAAATAACCCATACAGAAACCTATAACAACTGTGCGTATTATCTGAAAAGTGTGCAAATCTGCATTACTTTGAGAGTCATATTTATGTGGCCTCAAAGATCAAAATAATCCCGTTTCAAGTGGACATGTTTTATCACCTTATCTCCACAGGCCTTATTAGATTATGTCGAGCCTGCAGTGGCGTGAAACTTCAGGGGCGTCATCAATCACATAGTGAAAAGGAGTGAAAGCAGATAGGTCTTTTACAATCAACTAAATAAAGAAAGAAATGAAAGTTCAAAATGAAAATGTCTGAGGCGGTATGAAGGGGAGCCAAATTGGACAACCTAGAAGCTGTTATGTCTGTGTCGGCTTTTATTCAAGTGCAGCCATGGATGCACGCTGATATACATGAAAGTAGTATAGAGTTTTAAAGTCTTCTCCAGTATGCAGGAGGAGGAAAAGAGGAGAGACTGGGGATATGGAAAAAAAAAAAAAAAAAAGTTGACATATCCAACTGTACAGCTCGGGCTGATGTGCTCGTTAAAAATCAGGAGAGGGCATCAGCCGAGCAGGTCACCCTGTTTCTCACATCAGAAATTCTTTCAAGTGTCCTTCTGCGTCGCCAAAGATGACAACGGAGAATCGATAAGCGCTTGAAATGAAAAGAAGCCGCCAGTTTGGCCCCCGAGGCGAAAGATTTCATACCCGCCAGCCTCCTCTGAACTCCAGGCATTCCTCCGCACCTTTTCTGCGTGAGAAAGAGGAGGCTCTTAACTGATTTCTCTCGCTCTCTTTCTCTCTCTCGCTCTCTCTCTTTTCTCATCTTTTTTTCTTCTTTGTATTAAAACGGAGAGACCACGAACGAACATCACGCCTGCCTCTCTCCGAGCGCAGGCGGGACGCTGTCTGAAGATGTACTTGATGCAGACTGCGACTTTATTTTTTTATTTTTCTATTTTTTTGTTGTTTTCCTCGACGCATGAGTGTCTGAGTGGGAATACGCGCGTCCTACCAATGCGTCAAATTATTAGAAACACCCGTGTCACTGTTGGAAGGAAAATAATGACTCCCCCCCCTACACACACACTCACATATATATTCTATTAATTTTGCCATTATTATTGTTCACGACTTTTACCCGGACTGTGCATTAGGGGGTGATAATAAACGCGGCCTTGCGGGGCCTGTGCGCAACGGCTACATGACATAACTTACATCATCAAAATCACCATCATAATATCAGGTATTGATCTTTATTACGTGAGATACTTGATTCGCCAAATTTTGGGGGGATGATATATTGTTTCTGTGCACCCCCCTTCTCTTTTTCTTCCCCCCCTTGGAAATTCCCGTGTGGGCGCGCCCATTAATTACTGATTTAATGGGAGTATGACTAAAAATGTAAAAGAAGGATTAGGCACGGGAGGAGGGGGGGGCACAGAACTGCGTCCGGTCTGCTCCCCTCACTTGAGATGCGAAAAGAAGAAAAGGGTGGCGAGAAAAAAAAAAAAAAAAGAAAAATCAGTCTGTATCCAAACGGATCTATAAAGAACATTTGCATCCGAGCCAGCTGTTCACTTCATCTGCACATAAATCTGCAACACGATAGGGCTATGTCTGGCCCGGGAGAAGTCCTAATGCATCCATTTAAATATTTGTCTGTTTCCCATCCATCTTTAAATATTCCGAATCATGACGCTTTATAAATATGTTAAACACCCCGCTTAATTAAACATTAATTACGGCGCTACTGTTCCGGATTACATAATAGGCCGAGGTTCTAATGGTCTCTCCACATCAACTAGGAGTGAGTGGATTGACTCGAGAATTGTTTTGCTTTTGCTTTGGATTTTTCTTTTTTTTTTTTTTTTTTTTTTTTTTGCACGGTGAGTTTTGGGGGGTATTCTTGGTATTTAAGCGGCAGGTCGGGAATTGAACCATCGGTTCCGCGCCCCTGCACCTCCACTCGGCGTGTTGGTGCGGCTGACGCACCGGGGCGGGCTATCAGCCTTTCTTTTCTTTTTTTTTTATCCCCCCCCCTTCCATATATGAGTTTTTTTTTAAAACGCCATTCTGAATGTCTGGTTGTTTAAAGTTGAGAAGCTCCAAGTTTATCTTCAGTCACACTAGACGCACATATACGCAAACACACCCCTTTATAAGCACACGCAACAGACACACGTGCGCGTGCACAAACACACACACACACACACACACACACACGCATACATGCACGGCTCCTTCTCTGAGCTCAAAAGAAGGAGGAAAATGCTCCACTCTCGGCGCGTCTTTCAAGGGGGAAAAAGTTGAAGAGCAGAGAAGAGACGCAGGAAGGGGAAGCGCAACTTTTTTTTTTTCACCGTCTGGCTTGACGCTGCAAACAGACCATAATTTGCGAGCGTCCATGAAGCGACCGTAAAGGTAGCGTCGCGTTTCTTTTTTTTTTTTTTTTTACCTTTTTTTTTTTTTTTTTTTTGGGATAACATAGCAGAGGGAGCCAAGAAACACGCGTCTCCAGACTGAAACTCAGACGTGAAAAAGCCCACGGACGATCCGCTTGGCCCGACTTTTTTTGACTGCAGACGGTCAAACTAAGTTTGGACGCTGGAATTTATCTCTTCCTGATAGACTCCGCTTATCAGAAGCGACCGGGAAGATCAAACCCTACCGGTGTCTACAACTGGTGAGTATGTAGACGCACACATTCTTTTTTTTTTCCTCCCAAATGGGGGGTGTGAGTAAATGCAAGTGAAGGAATTTGTTCCACTTCGAGCTCTTTCAACCGTTCCCTTCGTTTTCTGATGCGGATTTCGAACCCGCGGCTGTAACGCAAAGGAGCGTGAAGTGATGTAAGGACAGGCATCGCTTCGTCGGTCGGTCGGTGGATGATAATGATGTATCGTTTATTGCGATGGAGCGTGGTTGAAATAAGTAAAATTTAAAAAAATAAAATAAAGTGTGGGGGTAGGTGAGGGGGTGAGGGTGTTGGCACAAATAAGACAGGAGGGGGGGAAAAAACGCAACTTGGTAACAGATTCAAAAGTGCAAACTTTTTGTGAATTCTATTAAATCGAGATTAAATGCAATCATCCGGTCGCCTGAACCGGTCGGTGCGTGTGTTCGACGCATCTCTGTAACCTCCGCACATGAAACCCAAGGCGGAGGCGGCAACTCCCGGTACCCGCTGCCGGGTCTCGTAACCGCGCCGCGGTCGCGTCAGCCGTGGGGCGCTGTCAGCTCTTACTGTCCGCACCGGGAGGGGGGCGGCGGCCGCCACCGGTATTCACCGACCGGTAAACGACCGTCGCTGCTGCTGCAGAGGACCGCGCTTCCGTGCAACGAGGATGAGCGCACCGCAGATTAAAACGCGTGATCGGCGTGATCGTATCCTGATATGGCCATATTTTAGAGCCGCTTCCTGTTTGGATCCACACGTAAGGCTATTCTTAGAAAGAGAACAGTATTCCATTTTACTCTTCATTTAGGACATTTTACGCCACATAATCCATAGGTAAATGCGTTATATTACAATTATACTTGTTGTTATCGTTATTATTGTTGTGTTGTCACTTCTATTATTGTGTCTTTCTTGCAAAATTAACAAAGTGTCGCATTTTGCTCTAATTTCACGTCAGTATCTTGATTCTTTTTTTTTATGCAGCAGTCCGTTGTGTTATTCACACAATTTATTTAGATTTAAGGCAGGGACTTGCATTGGAAATCGTCAGTATATTTATAAACGCCGTCCAGCAGAATCTAAAAGGCCAGGGTGGTTTGACGGGCTGGTGTGATGGGGGGCCCCGCGGAGCTGAAATAGTAGAGGGGCCCCTCATTAAATCTGACTGATTAGATAACATGGAGCCTCATGCTGCAACCCTCCACCTTACAGCCTGACCTCCCCTCTTTTCCAATCTGAGAGGGCTGCTGAGACGAAAGGTTGCTCAGGTACACTCCGTGTAAAAAGTTAACCTCCAATATCGCAGTCTTTTCCCTCAAAATCTAAAAGCAATAATGAGAATAATAATAAAAAAAATGAAAAAAAAAAACACCTGATGTAGAGCAGGTGATGTGAGTGACTGAGGGAAAACGGTTAACAGCGTGACTGCATGCAAATTTTACCCCCCCTTCTCTTCCACCCCCCCCCCACCCCCCCCCCCCGCGACTTGAATTATCATAAACAAACAGTGAGAGCCTGGACTAATAAAAGCCCCCATCTGTGTAACTTCATATCGAGGTAGTAGAAGGGCTGCGGTAATGAATTTTGTAATATCCCACCGACAGACATCTCAATCAGACTCTAATCCCGTGATTTTACCACGGAATCGGTGCGCTCGCAGCTTGCACGCAGGCTGCACGCAGGAGGAGAAAATAAAAACACCGCATTTGTCTCAGCGCGGCGGCTTCGGTGCGGAGGGGACACGCTCGGAAATACATTTAGTGAGGGGGAGTAAAAAAAAAACAACAAAAAAAGTGTGTTTTAAAGCAGCCCAGTGCAAAACAAAAAAAAAAAATTGATATGTTTTCATCGTTTGTGTTTTATTCGATCAAAATGCCCTTTTCTTGAAATAGGCTATTGCTATTTTTTATAAAAAAAAGAACAAAATTACATTTGAGTTTTGTAAGAAAAGTGAAACAATCACTCCTTAAATGCCATTTTGTTTAAACGGGTGTCGTTATCTGTCTTTCTTTTTATTTTGATTATATTAATAACATACTTCACTTTCAATTGACCCGCAATTTAATTTTACATTAATAACAGTGTTATTGTGTGGAATGAGACACAATTTTTTTTTTTTAATCTTGTGGGCACATCTTGGCCTGATGCTCACGAACGGCGTGTCTGTAATCCGCGTGGGAAGGCGGTTTATCTCTCTTTAAGTCTAATTATGGCATCTTTTGTCTGTGTTTTTCTTTCAGAAGCTGGTTTCTTCCTGTTGCGATCATGGACTCCCACTGCCGGAAACTGGCCACCACCTGCGCACAAATAGGTAAGGCGTCTAATCCGTCCATCAATACTGCGCATGTATTTTACACGCACCTAATAATCATTGGATTGTTTATTGTAAAGCCCAGTATTTTGAATTAAACTGATTTATGTTTGCTTGTTTTCGGTATAGAAAGAAAAATGGTTTAGAATATATTTTGCTCTTAGTTTTGGACAGTTCTTGCCATGTGTTGCATCAGACACGTGACCTTTGTTAACCGTTAGTTATGGTTGGTTATTTTTTATTAACTTGATTTTATTTGATTCCGTGTCATACTGTACGCAAGCTAAGTGTGGAAATGAACAATTGATAAACGTCTTGTATTTTTGGTTTATTTACACTCGTGAGGAAAACAGACTAATTTCAGAACTGACAAGAGTGATGATGCTGTCCTCAACATAAGAAACATTATTATTATTATTGTTATTATTATGGTTATTATTATTATTGTGAATCCAAAACCAAAAGGATCTGCGTCTCGTTTTATCGTCAAAGAAGTTCCTGCAGGTTTAGTTTACAGGATTTGACTGCTAGAAACTCCTCTACATGTTGAGCCCCACGTCTTGTGCAGGCTGTCGCTGTTTTGGAGCGCCACCTAGCGGTCAGATACAGACCTGCATCTAGAATGAGCATCACTGCAACCCTGCAACTACAATTTAATATTCGGGGTTACACAGATATCACGCGTTCAATTTATTTGCGGATTAAAAAAAAAGGGCATCTTGGTGAGTTAACAAAGCCGGTTATTTTGTCCACTGAACCATTTCAACCCCTGTATTGGCTGCCTCATTTAAAAATATGAATACATAAAACAAGGAATAATAACCATCCCTATCCATTTGTACCAGAAAGTAAAGTTAATAAACATCCTCTTCTCCTATTTCTTTTTTTAGACAAATCCCAGGCTCTACACCCCTTTTCTGCAGATATTAAACGGCTGCCGATTAAAAAAATAAAAATAGAAAAAAATAGAAAAAAGAAAAAGAAAGCAGAAGCAGGAGACGAGCGTATGCGACGATTGCAGATACAGAAACAAGCCGCCTCGGCCGTTCGGCTGTGGCTGTAATATATGCTGCGCTTGTTGGATTGACTTCGGGGAAAGAAAGGAAAAAAAAAAGCTAAAGGTATAATGAAGGCTCCATTCGTGAGGAGGAATACACTAATGGAGGAATCTGATGTCTCCTTAATCCCATGTAAAAAGCCTTACCACCACCACCCCACCCCCATCACCCTATTGACTGAATTGCTAATTAATGGCCCTCCATGACGGAGGCCTATTGCGCGGAGTAATCCGCAGAAGAGAGATAAAGCATTCGGAAGGTAGAAATGAAGAGGAAACCGATAATCCACTTCAAGTTTGGTATTAGAATACGGCAGAAGATGGGGCATCGCTGCTTTTGGGGAAAAAAAGATCATTTAAACTTTAAAAATAGACATTATTGTAAATAAAACATCCGTGTTGAAAGAAAAAAACAGGGGATATTCAATTAATTTGTACGCGCATATTGCGTTTGATGAATCGATCTGTTTTATCGGGGTTTTAAGATGATATTACTTTCACCTCGAACGCGCATCACCTTCATTCAGCTGCACCATCCAAACAAGGTTTTATTGCTCGATGTGAAAGAGGATTGGTTCCCTGGCTTTGCAAAGTCTCCCTCCCCGGTGTGCATATGAGTGTGTGCGTGTGTGTGTTGGGTGCACGGCCCACGGTCTGCTGGTATTTATATATCAGGGGGGCTTTCACGGGATTAGGCCCGTAACTTCTTAACAGGGCCAAATCCAAATGTGCCTGTCTGAACGGGCGTCATCCGGGCCGCGTTGAGGCGGAAAAACTGTAGCCCGAGTGAACTGACAAATATAAATGAAAATATACAAATATATATGATCATCCTTTTCCCCCCAACAGTCTTGACAGGGCATCATCTAGTTACCCTGCTGACATTTCTCCATCCGCCATCACCGAAACAACCATTGGGGAATTCGGTGAAAAAAAAAAAATAGCAAAAGAAGACTCCCGCTGCTGTACCGGATCAAACTTATCAAAATAAAAAATTAAAATGAACATTAAAGTTCTCCAAAAATTCTAAGGGAAATTAGGGTATTATCAGATTAGCCAAATACGAGGGAGCTGATGATGGAGGTGGGGGTTGGGAGGTGAGGACTGTGGGTCACATGCAAAGTGTGGTGGGAAATATCAAGTTAGGTGCTCAAGCAAAATAATAAAAAAAAAAAAAAAAAAGCAGAAGTAACCCGCCGTTAACGGTGCCGTTAACGGCGGCACCGGTGGGGTCGGTCGAACGGGAGCTCCAACCCTGGCGGATGGGGAGGGGAGGTCAAATCACTTCCGGCTTTTCAACGCGACCCATTGAACTGCAGTGAGGTGGAAATGACAAAGGATGTCATTTTCTTCCATGAAAATGACAAAAAAAAAACAAAAAAAATAAAATAAAAATAAAATGTTAAGCCGGCTGTTCTCAAGCCGTGGGTGGAGAATCACACGCTTATAACTCCCCCAGCAAGCGGGTTTGAAAGTATATAAATTTTGAAGCGTACGTGTGTGCTTCTAAAAAAGCTGCTTTTCGATGTGCCATGGAGGATTGTCGTGTTTGACATTCAGTGCGCATCTTTCCATCTGTTTTTTTTTTTTTTTTTCTAATTCAAAATCCAACCAGTGGTTTGTTTTATACACCACGAGTCCCTGAGTAAACCGTGCCGGCTGAGCTCGACTCGGGCATCAATAGAAGAGAATTGTTTTACTGGGCCACTGAACCACAACTCATAAAATCAGGCCAACCTCGGAGGTTTTCTGTTTTGTTTTTTTTTCTTTTTTTTTTTTTTTTGGTCTTAGGCTGTCGCGAAACGACACCTCGGGGCGCCGCGGGTACACTGCGCGTCCAGTCCCTCTCTTTACATGCTTTTATTTGGAAAAGGGGGGAAAATAGTCGGAGGCGCCGACGTGAACGAATTGGATAGACATATCTCGTTTCCGAGCGCTACGGTTGGCTGGGTGAGCCATCACGAGCACATGGACGCGCCTGTCGGGAGGATCTGGGCGGGCACAAACGCCGTGACGTCGCCGGCTGAACAGAGGCGCAGTTGGACGGCCGGCGGCTCATGCAACAGCTGAAATGAAGAGAGAGCGGCGTGGCGTGCGTGTGCCTCTGGATCTAATATCACCTACCTGTCCTTGTCACTCTGATAGTCAGCCGAGGTAGCCGCCGCCGCCGCCGCCGCCGGCCGCCGACGTTAACATGGCACCGCTCCATGGCCTCTTTTGAACCAGCGCGCAAACTGAGCTTCTCGTCTCCGACGCGCGGCGGTGCGTGTTTTCGGACAGCCGAACACATTCCACAGACGGACGTCCGCGGGCGTTTCCCGGGCGCGCTAAGAGGGGACTTAATCTGCTTCTGACAGCCAGTTGTGCCGTTCTTTTTTTTTTTTTTTCCTTTTCCCCCCCTTTCACCCATGAACTCTATGAGGGATCCTTTAAACATCGATCATCACCATCTAGCAGGGAATAAACTCGCCCCCACGCAGCACACGGCTCTGGCCATGGCCTCGAGTTTACAGCCGCTGCAGCGGTCCGTGGATTCTAAGCACCGGTTAGAGGTGCACACGGTGTCCGACACATCCAGCCCGGAGTCTGTCGGTAAGAGGAGGGGACGGGGTGCAGATTCTGTTTTTTAAATTGTATTTCTTTCATTTCAAACTGCAGATGTCTTCACCAGAAAGAGAAAGAGAGAGAGAGATCGGTGACATTGATGGAAAGAGGGAGCAAAAAAAAATAGAAAAAAAAAAAAATCAATGCGCGGCTGTAGCTGTCATTTTAACCGCGCGTCCTGGAGAAAAGTTTCAGTGTTGTGTCAAAGATCTAAACACGAACTGGGAATTGACTCGAGATTACAATTTGAATTTTTTAAAATGAGTAAAAAAAAAAAAAGGACTAACTCACTTTTCATTCCCACGCGTATTATTTTAACGCATCAAAATATTATTGTTTGTTGTTGTTGTTATGGCCCGATCGTGACCCAACTATCGCCACGGCAGAGAAAGAGAAGAACCAGAACAAAAACGACGACTCTTCGGACGATCCGTCGAAGAAGAAACGGCAGCGGCGACAGAGGACTCACTTTACCAGCCAGCAGCTGCAGGAGCTGGAGGCCACCTTCCAGAGGAACCGGTACCCGGACATGAGTACGCGGGAGGAGATCGCCGTGTGGACCAACCTCACGGAGGCCCGGGTCAGGGTGAGTGCGCCCCTCCGCCCGCCTTCCACGGGTGGAGAAACAAGGACGACGCGGGTGGGGTGGGGGTGGGGGGGATAATTCCCAGTCTTTTGCCTCTCATTCAGTTAAAAAAATATATTAAAAAAAAATGCTCACAACGTTATTAGGCGGCGCGCATAGTGAATCACATATATGTAATAAACAGGATTTAGCTGAAAAACAAATTTGCGCTCATTTGTTTAAATACTCTTCACTCCCGCGTCATTTTGATTAACATGTGCATGTTTACTTATTGGATTAAAAAAAAAACTGCGATGATAAACAAGACGTTTGCGGTAGGTTCAGTGACCCATTAGCATATGCGGCGTAATTACACAATAATGACATTGTTAACACTTACGGCTTTTTTTTTTTTTTTACGAGTGTCGGTGACAGATACCAGTCGTGTTCCGCTGCTCGTGTGAAAGAGGTGCAAAGCTTGTGTGTTTTGCAATTGTCGCCACGGCGGTTTTTTGGACGAGAGATCGGCCGGGAGGCAGGGAGGATACACATCCTGCTTCGCCCCAAGATTGTGCACCGCCGCGTCCGCGTGGACGGCGCACGGATAAACTCGCCGTCAATGCGCAATAGTGATATCAGCATGGTCTTTTTTTTTTTTAATAAGGAAGCAGAATTATTTGTTTTTTTATGTATCAATGTTTAAGTGGAACTAGTCCCTCCGATGTTAGGGAAATGATTGACATTTCTTTTCTTTCTCTCCCGCCCGGCTCTAGGTTTGGTTCAAGAACCGACGAGCCAAATGGAGGAAGCGGGAAAGGAACCAACAAGCCGAGCTTTGCAAAAACGGCTTCGGCCCCCAGTTCAACGGACTCATGCAGCCTTACGACGACATGTACCCCAGCTACACGTACAACAACTGGGCTGCAAAGGGCCTGACGTCGGCCTCCTTGTCCACCAAGAGCTTCCCCTTCTTCAACTCCATGAACGTCAACCCTCTGTCCTCGCAGACCATGTTCTCGCCGCCCAACTCCATATCCTCCATGACATCCAGCATGGTGCCCTCGGCGGTGACCGGGGTCCCGGGCTCCAGCCTCAACAGCCTCAATAACTTGAACAACCTCAGCAACCCGTCTCTCAACACGGGGGTGCCCACGCCGGCGTGCCCGTACGCGCCCCCGACCCCTCCTTACGTGTACAGGGACACTTGTAACTCCAGCCTGGCCAGCCTGAGACTGAAAGCCAAGCAGCACTCGAGTTTCGGATACGCCAGTGTGCAGAATCCGGCCACTAATCTGAGCGCTTGCCAGTACGCGGTGGACAGACCGGTCTAATCCCGACATGCACTGCAAAAAATAACCACCTCCAGCGAGCCATTAGTTTCTTTTTCTCTGTCCAGAGGAGGAGGCGGAGGACAGCAGACACGGCGGTGAGATCTTTCTTTTGCCTTGCGTCGAAAGACGCATTAATCTGCAGCCATTTTAAAAGAAATAAAGAAATACATACGTAAATAAATAAATAAAAGTTTAGGTGGAATGTGATGTATGTTATCCATGATGCCCCCCTCCACCACTACCACCACCACCACCACCCCGATTTGACCCGGAGCCACTTCCATCCCCGCGAGAATTGAACGCGTCACGGTGGTTCGATTTGAATGGCTTTTTAAGCGGTGCTCATTTTTTGCAGTGTGTACGGGGACGATCTACAAACTACCGGCCACAGGAACAAGAGACTACTACAACTCATTTTTTTTTTCATTTCAATGAGGAAAAATGGGGTACTAGAAGATGAACCACTGAAAGAAGCTCAACCGGAGTCAAACTAAAACGGCATTTTTTTTTTTTAAAGAAAAGGTTTATTCCGCTTTGACGAGCATCACCCTGCTTCACTGAGAAAAAAAGGCTTATTCTTTTTCAAAGCTCGCCATGGTGTTGGGGAAGAAGCGACGGGGGGATGAGGAGGAAGAAGGGATGGGGGTCTCCCGTGGATTTTGGACTTTCAATTGTGACTGAAAGGTTGTATATATTCGAATTATCATCTCTTATTCGTCCAGGCGCTCTCGCCCTACGTTCCTCTCCAGGTTCAATTGATCAACGCATGTGGAGAAAGAAAAAGAAGAAAAAAAAAACCTCCCCAAAAGAGGAATCATGTTTTGCTTGCAAAAACAAAAGGGAATGTAAATACTTAAAACGCACCAAAAAGCTGTGTGTTTCTAACATATTATAAATTTATTATTAATGTCTGTGTGAATATCGATTTAGAATAGCAATTCTGGAGTTTAAAAAAAAAAGAAAAAGAAAAGATGAAGCATTAAAATGTTCCTGCGACAAATTATTTGGTTTTTGCTCTGTGTATACTATTTGGTACGGAATTATTTTTTGTTTGTTTGTTTCATTTTTTTTTTTCCCCAACCTCCCCAAAAAAATGTGTTTTATTTAATGGAAGTAAATATATTGTTCAAAACATCCTGCTGGGGGACTTTTATTGAATCATTGTTTTAGAAGTCTGTTAGCAGTGCAAAGTAACGACAGTCTGTCTATAGACATTCGATAATTCGAGCTACTTGTGCTGCTAATCTATAGAGGAAAACAATGGCGACTGCAATACACATAGAGACAAGATGCTCCGTCAGATTAAGCGCTGAATACATGTCTGCTGCTCACCCACGGGGCCCCTGACCGGGCACTGGTGCTTGAAATAACACGGGAATCAACAAACAGTGGTTTGACTACACAACAATAACAGAACTCCATTAGTTTGTCTTCTCGTGTTTTGTTTCGGTCTATTTGGGTTTTTTTTCCAGTCTGAACTCAAAGGCACTCAAAGGCAGATGAGCTGAGGCTCTGGGAAATACACGTACAGTTATAGTATCAGGTTGAAATACAGGGAAAATACACTTCAAGGGAAAACAAGTTGGCGAAGAAACTGCTATTTGGGTCATTTGTGTCATCTAATCAAATGTCATTTCAGCGAAAGCGATTTGTTTGATATTAAACTCGAACAAATCAACTATATTACTCGTACGCAGCCATGCGCCACGGTGCGCAAACGCGTCAAAGCAAAACAAAAAGGGGTGGCGGGTGTCTGCAAACTTGTGCAAACTGGTACAAACGAGTGCGCCCCCCCTCCACACACACACACACACACACACACACACACACACACACACACACACACACACACACACACACACGGGAAACTATGAGGACGGGTGCAGGGATGAGGAGGCGGGAGGAGACTTGCAGCTCCACGGCTTGGGGACAGGAGGAGGCACCGCGGGGAGAGAGACTGAGTCAGAGAAAGACAAACACAGCCCAAGAATGGCTGACATATTTACTCCCAGTTTTAACCGTGCGTGTTTTAATTTGCCCACATCCATCCTAAAAAGCTTCTGTATATGAAAAGACGTGCAATTTAAATGAAAGGACCTCGGCGTAAAAAGGAAAAATAAGCGCGGCCACTCGCTGAAAGCTGGTGTAGGACTTGCAAAGATCCCTTAGGTCATCTCTCTAGGGGGGGGGGGGGGGGATTACCGTTGATGAGAAATAAATCACAGTTAGCCCAGATGTTCTTTTTTTTATTATTAAGAAACGTACAAATAACAAACATAAGGTCGCTTCTCTTTGCATAAATGGAACCAACTGAGCTTCAAAGGGGCCTAAACTCCCCACCCCCAGAAATAGACTGGATTCTTCAAGAAGAAAAATGAAAGAAAGTCCAGGCGCTTTGCTGCACGGAGTGTCAGGTTTTGATGGAGCTGGTAACGCGTAGCAACCATCAGCTGACAGGATAAGCCTCGGCTCCTATCGAGGCCAATACGCACGTCTGCAGCCTCAATACACATCCGCACAATCCACATCTGCGCAGAGGTGACCTGGAGACTGGGAGCTTCACTTGGCAACCTTCATTTGGGGCCGGAACAACGGACGGGACTTTATAAACAGGCCGGTTTTTAACTCCTTCATGATTTCCCGCGCAAGTCACTCAAGGTAAGATTTTTTTTAAAGGGCTTAAATAAAATGCACGTTATTATGGGGGCATGGTGGTTAATCGATAATCTTAATTTTTGCACAATTTTTTTTTACCCGTAGAAGTTAAAATCATAATTGTCGCTTCTGAACTTATTTTAATGATACATTACTTCACGCTTGTGTGATTACACATTAGTGCCCATGAAATACACACAATGCATAATTCGGTCAATACCGTCGAATTTATATTCACGCTTCTGTCGCTCCATTGGCAAAATATACCAGCACATCACGATGAGAGATTTGTTCTACCCGGATGATATTTAAAATGATAATTCAAAATAATAATAATCGTACAGTGTGAAGTAACACGCCGCGCCGACGCAGCTTCCACCTCCTCTCCGCTGGGAATTCAAATAAAAGCGTGGAAGTGCAAATATCCAAACATGAATCGCTACACATCCAATCTAAATAATTAACAAGCTCTCAATATTCATGCTGCGGAAGGTTTGGAGAGGCCCGTAGGTTCGGTAATGTGCTCCGGGAGATGGATCAGCCAGTCTCTTCCGTAATTGCACCTTTATCAAGTATGAAGAGCATCTATTGCATCTTAAAAAAAAAAAAAAAAAACAGCTCGTTTTTATGATCCGACTGAAGTGATAAATCGGACAGATATTTAACAGTGAAATTGGTCATCAGGGTATTTTCTGCTCTACGGCTGCAGACAGTAACTTCTATCGTTTCCACGTGTCTTGACTAAAGAAAACATTTATCCCGTGTGCAAACACACCGTCGAACCAATATTTAACCAGGATCTCATGACTGTAACGTTCATGCAGTCAGTAGTGTATTGTAGTATAACTTCAATCTAACATTGAGGACGACACCAATATATTTGACATTTAAAGCGGTGGCGGTTTTAACCCAGGATTTTTTTATTTTATGTCCTAAATCAGCCGTGGATAGGACGGACCAGGTTAAGGCACACAAACAGCACGAGCACTTGGTTTCGGACCAGCCAGGCAGCGAGAAATTGGTGGGCTATAGGGGGGCGGGGGAGGAGGGTGTACCAGGGTTTGGGGGTCTTGGCTCTGGACCAATGGCAGCCCGGCAGCTTCAGCTAAAGGTCATATGGTGTGACCTCACACATTCTCACCCTCACCTAAAGCTCAAGGAGAAGTTTTCCATAACAAGACGCATTGCCGGCTGGAAGGGAAGAAGAAAAAAAAAAAAAAGTGGGAACTTCTGCTCGATCCT